>NC_090922.1:135685279-135999095 GCF_040938575.1 Ambystoma mexicanum
AATTTGGAAGGCAAATTATCTCCATCAGTCCTCACACATAGAGGGGTGAAGCAGGGATGTGCCCTTGAATCATTCTTGTTTAATTTTTTCATTCTGGATCTGGGCCCTGCACTAATGAACTGCACTGCAGACGCTCCTCGTATTGGTTGCCAAAAGGTTGCTTATCTACTATACGCAGATGATTTGGTCCTGCTGTCGCATATGCCTATTGGCTTACAAAACATGTTGATACAACTAGGAACCTATGGAGTGGCAAATAACTTGATCATTAATACCTCCAAATCGCAAATTCTAATTTGCAACAGTAACACCTCTAAAAAATATCATCTAAGATGGTTTCTTCAAAAATGTGAACTTGCCGTGGTCTTAAAATATAAGTGCCTTGGAGTGCACATCGAACACAAGAAAACATTAAGTACCAAGTCATGTGAAATTAAATCAAAGTTGAGTGCCTTGATCTCACAATAAAAGATTATTTTGAGAAAATTCGGGAAGTTTTCATTGAAACACATTGTGTCGTTTTACAAATCTAAGGTAATACCGATTCTTTTGTATGGAGTTGAGGCACCGGTGCCACAGGATCGAACGTTTTGGGACAGTTTAGAAGCAAGATATTGGAAAGCAGTCCTCTCACTTTCGCATGGAACACTGTTGACGATCTTGCGATTTGAATTGGGATTGGTATCCTTATATTCTCAATTGTTATGGAAACAGTGTGCCCTTTTGCGAAAATTGCTGGAAGGATTAAAGAAACCTACCTTCCGGAATGTTTTAGCTCAAAATTTGTTTACATCGAAAAATGGCATGTCAAGAAAGTGGCGAAATCACATCTTGGATGCCACTTCCGATGCCTCTGTTTCAATTGAACTTCTTTTGACCAACCCTGATCGTGTGAAAAGTAAAATATATCAATTCGATTGGATTGGAAATATGGCACTATGTTTAAAACTCAAGGACTTTAACCCTGAGGCATTTGGTACCAAAAGATACGGAGTTATATCCGACTATCTGTTGAAATTTCCATCACATGTATGTCGACAGAAATTCCTAAGATTTAGATTGAATCAGTATGAGACAAAAGACATCTTGTTTAGAAGGAAACTAATTCCAAAGGAACAGAATTATTGCAGATTTTGTCTAATTAGGGATCAAAGAGAAACCTTACAACATCTTGTAATTGAATGTATTGCATTAAATGACATAAGAGTAAAATGTTTTGAGAAAAAACTGAGTGTTTAGAGCCATGTAGATCATGATGAAATATGGAATCTCCTGTTTTCTAACCCGAGAATAACTGTACAGATTGCAATTGTGCAATTTTTAGATATAATATTCCCTGATACCTGAATGTGATAGTTAGGAATATGGATTAGTGCATGAAATGTAAGCCGAGATGGTAGTATTCATACTTGTGCCTCATGTGACAATTGGTGAATGGATAAATATTGGTTGTACTGTATGTATGGTATTGTAAAGTGTATGTAGTGGATTGTGTTTTTATGGAAAATTAACATGGAATATTTGAAAAGTTGGTTTACCAACTGTAACAAATAAATAATAAAAAAAATATGTTAAACTTAGAGATCGATGGAGAAGGTATCCATAACATTATTGTAAACCTAAAAAACTCTTGTGCGCCAGGTCCTGATGCGATACCAAATATAGTAACGAAGGCACAACCAGAGCTATGGTCACGGCTTCTAGTACAACTGTTTAAACATATTGAAAAAAATGGGACCTTGTCAAAAAGTTGGCAAAAGCGATATTGGTTCGGATCTTTAAAAAAGGTAATAGGGAAGAGCCATAAAATTACGGGTTGATAGCTTTAATGGACACTAGTCAGAACATTTTTGCTAGTGTATTATTGTGGAAATTGACAAAATGGGTCGAAGAAAAGAAAATATTGAGTCAATATCTGTCAGGATTAGTCCTGCGAATACTAAGGCAGCGAATATGGCAAGGGAAATGTGCACATAGGAACAACAACTCATGTATGCTAGAAGCCAGGAGTGCAAACAGAGTGTGATATTAAACCCAATATGTGAAAAGGGATGTGGGGTAAGCACCTGACCGCGAGGATAGTCGGCAAGCGCCTTACCCCCAATTGCTGTTACAGGTACTGACAGCGCTAAACCCACGTAGAGGGCAAGCAATGACAGGATCTGTGAACTAACACTCTGATGGTATCAAATAAGGGAACTAAAGAACTGTACTCACAAGGACGAGAATAAACCTCTTGAACGTCAGCTAGCCCATGAATCCTGTTGATGAACTGGGACCCCGAGAGGCTAGAACAGCAATGGGAGAAGTAGGAAGGTCCAGAGTGCACGGGCTGTAGGTTGCCAGGGAGAGGTAGACTGTAGAACAGGGGGCCCAAGAGGACAAGGGCGGAGGCTGGAATGCAGCAGAGCGTGATCCGCTGTTATGTGGGGAGCCCGACAGGGCAAGGGTGAAGGCTGGAAGGCAGCCGAGAGTGATCCGCTGCTGAACTCTAAATACCTAAGTTGAAATAGTGATAACAAATAGTGAGGAAAACATAAGCATTCACACAGGAGCTAGCTTACAACCGCACACCACACCTAAAATCAAATGGGAAAATAAATGCAGAAGTGCTAAGGAAAACCTGGAATGGATCCCAAAAGAAGTAAGGATCAGGAGCAGGGAAAAAGCTAAATAACCAATGCAAACTTCTCCCTATCCTTCCAAGGAAAAGACAGGAAGCTAAAGAGGAAGGCTAAGGCATACGGGTTAACAGCAGCAAAGGACAGAGTCAAAGAAATACCAACTGGGCTGCATTTGAAAAGGGAAAGCACTGAGAAATGCTGCCTGTAAACAGAGGAAGGAAAAAAGGGAAACAAGGGAGCAGAAATCAATTAGAGCATGAATCAGAGATTCAGGGCGGAGGGAACAAGAAAACAGGAACCAGGACCTAGGTAAAAGGGCAAGGAACAGTGAACATGGGACTAGTCAAAAACAGGAACACTGCAAACGATGACCAGCGCTGGACTGAAGTGAGACTGTGGCTTTTAAAGCTGCTAAACGAGCACACGCCTCAGGTGTGCTGACTGCTGCACCTGCAGCCACAGGTGTTGCTTATCCTCCACCCAACCTAGTCCTGCAAGGGTGGAGGTGGAGCAGGAGGCCAGGCATTCTGGGAAACACAGTCATTTGGTTAAAGAAGCATGCTGGCTGCCAAAGACCTGGAATGGATCCGGAAGGGAAGTAGTTTGGAAAATAGGGATTTTGCGCTCCCAATTCATTACAGCACTGTGGCATTAGGTTCGGAGGAAATGTCCAGCAAGGAATAAGCCCCAAAACATGCCCCCAAGTGGCGGGAACGGGAGCGAAGGGAGCGAGTCGTGACAGTATACCCCCTCCTACGGCCCTCTTCGGGTGCCCGCCACCCGCACGAGACTTCTTCTTTCCATGATGGGAGTGCTTTTTCTTTGGAGGTGGCACTGATGGAAATGGTGGCTTGTGGGCAAAGGCAGATGGGCTTCCATGATAGGAGTGCTTTGTCTTTGGAGGTGATACTGCTGGAATCGATGGCTTCTGGTGAGGAAGAGACTCATGGTTTGACGAAAGGCATGAAGGACTTGCAAGACCTGAAGCAAAGTTGAAAGGTCCAGGAAGCTCAGTCACTGGGAGTGGACCCTTGTAAGTCTTTGAGGAGGGAGGCAGGCTGGTGCAACTTGCCTTAGACAATGGTAGAAGTTCTGTTAGCCTTTCTGCCGAGAGCGCACATGCGGGAGGTAAGGAAGTTGCTGGCTTCAGGAAATGTTCATGTTCAGCCATTAGAGAAGGTGGCGGCTGAGGTAGAGGTTCAGATCTTTTTCTGTCATCCATCTGGGAAAAGGCTTGTGGTTGAAAATGATTAAGGTTTGATTGCACGTTGGATACAACAGCAGGGACGTTTGGTATACTGATAGGAGTGATAGACACAGTACTTGGTATTTCAGGCACACTTGCAGAAGGAGCAATAACAGACACATCTTGAACTGCAGCAGTCATTCCCTTCCTTTGGCTACTAGCACCCAACTGGTGCTTCTTGGCGGAATTCTGTTGCACAAGTTCTGTAGGTAATACGCCGGTCTGCACCACCCCCTGTGCACACCCAGGTGAGTGGTTCTGACTCACCACTTTGTCTAGCTTGATGACTCTGAAGCGGGAGCTGGCAAAAGTCTCAAAATCTGATGCTGCATTTTTTGGAGGCTCTGATGCTAAAGTGAAGCAGTTGGGAGAATCGTCTTGTGGAAAAGGCAGGCATTCTGATGCTCCTCCTGAAGCAAAAGAAAGGCAATCTAACCGTTCATCGACAGTAAATGTTTGGGATTCAGGAGGACTGTCTGGAGCAGTAGAAAATACAGCAGGATCTGATGGTGTAGACAGGTATACCTCTGATGTTGGAAGCGAAGCTAAGCAGGATACCGGTGTATCATGAACTGAAGGCAAACAA
The DNA here is from genome assembly GCF_040938575.1 of Ambystoma mexicanum. Classification (NCBI taxonomy): domain Eukaryota; kingdom Metazoa; phylum Chordata; class Amphibia; order Caudata; family Ambystomatidae; genus Ambystoma; species Ambystoma mexicanum. The sequence goes on from NC_090922.1 coordinate 135,689,736, forward strand.
GCAATAGACTCTGGAACTGAAGACATGCACATATGATGGACTACCGGAGGCTCTCTGGCTGAAGGATGATCTTCTGGATGAGTCACTGTAGACAGGCAGGCCAGAGGAAACTTTGAAGCGGAAGGCATGCAAGTTGGAGCCATCTCGGTAGCTGAATCCAAACATGTCAGGGTCTTTGGGACTAACCCCGTGCATGGTGGAGGCTCTTGATGAAATGGCAGACATGGCAGTGGTTCATTGGTTGAAGACACGTGTACCAAAGATGACTGCAGGGCTGTGGATTGGATCATAGAAGAGTCAATGGTTGTAGGAGGACACACAGAAGTCTCAGAAGTTGATAGACACATTGGTGTCTCAGGAATGGAGGGCACCTTTAGGGCATTAGACTCCTTGGCTCCAGTAACCAAGGACTGAACTGTACCCTTGCGGTCCTTTTCTTTAGTGGGTGACACAGAGTCTCTTTCTTTGTGGAAGTCAAAATCAACCAGTGGAATCACCATAGTAAAGTCTCTGTTAATCAGGATTTCGTCAATTGTCCATTCCTCTGTCTTAGCTTCTGAAAGAGGCAGATTAACAATCAACAGTTCAGGATTCGCCTGCTGGTCTTTTGGTTCTGTATACTGTGGAATGAGTTCATCAGAACATGCAATCTGTACAGTCTCTGACTGTTTGTATTGATCAGAATTGGCAGAAGGAAGAGTGAACCCAGAGGTAAGATCGTCTTCCACATCAGCTTTAAACTCTACTTCAGTCTCAGCAGCTGTATCAAGAGCAGGACCTAAGCCTAGTGTAGTGACTGAATCTGTGTATGCCACCTTTGTGTATTGTGTTTGGAGATCAGAAGCTTGTATGTGTGCTAGCTCAGAATTATGACAGACTGCTACACAGGAAACTTTAGGTAAAGGAGTGGCTTGTAAATCTTCAGCTAACTGCAATCCCTGATAATCAGCAGAACAATTGTTAGAAACTGTGCCCAGGTTGAGCGCTGTGCTAGAAGAAAGACTTTCACTTCCAATAGATCTAACATATTGGCAATTATCATGATTTACCAAAGTCTCTGCACTCAGGGGCTGAACTGTGTTCACTTCATCAACATCAATGGATAAATTCTGAGGTGTATTCAGGAATGCGTGCAAGATCTTATTCTCCTCTTGTAAAGAAATGAATTCTTGTGTTAACTCCTCAAGGTTGGCTCTTAGTATGCCCTGCATTAACTGTACATCACTATCAGTAGGCACAGGGGGAGGCATAGTAGCATCAGGGCTGGATCCTGCACTAGCAATCTGGATGTGCACCGATTGTGCACTGTCCTCTACTGCTTTCAGGTTCTGAGATTTATACTTTCTCATACTAACTTGGTCTGTGTTACCCTTAAGCAAACTATTGACCTTAGACCTCTTGACATTAGGGACTACCGTATGTACTTGTGCAAAGAAGTATTTGGACTGAGGGTAGAAAACAGAAGTTATGCAAGGAACCCCTCCATTCTTTATGTTTGTACCATGAAACTGTTCTATCTGAGGTGAAGCACAACTGGAATCATGGGGTTCAACAACCGAGGTACTCTTGTATAATAAGTCTGACAGTGTGTTGTTTTCTACGGTTAAGGCTTGCGCTGACCTAGAATCGGGATCAGAACAAAAGATCGAACTAGGATCAGGCAATGTAGGATGAGCCATCCTATGGGAAAAATACTCTGCTCGTAAATGCCCATTCGTGACAAGGAGTTCATTTAAACCAAGACTAGTGATTTGATTGTCACAGGTAAATGTAGGGGAAGCTTTCTGTACAAACTTGTTAGAGGCCTTGCTGCCTTTCTTTCTTAAACTTGCCATATTCAATGGGAATTTTGGGCTGGTCATTCTGTCAGGATTAGTCCTGCGAATACTAAGGCAGCGAATATGGCAAGGGAAATGTGCACATAGGAACAACAACTCATGTATGCTAGAAGCCAGGAGTGCAAACAGAGTGTGATATTAAACCCAATATGTGAAAAGGGATGTGGGGTAAGCACCTGACCGCGAGGATAGTCGGCAAGCGCCTTACCCCCAATTGCTGTTACAGGTACTGACAGCGCTAAACCCACGTAGAGGGCAAGCAATGACAGGATCTGTGAACTAACACTCTGATGGTATCAAATAAGGGAACTAAAGAACTGTACTCACAAGGACGAGAATAAACCTCTTGAACGTCAGCTAGCCCATGAATCCTGTTGATGAACTGGGACCCCGAGAGGCTAGAACAGCAATGGGAGAAGTAGGAAGGTCCAGAGTGCACGGGCTGTAGGTTGCCAGGGAGAGGTAGACTGTAGAACAGGGGGCCCAAGAGGACAAGGGCGGAGGCTGGAATGCAGCAGAGCGTGATCCGCTGTTATGTGGGGAGCCCGACAGGGCAAGGGTGAAGGCTGGAAGGCAGCCGAGAGTGATCCGCTGCTGAACTCTAAATACCTAAGTTGAAATAGTGATAACAAATAGTGAGGAAAACATAAGCATTCACACAGGAGCTAGCTTACAACCGCACACCACACCTAAAATCAAATGGGAAAATAAATGCAGAAGTGCTAAGGAAAACCTGGAATGGATCCCAAAAGAAGTAAGGATCAGGAGCAGGGAAAAAGCTAAATAACCAATGCAAACTTCTCCCTATCCTTCCAAGGAAAAGACAGGAAGCTAAAGAGGAAGGCTAAGGCATACGGGTTAACAGCAGCAAAGGACAGAGTCAAAGAAATACCAACTGGGCTGCATTTGAAAAGGGAAAGCACTGAGAAATGCTGCCTGTAAACAGAGGAAGGAAAAAAGGGAAACAAGGGAGCAGAAATCAATTAGAGCATGAATCAGAGATTCAGGGCGGAGGGAACAAGAAAACAGGAACCAGGACCTAGGTAAAAGGGCAAGGAACAGTGAACACGGGACTAGTCAAAAACAGGAACACTGCAAACGATGACCAGCGCTGGACTGAAGTGAGACTGTGGCTTTTAAAGCTGCTAAACGAGCACACGCCTCAGGTGTGCTGACTGCTGCACCTGCAGCCACAGGTGTTGCTTATCCTCCACCCAACCTAGTCCTGCAAGGGTGGAGGTGGAGCAGGAGGCCAGGCATTCTGGGAAACACAGTCATTTGGTTAAAGAAGCATGCTGGCTGCCAAAGACCTGGAATGGATCCGGAAGGGAAGTAGTTTGGAAAATAGGGATTTTGCGCTCCCAATTCATTACAGCACTGTGGCATTAGGTTCGGAGGAAATGTCCAGCAAGGAATAAGCCCCAAAACATGCCCCCAAGTGGCGGGAACGGGAGCGAAGGGAGCGAGTCGTGACAATATCAAACAGAATTCAGGAAGAACCAAAATACTTCAACAAACATATCAGTGGTCCAATATCAGAAGGCAGAGGCCGAAAACAAAAATACTTCCTACCTGTATGCTTGTTGCGTCGATTTCTCAAAAGCGTTTGATCTAGTGCCATGCACTACGTTGTGGAAAAAATATATAGATTGGGGAATTGATAGAAATTGACTGTATTACATACAACTTCTCTATAAAAATAAAAGTATTGCCATTAGGTTAAATGTAGTTGGACATCGTACTTTATTTCAAGAAACAAACAGTGAGCTGAAACAAGGCTGTGTCCTGGGCCAATATTATACAATTTATTTACGGCAGATATGGAAAAAGTATTTGTAGAGGCAAAACATGTCCCTCCAAGTGCTAGTGGCATGAGGATACCAATGCTGGCGTACACCGACGATATAATCCTCTTTGATCGTACCCAGATTGGGTTACAGAGATCATTGGATTCCTTAGCAAAATACGCCAAAGAAAATGCAATGTTGATTACCATAGATAAAAACGAAAACATTGCGGCTAAGTAAAAAGAATATTGGCAATAAAAAAAAAATCACCTGGCATATTCATGATCGCCGACTGGTCAATGTACCATAGTACAATTATTTGGGATTCTTCATAACAGCAAACACTGAAAGTATGGGAAAAGGTTTGGAAGAAATGGTTAGCTATAAAGCATTACGTAAGACACCATGGGGGAAACAACATAGAGGGCCTAATAGAAATATACAGCGTTAGTATAACACCTACTATTATGTATGGAGTGGCAGCACTGCAAAACACCCCATGTTCTAAAATACCAGAGAAGTTACCACTATTACAAAATTTGTAATCAACCTCTCAGTGTTTGAGTGATCTTCACTGCTGCAATCGTGTAGCTACACACCTCGATTTTACATGACGTGTGACTTCAACATTCCTTCCCAATATTTAAGATGCACATGTGGTTGTTTGCTGTGAGACAGGCAAGGTATCACGAGATGACAGAGACAACAGATGTAGCAGTTTTGAAAACCTTTATTAAAATATTTGGATGGGTGTAATGCCTAACCTGCCCTACAGCTATAATGGGAATAGCCCTACCTAAAAATAAACTAAGGAAAAGTCTAAGTCCGTAAGCTCAACTCAAAAGTTTTTCTGTGTCAAAACCTATGCTTGCCCTCATGTCTAATATAGAAATGTAATGTGGGGAGGTTCTAACTTAAATAGTGTTCAACATGAAGTCTATAGCAGTCACTAGCCCCCTTCACAAGTTCAGGATAGAGTTTCAACCACAAGGTTCTCTTCCCCAAGCGTAAGCACTGCTTCACCAAAACAACAATGTTCCAAAGAGTGCATTTGTTCCCTTCCCCAATCTTCAAGCATTGATTTCCAAAATAACAATGTTCCAAAGGAGCTCCCGGGTTGTCTTCCCTAAACCTCAAGCATTGATTCTCAGGACAACAATCTTCCAAAGGTGCTCAGGGGTTCCCTTCTCCAAGCTCCAAAGCACAATGTTCAAATTAGATTCTCACTGTTCACTGGAAGCTCAGGGATCCATTAGCCAAGCTTTAAGCGCTTGCTCTCAATGTTCAACAAAATTCACGGTGTTCAATATCATTCGGAATTCACAGTTGCTTTCGCACTTCTCCTTGTTGAGGCGTCCTGCTCTAGGCACAGTTAACAGGCCCCACGGGCCACCAATTACAGGTCAAGCAACCAGTTGCCCGTACCCAGCTTTCTACCACTTTGACGAGTTACAGGGTTTCACCAGTTCTTAGATTCAGAGTTTGCCTTTCTTGATATTTCTTTGGTACTTCGTTCTACAATGTACAAGCTTTACTTACAGTTATAGCTTTTTTTGCCTTATCAACATTTTGCTTACACTTCACTGGCTCCCGTCGGGTTGCTTGTTCATCGCTTTCACTCTCTTATTCACAGTATCCTCATTTCGTGATTCTTTCACAATATCCTTCATTAGTCAGAGATTCTTGAACATGTATCAGTTAATTCTGATCAATTTGACACAATGGTTCTCCAAAATCCAATTCACATATTGCATCACTCGGATGCTTTCGAGAATGTGCCAACCGCATGCGACCACTCCGCTACAATGTAATTCCTTCAGTTTCATAGACGCACCAGATTTCCTTGCATTCTCTTGCAACACATTTTTCTTCAGTTTCCTCAGTAAAATGCTTTCTGGGATTTGAGGTCAGAGTCTCACCGCCTGCCCCCAGACATCCCTGGATGTTACTGCCATTCAGGGGAACGAGCAGTCCTTGGCCACTGAAAAGGGACCAGCACCTTACAGGGTACCCTTCTCCCACCTTCTCCGGATACTTGGAGACACGGCTCCCTCGCCATGCAATGACAGCCTCTCTCACTCTGTGTCCTTCGCCGTCTCTGCGTCCCATTCTCCTCTGGCTTCCAACAGGCTGGAGTGGCTCTCCTGCTGCTCTATCCTCACACAGGCTTCTGGCTCTCTCCTTTCTCGCTCTCTCTGGTGTTCGTGAACTCCACCTTTTATACACTTGCAGGCCTCTAACAGGCTGCAAGTGTACAGTCTCAGCCTCAACTGCCTGAACACAAGCAATCCAAATAACAGGACATGCCTGACCTTCAGCCCTGTAGGCTTAAAAATCCCTCTTCTTGATCCCAGTATTATAATTGTGTTTCCTATAGGATGTATGTACTGTTCTTGGGACATCTTCTTCTTCGCAGTACTTTGGATAACTTCAGGAGGGATATTAGGATATAAACAACAATATCCTACAAAGACTGAGGTAGGGTTGGACAAATTAATGTCAGGAAAGGGGGATACCATGTATCGCCTTCAGATGCCCTGTCTCCAATTCCCAAGCACCCTCCACACAGGTGATCCTCCGCCGCTAATCCACCCCCACGGTCGGAATCCAAAAGCGATGGCCCTTCCCTGGCCATCTGAACAGAAGATCCCTGGAGAGTAGACGTGAGAGTACCTCCAGGTTTCTCACAGTGCTTAATAGTAAAGTTCACTACAGCTTATCTTCGGCATGGCACAAAGCAATAATCATAGGTAACATGCATTCTTAAAAATGTTATGCATGTTTTTATTCAAAGCCAGATTTTCCTTCATTTGTATGGTAGGATGTGGGTATGTGAATGACCATTTCCGCCACTCTAATCCTCTCTGCTATTCAGATACATTTGCATGACCTTTTCATGCTGGTGTAAATGCTTTGGATTTCAAAGGACTTTACATCAGCAAAATGCAGGAGAATTTGCTAGGAATACACTGTAAATGCCACTTTTCGTGAGTTAATGGCATGCAGTCGGTAATCAATTTGTACTGCTAAAGTGTAAAAGGAAAGCGTACATGTGATTTTGCCAGCTTTTTAGACCTTCCTTTTGCACTTCATAATGCAAATGACGAAAATCGCACACAGGGGACATGCTTGAACCTAAGTGCAAATGTAACAGGTCCACACTGTGAAATATCTGCCTGTGACGAACTTGAGCTCCTGTGTATTCAGCCAGACATCATTAACTCTACAGTAGGAAATTTACTTTCACATGGAGAAACCTCTCCTTAATACCATTAACTGAAACGAAATTTCTGTATTTAAACCGGGAAGTAGCTATGAAAAACAAAATGATTGCTATCCAAATAGGCAGGGGAGGGAGAGAAGAAATGCATGCAAAGAATGTGTCAGAAATGATGAAATTCACATTTAGCAGCTGTAGCTTATCAACTTTATCCATCAGCCTACAAATCACTCATTGAGACCGATTCATGAAGATTCCTCACATTTTTAAGCCAAATTCTGTTTTCATGAATTTACCACTTTTTTACCATAAGAAAAGGGGGAGCCCTTCCTTACCCCACCTTACCCATCTCTCCAACCCTCTTTATAAATACCTAACCCAAACCAGCATTTATACATTTGCTGTAAAATAAATGTAGTAAAATGCAGCATAAAGAATTAGGTGAAATGCAATTTGGCAAAAGTAGGAAATACTGTTGAAAAGCCCCCTCTACAGACCACTCAAAGAAGAGCTTAGATAACATATTTGACCACTTCTGAGTTGTCCTAGTATACAATGCTGAAGCAGTCAAATATGTGTGAGAAACCTGAGGGTATCCTCACTCCTACTCCCCAGAATCCTTTGCTCGGGTGGCCAGGGAAAGGCCATCGCTCTTGGATGCCGACCCTGGGGGTGAAGAAGCGAGGGAGGATGACCAGGGTGGAGGTCCTTCGGAGATTGAGAGTGGGGCACCCGCAGGCGAGAGACATGGTATCTACCTTTCCCTATTGGTGACCAACCTCCCCCTCCCCCAATCTTTATGGGGTATCACAAAACCTCTCCCTTCATTTCCCCACATTTGACAGTTGAAAGTACTGGGAGGAGGAAGAGGAGACTCTGAGTAATGAAAACTGCATCTACATTTTACCGCTCTGGTACTGGGGAGAGGAAGATGCCTGCAGAGTATGGTGAGAGTCAGGCATGTCCCCTGAATAAAAGTCAGGCAAACCTTATGAAGGGTCCACACCTGCAACCTGTTAGAGGATTGCATGTGTATAAAATGAGAGCCACCGAACGATACAGAGGGAAGGAAGGAAGCCTGTGGGAACAAGACCAGTAGGAAACCTTTTCCAGGAGGAAGCAGCCATGGTGGGACCTGTGTAGGAGCCAGGATGCTGGCCAGCAGCCCATAGAGGGGGACTCCATGTTGTGAAACTGTGCAGAAGGAAGGAGGATGCTGTCTGCGTCTCCACTGAGGCAGCGGAGCCATCAGCGTGCGAGAGGCGGGCCCTGGTATGCAAGCAGGGCTCGCAGGAGCTGCTCCGCTGACCTGCAAGGAAGAAAGAAGCAGCAGGAGCCGTTTGGAAACAAAGCCAAGTACCGGAGGCATTCCTAAGCGGGCGGTGAGTGGGGAATAAATGCATTCCAATTACCAGACTGAACAGACACATGAAAATAAGCACAAAGAATACTTATTGAATACCGAACCAAATAACAACTTCAAAATAAACCATACCGTGTTCATATTGAATACCAAAGTGAAGAAAACGTTAAACAATGCATACTTATTGAATATTGAACTGAAAAACCTATGAGTTCATATTTAAACATCAAAGGGGAGAAAACTTGAAATCAAGCATCGCAAATGCACATTGAATATCAAACTGAATGAAACCTTGCAATTTCACTTATTGAATATGTAAATGAATAACACTTTTTATGGACAACAAAGAGGACAGCCAAAGAGAAAGTGCCTATTGGAAAACACCACATAGGAAAGAGTGCAAGTGTAAAAGAGTGTTATAGGAAGGTGGGACATGAGCAAGACCACCTTAAAGTGAACTTTACGGATAATTGCATCGTGGCAAGGCTGGCAAGAGGTGTGTGACACTTTGGGGCACAGCCAAGAGACTAATCAAGAGAAGCCTCTATTCAGATAGCTAAAAATAGGTTTCTGAAATCTTTGCTTGGTTTATCCTTGAGTGCCCCGTGAACGCTGGTGGTATGTGAATTTGTTCTTATATAGATCTGATATGCTATTATGATACAGCCAGTATTATACTGGCTGCGGATCTGGAATAATACAGTGTTATCCCCATTTAGGGAAGGTTTGGAGGAGCTTCTATCATTACAAGGTGGTAGGAAGCTGTCTTTGTTTAGGCATGAAAGAATTATGCTTTTTAACATTGGGTTAGGGGATTTATGGGGTGACACCACAAGCTTTGGTTGAGGTTATAAAGTGGTGGTCATGAATAAATATAAAGAGTGGGCGTTGAGCAGGATGATTGATAATTGCCTGTAGGGGAAAAGGACGCCTGGGTCCGGAGACATATTTGGACCTTTAAATGTCTGTGAAATTAAAAAGCTGGTTTGCAACTTTCCGATTGGGCACACTCCCATTGGCTTAATTTTCTGCCAAGTGGAAGAATGGGCCTTGTTCTACAATTTTATGTCCCTTTTGTGGCAGAGGGCATGAAGATGAGGCGCAGCTCTTCTTTTCCTGTTGGGCACATTGCCGGGCGAGGGTGCATTGGCTTATCCCGATTTGGAGTCAGTTAGACTCACCCACAATGTTGTCTGTCCTTCGAGCTTTAAAAGGTGGCACCTCACCTAAATCTATGTTAGCAGTTTCATCCTTTTTCAGGTCTGTTTTTAATAAGAAAAAGTTATTGTTTAGATACATTTTTAGCCTGTCTTTGTGTTTGGGAAGCGTGCTGGTTAAGGGCTCTGTTATTTACTGTTTTAAGATGTATGATGTTTATGATAATAGTTGTTTTATTTGTGTATTGTTCGCCTTTTATGGCAGCCATGCCGAAATAAAGGCATTGAATTGAAGAGAAGCCAAAGGAGTATCAATATATTGCATATAAGCCAAGAGGCCACCCAAAAGAGACTACAAGAGCAAAACACTATACACAGTGACAAGTCTGGAAAACCTGTGTGGGCTGAAGAGCCTAGGGATCCTGGTTGTGTGACCTCTGATGGGTGGACCGTGCGGTCCGTCAACTGTGCATAGACCAGTGAGCTTTGAACTGTGAGAACCAAAGTCATTGTGTAAACAAAATAATTGGGGAAGGGCATACAGACATTTAAGTTGACAAAGCACCTTTTGTTTGAACTTTAAGTCTGTTGTCTGTGTCTTACTTCACAATGCCTTCATAAATGTTGCCAGGTGTTGGATGCAGCTCAACCAATACTAGTTGGGGGACCCTACTATTTGAAAAGCTAAGTGCCAAAGCATCAGAGTGTTCAGTAGCTACTAAGGGCTCTATTGGAGTAGATATCTGTAGTAGTAGGGACTAAACATATATAAGACTAACACCCAAGTTAGGGTTGGCATGGAGATTTGGGATTGATGTATTACCAGGAGTGATGGACCCAGATTTTAGAGGTGATGTTAAGATATTGCTACAAAACCGTTGAAAGGGCCTATTCTAAATTCACCAAGTGGTTACGATTGCTGAAGGGGTGCTTGAGAAAGCAATGTTCCCTAGGCTTAAGGAGGAATCTGGGAGGGAAGGTACAGACCTAGGGAATCGAGGCTTTGGGTAGGCTGATGAGACATATAAGGGCCCTCCCACCTCTGAACTAAGAACACTTACAGAGGAAGAGCCGGAGACACTTCCTGACTTAGCCTTTTCCTAAAAAGACTACCCTTTGTAAGCATTTTAACAAGTGGTATCGGAGCCAGAGGATCGTGGAAAAGTGGGACCCTTTTTCTTTTTGAAACACAGGCTTCTTTTTAGAGGAGATACCACTTCGGAAGGTCAGGGAAACCCAGGTTGTGATCCCTAAAAGTCACACGTGGGTGGTCCTAGAGATAGCCCATTCACATCTTATGTGAGGCCATCTGGGCCAGTCCAAAACTCAAGCACATATAATGAACAAGTGTTACTGGCCGGAAATCCATGCCAACATTAAAAGCATCATTCAAGCATGCGTAGTCTGCCATAAAACTAGCATGCACATACCACCACCAGTCCCCAATAATTGAGGTCTCATTTGCCCAGATTGGTATGGATATTGTGGGACTCCGTGAACCTTCCAAACTGGGGAACAAATACATTCTAGTCATTGTAGATTATGCCACACAATAATCCGATTCCTTCCACCAGAGAGCCAATACCACACAGAAAATCCTGAAACTCTTGCTCCCTTTTTTCTCTCGAGTGGGGTTTCCGAAGGAGATATTGACTGATCAGGGATCTCTTTCATGGGAAAACCTATGGATGAAGTTAAAGAACTGTTGCACATCACCACCTTTAGAACATTGCTGTATCATCCCCAGATAGATGGTCTTGTAGAAAGATTTAATAAGACCCTCAAAACCATACTCTGGATGTTAGTTGAACAAGAAGGGAAAAACTGGGATCAAATGATATCCTGGGTCTTAATTTCAGTCTAAAAACCTCTAAGGCCTCAACAGGATTTTCAATGTTTGAACTCCTTTTTGGACAAGAACCATGGGATTTCCTGGATATGTTGATGGAAACCTGGGAGGAAAGTGAAGAGGCTACAATTCCCCTTTCCCAGACTTTGACTAGGTTGACAGAACACATGACGGCTGTAAGATCTTTGGTACAGACTTTCCGGGCTAAGGCAAAAGCACAACAAAATTTCCTATGATAAACAGGTTTCTCCCAGATCCTTTTTGATAGGTCAAAAGGTGCTGGTCTTATTGCCTATGTCGGAAAATAAACTTGTGTTCAAGTGGCATGGACCATATGATGTAATAGAGCAAACAGGTCCTCGTAATTATAAGATCTCACAACCGTACCGCCGTCTTAAAATGCAAATCTATCACATAAATCTATTAAAAGAATGGAAGGAAAATCCTTCAGAATCTCCGGCCATGATATTATCTTGTCTTTTGCCAGAAGACACAAACAGCAAAGCCTCAATTTCACCTGACCTTAATAACAATCAGAAACAAGATTTATATGAATTTACAAGGCAGTTCACTGATGTGTTTCGAGAAGAACCTGGGAGTGTAAAGGATATTTATCACCATACCCGCAATCCCGCAGGTAAAGTGCTACACCTAAAGCCATATCGGTTACTTGAGGCTAGAAAAGAACCCATCATTCAGGAGGTTAAAACCATGCTAGAGGCTTACATCCTCAAACCTTCTAATAGCCCTTGGTCCTCCCCCATTGTGTTAGTGGCAAAACCCAATTAAGTTTAAGATTATGGATAGATTTTTGTAAATGTAATGCCATCTCTGCCTTTGATGCTTACTCAATGCCCCATATCGACAATCTGATAGATAGTCTGGGTAATGCTGTCTACCTTTTGAATGCATTCCAATTACCGAACTTCACGGACCCTTGAAAATAAGCACAAAGAATACTTATTGATTACCAAACTGAATAAAAACTTGAAATTAAACAATATTGATACTGATATTTTATTTCTATTGTGCTCGTACAGAAATGTTTCAGAGCGCAACAAGGCAAGGGAGGGAAACAGGGGAGAACAAAACAGTGATCTAACTAGGCCAAGTGACATTTGTGAACGTGCAAGTGCATGGGAGAGGGGGAGGGGACAAGTGCATGGAAGGGGGAGAAGTGGAAAGTGCGGAGCAAAGGAGAAACAGATAAATAATAATAAATAAATAATAAAGGCAACAAACAGTGGTAGTGCAGCCAGCAAGTGGCAAGTGCTGGGTTTAAGGCAGCAGACAGGGTAAGTCTGATAAGTGCAGGAAGAAAATGGGGGGTGCTGTATGGGTACAGATACAGACCCCAGTACAAGGTGTGGCCCAGAGGCAGTGCAGGAGGGTGGCAGGGTGAGCAGGTACCTGGGCTCAGTGGACAGAGGGTGGCCAGGTGCACGGTGCCAAGAGAGAACAGATCAGCAGGGTAGAGGGGGAGCGAAGGCAGAAGCAAAGAGGAAGGTCTTGAGGTGCTTCCGGAACCAGAGATGGTTCTCCTTAAGTTTTAGAGTGGCAGGGAGGTTGTTCCAGAGGGGGCCCCAGCTGAAGACAGAGATCTACCCCCGCTTGTTTCTTTGAAAAATGACTGACCCTGAGGTAGTTAGAGGTAGAGGAGTGAAGAGCTCGAGAGGGGAGGAATTTGCAGAGGGATAGCTGAAGGTATTTTGGACCCAGGCCCCAGAAAGCCTTGTGTACAATGCAGAGGGTTTTGAATTTAATCCTTGCATCCACTGGGAGCCAATGGAGACATTTTCAGCGCTGAAGAGATATGATCCCAGGGCTTGAGGCCAAGGACACGTCTCACAGTCCTGTTCTGGATTAGTTGCAGAGGGCGGAGAGTAGAGGCAGGTAGATTTAGAAAGAGGCTGTTACAATAGTCCAACCTAGAGAGAACAAGAGCTTCGGAAACCATGAGCTTCTGGGGGAAGGAGAGAAAAGGCAGAGTACCTTTGAGGAGGTGCAGTAGGAAGTTTGACTTTTTAGAGACATCAGAGATGTGGGCGGAGAAGGAAAGTGTGGAGTCAAAGATCACCCTGAGGTTCTCAGCCTCGCTGGTGGGGGTAGGAGGAGGGCCAAAGGAGGCTGGCCAGAGAGTGAGGGGAAAGGATGGTGAAGGTGTGCCGATGAGGAGGATCTCTGTCTTGCTGGCATTCAGACAGAGATCATTGGCGGCACACCAATATTGAATCTCAGTTAGGCAATTAGAGATGAGAGAGGAAGAGGAGGTGGCCGAGGGCAGCCTGAAAATGAGTTGAGTGTCGTCAGCGAAGCACTGGAAATTTGAGAAGAAAATGGCAATGCAGTGAGCGAGAGTTGCCAGGTATTGGTTGAAAAGCCAGGGCGAGAGGTTAGACCCCTGGTGAACACCACAGGTAGAGAGGAAGTGTCTGGAATGGGTGATGCAGCTGTATCCTCCCGTGGCCCCTTCTCACCTCCTTCTTCAGACGAGTTGTGCAGAGATGAAGATGAAGACTGGTGCTTAAGTCTCTGTGGCTTCTGGGCCTTCGGAGTCTTCTTCCTTTCTTTGAGTGGAGATAAGGTCTGGCTCCACTGGAGGCCACCTTGGCAGGATCCAAGTCCTGGCCCAAATGGAACCCCAGGGAGCCAAACCCAGAGTGCAGGGAAAAAGCCTTTGGCACAAAAAACCCTGCAAACGGCACTCTCCTGTTGTTCTAGTAACTGGGAGGAGATGGTAATCCTTGTAGAGAGTAGTGCGTTCAATGGTTAGAAGATTGGATAGCAATGAGGATCGCTCCCGGAAATATGAGGGATGGACGGTAAGTAGTGTAGCTGCAAGAAGAAGAATAGAGAATAAAGGAGAAAAGGCAGATAGAACACCAGATTGGCTTTAGATGGCACAGGTGTACCCACAAAACAGATACCCAAGTAGGGAGGAAACACAGAAAAAATAAGAGAAAGAATATGGTGCGCCGCAGCCGTAAGGAGAATAACACATGGCAAGGAATAACCCACTGCGGCGCTCCGAATAGAAAGGAAGTGGCAGCAGAAATTCAGGCAGCGAAGGCAAGAGGGAGCTGAAGAACCGAAGTTCGTTAGGATCACAACAGGAACAGAGAGAGTGAAGGCTGGAACGTTGGGAAGGAAGCTGCGGAGTACGCATCAGCGGGATCCGGAAGGAAAGACGGATACAACGCACTACGTAGATAGCGTAGTACGTAGTTATAGCAATAAAGGCGGCCATGTTAAAGGAAGTCTAGACCGTTACTCTGACTTGGCTGTCACTGCTATCGTATCCTTTGGTACTGTGTCTTCCAACGTTGCCAAAGTCGCTGCTGCGGGCGCATGACAGGAAGATAGATGATAGGAAGGACCCAAGTTGGACCTCGGAGTGTCGATCGGAGAGGAAAGAGGTCAGCCAAGCCAGAGCCTGATCAGTGATACCCAGGTTATCATGGAGACGGTTGAGCAGGATGGTATGGTTGACCATGTCCAAGGCAGACGAGAGATCGAGTAGGATGAGGACAGAGGGAATGTTAGAGTCAAGGTTGGAGAGTAGTGGAAACCCTTTCCAGGAGGAGGCAGCCATGATGGGACCTGTGGAGGAGCAAAGGCGCCGGCCAGCAGCCGAGAGAGGGAGCCTTCATGTTGTGGAACTATGCAGAAGAAAGGAGGATGCCGTCTGTGTCTCCATCGAGGCAGTGGAGCTACCAGCGTGCGAGAGACGGGCCCTGGTATGCGAGTGGGGCTTGCAGGAGCTGATCCGCTGACCTGCAAAGAAGCAAGAAGCAGCGCGAGTCCTTTGGGAACAAAGCCAAGTATCGGTGAGTGTTGGGGAGAGGCACTCAATAACTGGGCGTTCCTAAGCAAACTGCAAGTGGGGAATGAATGCATTCCAATTACCGAATTGCACGGACACTTGAAAAATAAGCACAAAGAATACTTATTGATTACTGAACTGAATAAAAACTTGAAATTAAACCTGAGTGCATATTGAATACCAAATTGAACAACTTTTTGAAACAATGCATACTTATTGAATATTGAACTGAAAAACATATCAAGTGTATATTTAAACACCAAAGCGAAGAAAACATGAAATCAAGCATAACAAATGCTTTTTGAATATCAAACTGAATTAAACCTTGATATTTCACTTATTTAATATGGAACTCAATAACACTTTTTATGGGCAACAAAGAGGACTGCCAAAGAGAGAGTGCCCATGGGAAAAAAGCATATATTAAAGAGCGTAAGCATAAAAATGTTAGTGAACTTTATGGATAATTGCAGTCTAGCAAGCCCAACGACTGGCAAGAGGTGTGTGACACTTTGGGGCAGAGCCAAGAGGCTAATCAAGAGAAGCCAAAGGAGCGTGAATATTGCACATAGGCCATGAGGCCACCCAAAAGAGGCTACAAGAGCACAACTCTTTACACAGGGACAAGTCTGGAAAATCTGCGTGTAATGTTATGTTATCGACACTTGTAAAGTGCATCGGTTGCCCAAAAGCATCATGGCGCTATACCCTAAGCAATGTACGCACTGGCTGAGTACCCATAGGAAACTAAAAAATAAATGTTTTCAAGGCACACAGGAAAGAAAAATAGACCTCAATGGCACGAAGGCGAAGAAAAATGGAATTCCAAGCCTCTGCCACAGCCACAGAGAAAGTACGGCCTCCAATCCTAGGGATCCTACACCTACAAAGTGAGGTAGTCAAAGAGGACTGGGAGCGCAGTGCTCTCGGGTGAACATAAGGGCCAAACTTCACCCAAAGATAATCTGCCCCTTCTTTGTAAAAGGCTCCATGTACCAAGCACAGAGACGTAAACCTCACACGTTGCTCAACAGGAAGCCAGTGGAGCCACCAAAGAATGGGAGTCAAATGGGCCAATGCCGGGGGCGAAGAACCGTTCTAGCAGCCATATTTTGCAGCAGCTGGAGATGGTGGAGCAAATAGTGTGGTGCAGCCAAATAAAGTGCATTACAATAATCAATTCCACTGATTAACCGAGAGCAGACTACAGGGGCTTGATATTTAACAGGAATAAAAGGCAAAACCGTGCGTAGGGTCGGCAGCCTGAAAGGACCCTTTTGACAAGTGGCTGACACCTGCTCTGGCATGGATAGAGAAGGCGTAATCTTGATGCCTAGGTCTTTGACCGATGAAACAGGTGTGGGAAAAGGTCTTAAACTAGCGGGCCAGAACTCCGGGGTTCAGAACAAAGAACAATTAGTGTTGCCAACCACCAGCACCTCTGCCTTCTCCCCATTCAACTTAAACCAGTTCCTGGCCATCCATCCACCCACGGACTCCAGGCAACTCCTCAGCTGAACAGCTTTCTCAGGCTGAGACAGATCGTGCCGCAGAATAATATGTGTGTCGTCGGCGTAGGAGTAGCACAGGAAACCATGTGCGTGGATGATGCCTAGAACCGGCTGGATGTAAACTTTGAACATAGTGGAAGACAAGGAGGAGCTATGAGGGACTCCACATAAAAGAGGTACAGGTTGGGACTGAAAAGGTAGCAGAGAAACAGATTGTGAGCGTCCCGCCAAAAAATAAGCAAACCAGGCCAAAACCTGACCAGATAGGTCAGCGAAAGAGAGATGGGAGACCAAGGTGGGGTGGTCCACGTTGTCAAATGCTGCCAAAAGATATAATAGAATAAGGGCAGCCTCCCCCGGTTCACTGATCATGTCAAATCATCAACTACTGGCACCAAGACAGATTCAGTACCTCGGCCTGGCTGAAAAAGCCAATTGAAAGGGGTCAAAGAAAGAAGCTAGTTCAAGAAAAGAGCCTACAAGAGGAGAAACCAGAGACACGATTTGTTTCATAAGAAATGGGAGCAGGGAAATAGGGATAAAGTTACAAAGGACCAGTGGATCGATAGACTTTTTTTTAAGAAGGGGGATTATAAGGGGGATTATAAGGGCATGCTTTAGGTCATCAGGGATAACCCCTGATGAAAGCGATTCGTTGATTGCCTTGACCAACTACGGAATGATTGCACTTGACACATCTGTCAATAAAGAAAGAGGGCTCGGGTCAGAGGGCGACGCCGATTCTAGCCCATTAATAGCGGCTAAAATATCCTGTTCCGTAAAAGTAGGGAAAGTAGAGCAGTCAGCCGAATCTCCATAATCACCCACGGATAGGGCCACGTGGAATACCGGCACAGTAGTAGTGATCGCACTACGAATGGCAGCTATCTTATCGTCAAAGAACTTAGACAAGGAGTCACATAGCTCCTGCGAGGGGGGAAAGTGGGCTGAGAGTTAGGCTGAGTGGTCAGCAAATAGAGCTTTAGGTTGGTTGATAGCCTGCTCACTTTTTCTAATTTCTGTGGCCTGACCTGTGAAGGGGGCTCCATGTGATCTGTCAACTGCGCCTAGACCATTGAGCATGGAACTGTGAGAACCAAAGACATGGGGCCTCATTACGGGTTTGGCGGTAGCCATGCCGCTATTTGCGGCATGGCTGCCACCAAAACCGGGTCCGGGTTCCCTGAATAGGGAATTACCGGGCCATTCCGAGTTCGGAGGGCCCGGTTATTCCTCCCTCTGGGAACCCGGACCCAGACCTTCCCCATTCCCATTGAGCCCCCATAGGGCTGGGAGAGGGAGCTAACAACGGGCTGATTACTACCGGCCCGTTGTTAGCTCCCTGGTCCCCTCGCGGGCACCGATAATGACGCCTGGTTTTACCAGGCGTCCTTACCGAGTCCCGCGAGGGGACCTCGTAATCGTGCAGAATGGTGTTAGCGGGTCCGCATCCATTAGCGGAACCCGTTAACCCATTCCGCACGGGTCGTAATGAGGCCCTTTATGTAAACTAAAGACTTGGGGAAGGGCAGCCTGAGACTCAAGCAATTGTGAATCTTGTCTTGATAACCAAGTCTCAAGACCCTTTTGCTTTAAATTTTTCTGCTTGGAACTTGGGGAAGGGGAGGCTGAAAAGAAGCTAAGAGCTGGAAGAAGCTCAGAACTTTATGTTGATCACCATTACTTTTATTATTGACATCCCTACACATTGTTTAGCTTTAGTTGTGTGAGCCAGGATAGGTTTTGGACACAGACAGACTTTTAAGTTAAACTATTTGACTTGGACTTTCCTTAGTTTCGTTGAGGTAGGTAAATCCCACCTTAGCATAGGGAAAGAAAGGCCTTCATCCATCCTGACATTTAAGTTAATAAACACCTTTTATTTTAACTTTAAGTCTGTTGTCTTTGTCTTACTTCATGATGTCTTCACATATGTTACTTAAATGTGTAGAACTACATAGAAAGTAGCAGCATCCTGTCTAAAACTGAAGAGTTTGCAAGTATGGATTCCCAGTGGACACCCACACCTGCTTAATGAAGTGCCTAGATGAACCAATGCCAAAGGCACCATAAAAGGCTTCTGCCAGGATCCCAGGGCTGCTGGGAATAATCTACATTCTGATGTCTACTCATACCTAATTGTGTCTTGTGTGTTACCCAATAAGACCTTTGGAAACAGAGAGATCTGGTTTTCCTGTATAGACCCATTAAAACCAGAGCTGCTCACTTTGGCACTGTGGATGGATGACAGGGGTCTTACTTTGGACTTTTCTGATGCATACAGTGTCTTGTAAAGTCACAGTAAGGTGGCATGCTGAAAATAGATAATACACCAAAGAAATGATTTAATGTGTTTGGCCATCATATTCTTTTGCTAGACCATCCAAGTGACCGGCATGCTGCGATATTTTTACAACATATCAAAATTGACATCTGAACACTACTGGGTTTTCTCAGTGTTGTGACATCAAAGCTAAACTGATATCTTCCTCTGACATTACAAAAGGTAGTGTTTCCATAAGCTATTTCACCAGCAGTGCCTCCCCAAGACACAAACCCAGCCTCTTCCTCTTAGTGCTAACAACAGACAAGCCACACATATCCATCGCCACACCAATGAAGTCCCTAGGCTTCACCATCGAAACCTGTTAACACAGTATGAGTCCTAGAATTTCACCTCATATGCAAGAGATGAGCCATCCTTCTCTTTGACAACTTCGATAACGGAATCCAGGCACTAGTCCTCTCTATACTGGACTATGGAAATGCAATCCTCACTGGTCTCCCCAACAGCACTGTTGCCTCCCTGCAAGCCACATACAATCCAGCAGCAAGGTTCCTTCTAGGCTTACCCAAACACTCATACACCACCCTAGCTCTCTCCCATCTACACTGGCT
Source organism: Ambystoma mexicanum (assembly GCF_040938575.1). NCBI lineage: Eukaryota > Metazoa > Chordata > Amphibia > Caudata > Ambystomatidae > Ambystoma > Ambystoma mexicanum. The sequence goes on from NC_090922.1 coordinate 135,709,182, forward strand.
CCTGTAGTCTCTTTCAAAGGACTCTGCATCATACACAAGCTCATTCACCACAAAACACTTTCCTACTTCCACAACAAACTTAAACCCAAAACCAACACAAACATCATACAAGTCCTCCAAATTCTCCCACATATTCCACACTGCAAGCTAGCCTGAACCACAAAATAGTCCTTCAACCAGTGGGCCTAGAATGCCTGCCACTAAACATCTGCACCAACCCTTGTCCTTTATCATTTTGATGGGATTGTGTTGGTCTGATAATTAAGTGAGTACATTTGTGTACACCTGAACAGTTGTCATGAGGTGTTACCATCGATTGAAGGTGTCTACATGTATCACCTGTTAGAGGTGTTGATTATTAATTTAAAATTGTATTTATGACTATATTTAATTGTTTGGAGTTAGGTTTTATATGTTTTTAATTTGTTGTGTGTGTCTGTTTGTTCCCTTAGGACTCCATGATTAAAAGATCAAATACTTCTTTGAATTATGGTGTGTTTTTAAAAAATGAACTTGGCAGAGACAACTAAGTTATGCTTGTTCGGAGAGCTGCGACACATCTAGTGTTGTTAAGTCACCCATGTACAGGCTCCTGGGTACAGAGATAGAGATTAGTTCTGGTTTCAGTATCACTGAGTAATGTCCATCATTGATAGGCTTCAGGACAGCAACATGTTGGATTAGGGCACCATATTGTAATTCTGTTTTGAAGTAGGAAGTAAGAATTGTCTCTATAAGTACATGCAGGCATTTGTTAAATGGAACATATGTATGTACTACTTATTAGCAGAGTGTGTTCACTGTTGAATTGAGAGTTTGTCCACTAGCAGGGTGTTTGGACACTTCTATTTCCAATTTTTGTTCAGTAGGAATTTTTTATGTTGTATGTTTTATAAAATTGTTATGATCAAGTTTATTAACAAAATATGAATGCTAGTACAATTCTTTATGTTCTATGTTACCTTCCTTCCATTGTTTGCCTTTTCAGTTTGAGTGTATATCATGGCCACCATTTGCCCATGGATGGGTTATTCAACCAAAACTGGAGCTTCACCATCATGAACGGAACCATTGCATGGATATTCTGGGACGGTCGTGCAGCAACTGTTTGTCAATTTGCAGTGCTGTCATCAGGACCAGCATCGCCGCATTTCATCAATGAACACATGCGGAGAGCAACGTTTTACTACGGATGTGTAACAAATCATTTTCCTCACAAAATTAACGCCATGTACTTCGACAGAAAATGGAGGATGGAACTCCATAGAATTATATTTTATTCCACTGAACTTTCACTTACACAATTCAAGCACTGAGATTAAACCATCAAAGAAGGTAATATGAAAGATTTCATGGAATGTGACTGGCAACCTAAACATAATTACTATGGTTTAAAGTATAAAATCTGTTCTTTATTTGATTATGTGTGGGGTTTCTAGTTTTCAGTGTTTATGATTTTTGAATTTCAGTGGTGTTTATCCGGTGTTTTTCCACAATTTAAAACTCTATATCAGTGTTTCTACATTTCTGGTGGAGAATAATGGAGTGCAACAGTGTTTTTCCAGTGTATGTAAAAAACAGGTATGTATTAACACAAACCCATTTTGGAGTAGAAATATCATGGCATATACAATATTCTTGTCCAGATTGGGGAGGATGACAGCAAATCAGAAGAGACCAGTAACGTGGCAAAAGTACTGTTTTATTAACACATCCCAATAAACAGGTATAGAAATGGATATCAGGTGATCTCAAGTTCTCTCTCGACTCGGTACAGGCATGCGAACAGTTTTTGAGCAGGTGTGACATTGCAAACAAATTAAATATTACACAAACCTAGGTAAGATGGAACCGGTTGAGTAGTATGGTTGATTATACATTCTATATGGGGTTAAGGATCAAATTGATCTGCCTATATTAGGTATCTCTGCCTGGGACCCAGGGACGTCATTTCACTAAAATGCCAGGGGTAGCAAAGTGACATCACACGACCCTTGAGTGCAATTTGACCTAGTGTTTGTGTAGCTTTGTGTTTGTATGAATATGTGCTTTGTGTCTAATGCACCTACGTGCGTTGGCTTCCGCATGACGAAATGTGTCTCTTTCACGATTACAGTTCATCCTTGGGTCCCATCGTCTGCAGGTTTATTGCTTTGTTGATGTCATCCGGGTAGGGTCTTAAGGGAGTAGTGTCTCACACATCGACAATACAATGATGGTGAGGGGGTAGGTGCTATGAACGAGGTACACCCTTCATATCTATTTGTTTTTTTTTTTAAACAATTTTTATTTATTTTACACACACCAACACAACAATGTACACTTTTAATAATCACAGGCGCCTACCAGTGAATAATTAACAACTTCCCTCCCCAACTCCCACCTCCCGTTCCCTCCCCTTGGGCCTACCCTACACTACACTTACATTAACGGTCACTCTGTTATCCGTGCCACTTCCTCTGTGGCAGCTGCTTCGCTTACAGGGATCCCCCCTCCTGGGTATCATGTACAGAGGCGGCCAAATCAGCTATAAGCTGTTTCCACATATCCACTCCTCTCACTCCTAGTTCCTCCTCCCTCCTGGACACTTCCAACCACGCCACCGTTTCCATATTGGCCCATTTTAATAGATCCCCCAGCCATATTCGCACTACTGGTCTCGTCAATGCTTTCCATCCCATTGCTATTCTCCGTTTCGCCAGAATATACGCTAAATCATTCAGCTTGCTTACATGTTTAACCTGCGTGGGTCTCGGGAAACACCCCAGCAGGCAGGCTTTTGGTGAGTCTACATCCAACGTGATACCAGCATTTGTCATCAGCTGTGCCACCTCTCTCCAGAATATACTGATTTCCATGCATGCCCAAAACATATATACCAAGTTAGCATTCCTCTCTCCATATTTCAGGCACACCTGGTTACAAGTCTGATTAAACCTGGCTATTTTGTACAGAGTCAAATATGCCCCATGTGTCACATACAGCTGGATCTGCTGGAATCTTACGTTTCACGATACCTTCTTGTTGTACCTTTTCACTCTTTCCCATTCCCCACCCGACAGTGGTGTTCCCAGGTCCACCTCCCACTTCCCCTAACTCGATCTATTTCCCCTCCCACTGTGAAAATCAATAACTCGTATATAAGTGAGACTTTATGTTCCCCTTCCGATACATCATAAAAGGAATCGATCACTCCATTCGGCTGCATATGTATGTCAGGGTTCGGCCATCTCAGTTTCAAGCTTTGCAGAAGTCTAGCATGTGTGACGTACTGACCACCATGTGTCTCAGTACCTTCTACCAACTCTTTGAAACTCTGGGGATTTCCTTCCTTGAGCACATCACCGACTGCGGTCACTCCCATGGGTTCCCACCCCTTCTGTACATTCTTCCTGGTTTGTTCAGCTACCCCTGCAAGTGCTGCTAGCGGCACCCGCAGGGAATACAGTGCTGTGGAACCTAGCAGCCTCGGTGCTACACCATTCATATCTATACTGTTGAAATGGGGGGAGGGGCGACACAATTATGGACACGTTCATTTACCTCTCTTCATGGACAAGCTATAGAAGAAACAGTCTCCCAAAAGGGGTAGCCAACACACTTCTGTTGCGAAGGCTGGTAATAGATGTCAGTGAGACACTGCCCCTGGAAAGAATATAGGCAATTTTGTGAGAGGGCCTGGTTTAACAAAGGACGTGCAGAGGACTTAATTTTGCATATGTACTGATATCAGTGTGATATCACTTAATTTACCCATGTGTGTTGCATTCTTACACTACATATATTTGAATAGACACAATGACAGCTTTGGGGCACAAATACGTATGCTGAAAAATATATATATTACATCCTTTTTAGGTTTGGGGCAAATTTGAGGAATTTTTCAATTGGTTTATTTTTGGAGGTGCGTGAATTCATGGTCACATAAGGCTTAGAATTGGCTACAACTGCGCAAGTTTCACCTGCCCGCTGGCAAACACATTATTTTACAAAATACAATTTAGGATACATTTTGTGGTGTGTGTGCATGTCTTTTTCATACCCTACCCTCTCTCTCTATGAGAGAGTGAGCAAGAGAGGGGAAAATGAGGGTCTGTGGGCACAAACAGACACTGTAAAATCCATGTTAAAACAGTGTTTGTAAATACACATATATGTCAGTGTTCAAGGGCTGTTTAGAGGAATTTTGGCCATTTTTGAGAAGGTACTCAGCAGCCACAATAATGGCTAAAATGTGTCTACAATTCCTCAAAATATCACCTGAGCACTGACAAAAGCATTTTTTAAACAAAAAAACCCATCAATCACATATTGATTGAATGTGCATTGTTTTTTTAATAAGGGCAGGGGAAAGGAGAGGAAGCAATGGGAGAAGACATACAGGCATACCTGGGGGAGAGTGGGGCCCTTCCCCTATTGTATGCCAAGCCCCTTCTCCAGCCACTGCTCCACCCCCAAACTTCCTCTAACCATGCTCAAACTAAGGCATCACTTGGAGGAGGGCAAACAGTGTTTTTCAGTTAAAAACCAGCAGACACTTTTTCTCCCGGTGGTGTTTTTCTGGTGTTTATTTCGATTTAATTGAAAACAGCAAAGCCTAATTATGTGCAAAAAAGGTTGTAATGGCTCCATTGGATGTTTTCAACTGTTTCCTTTGCAATAAGAAATATAATGACTTAGTAAATTCCCGATTATGAATAGTTATTGAAAAGTGTGTCTTGTTATCTTCTTTATGTGAAGTGGGTATACATTAACTATGGGTGTCTGTATGTGTGTGTGTGTATGTGTGTGCGTGTGCATGTGTGCATCTTCTGCATTTTACGTTAGGTAACATGATGGTGTAGTTGCTGACAGCGGATGTTTGACTATGCTCTACACCAACGTCATGACAAGTTGCATAGCATAACGGTTTGATATGGCGATGTGAGCTTGAGAGGCATGTATTTTGATTTACTGCCACCAGGGCACTTGGAAGTTAGAATGATAAATCAACAGATACGAGTATCACAAGATGGCAGTTTCCGACCCGTGCAGATCGCATATAGAAATGTGAGAAAATAAAAGTTAAAATGCCTTGGAAAATAAAAATGTTTCAATTGATTTATTCTAAAAAAGACATGCCCTATCAAGTGGGCTAACATAATTCCTGACCGAACTTCTCCTTAAAATATTAATCTGTAATTTCATAAACTAAAATGCCATGTGCTTCTTTTTACTGAAGTCAAAACTGAGTGGGCTATTCATTTATAAATATATGTTAGATAAATACTGGTATGCACTTATAAATGCAAGGAAACTCCTATTATTAATAAATTAAGTGTTATAGCTTTATATGAGACTTTAAAACAGGGAAAATATACTATGTACATCTGCATAGCCAGATTAGTGTTCTAATGTGACTTTTCCAATGCTGGTTTAACCGATTCTTCAGTGAGCCTGAACACATGTTGGACTCCTTCTCAACCTTGCATAGATTACTTAAGGGTGAAGGTGTATAGTCCCATGAGATTAGCTTACCCATCTGGAGACGAACAGACCTATGTATCTTACATGAAGTGAACACATTGAATTCCCTATAACAAAGAGACATCTGTTCAGGGACTCTGAGTAATCTAATGCCCCTACCCACATGGGTTAATCTCAAGAGAAATATTGTTAGAAATACATTGAAATACATTCCAATGAGGCTTCAAAAATAAGGCTCTCTGGACTGTTAAGAATCTGTACAGAATCAATGATGGCCAGTCCTGAAATCCAACACCAGTTCTTCGAAGGAAGATTATTGCTTTCAAAATTACAAACTCAGGATGGCCTCTGATAACATCCACCATCTGGAGTTAATGCAAGGCTTAGCAAACAAGAGAGACCTGTCAGATATCCATATCAATCATTGTCTGAAGGCTTCACAAAATGAGCCTCTGAGAGCTGTTCATGTGACTCATTATGCTAGCATGAGAATTCCCATTTAAAATTCAAGAATTTAAACTTGGCACTTTGAAATACATTTCATCGCCTACGTTTTTTTTTTTTTAAAGGGCACCTGTTCTGACACTGAGATGGTTTCCTCTTCAATTCGAGACCAAATCTAGTATTGTGATCATTATTAATACTTGATTAATTACATAAATATTAATAATGGCATCATATTTCATTGCACAAATTCATGACACTTATACTTGAATTTGGCTCGACCATGCAAGCTTAGAACGCCATATTTTAATCATGGGAAACTTCCTAGTGGGATGTATGGAAGAAGGTATGATTCTAAGCCCATAGTATACAGCCCTCACACTGTCACATGTGCAGAGCACAAATCTGATCAACCTATGAAATTAAGGGGTGTATTTTCTGGGAGTGTCAGTCTGTTAAGTAAGGCAAAGGAAAGACTTGACTAATTAAAACGTATGTTGTCACCATGAATTTGAGCAGGCATATTACACATTATATAAGCAGAAAATGCAACATTGCTTTCTCGCTATGTTTAAAACGATGTGAAATCTGGTTTATTAGTAGAATAGATAGCCTTTCTCCTGTGCACAGCGCTCAGTGGCTGATAAATCATCACCAACAGAATAGGAATAGGATTGTGTAGCGTGTTAGTGTGAAATGCACCCTGCTTTCACTGTCTTTAAAACTGAGGGAGATAACATTTAAATGAGAGCAAATACCATTTTCTGTGCTGTGTGCACAGTGTAAAACTGATAGCATTTTCCAATACTGTCAGGGTAGCATTTTGTAAATCATGTCTACATGAATGGAATCCTACATGTCTTCATAGGTGTAGATTGACACTAGATTTGGAAAAAGGTGCATGGTGCATTTCCACAACTGATTGATAAATTGTTACCTGTGAAAGACTAGTATTTTATAGAGACATATTGGGATGAGAGGGGATTTATCTGAACCACTTCAATTTCCATAGAGAAATATGCAATTTCAAATAAACAGTAAACTCTCCTCAATGATGACAAATGTGTTGAAATGAGTGGCACCCACATTAGAAACACCCAAATCATCCAAAACAAGTGTGGGATATTTGCTGAACTTTCAGAAAATAATAATCTTGGTTGGATACATAATTAAGATATTGCAATATTCAGTGCATTTTAAATTGATGACACAGCTTCCAGAAACACACGCCTGTAAATTGTGATGGCACTCCTCTTGGCTTGTATTTCCTTTGTATTCATGCGACATGAACCTACAGCACCATTTTTGCATGGGTGGGTATTCATTGTTAATGAACATGGTAATGTTTTTGCATCTTTTCTTTGCTACAAATATTTGTTATTGATCTTAGAGAAAACTAAATATGTTTTAAAATGAGTCAGTTATAAAGGCAAGTCACCTTTATGTACATGCTGTGCAAAATATATAAATATTCTTGCAGATAAACAGTGATCTAAGAATGTTATTAGAATGTGCTGTTTAAAAATTAAATAGTTCGGTTAGAATTAGATATCCATATCATTATCTGATTTATGGAACAACTTTGTGTGTGCACTGAATCTTAGTAAGTTTGTCCTGGGCAGGCCAATCCTTCTTTCTGGAAACCAGATACCAATGTACATATATTGTACTGTGGTGGTTTCCCCTGCATAGCATTATAGGACGATCTTTGGTTCCATTTTACTTAAATAAATTAGAACTTCAACTCCAAATACAGCCTGTTTCTTTTCCCAGAATTGTAGGGTAAAATGGTATACCGGGGTATTAAACCAGCAGATGCATCTCATCAATATCTATAATATAATCCACAAAAGATCTTACATGTACAGTACAAGACTAAGAGTACTTGGCTAGATATAGCGCCTAAGAGAGCTAAAGGTTTACTTCTTTGAATGCTGAAGAATGCACATGGAATTGCTATTTGGGCAGAGAGACACATATATAAGGATTGATTAGCATGTAGGAAGAAGGAACACATGGTACAGGGTTGGGAAGAGCATGATTTAGCTTGTGGGTAGACAGTGTTTTTAGGAACTGGTAGCCCACCGGCCGATGCATGATAGAAATGCTGGCATTACAAATAGTCTCCTAGCTGGGCTATGTATTTCACATTTTACATCTCTTCTTGCAAATGAGAAAGGATTAGCCGGATGTGTCAGAAAGAAGACCTTGGTGATGGTATTGAGACAAATTATGCCAAGGAATGCACTGTTCAGTTTACCATTAATGCAACTTTGGTGGCCATAACATTGCTTAAGCATAACAAAAGCCTATGCCGGATAATGTATCTTTTGATTATTATAAAGCTCACATGAATATCTGGAGGCCTTTGTTTTTTAGCATTTTTAAAGAATAGGCAAATTCCCAGATGCATGTAGAATAGCCTTCATATTCTCTATCTTTAATAAAAGGAGCTAGTTTGCTTACATTTACTTATCATCACGTGTCTATGCTAGACGCTACCTATTAACATTTTTGAGAAGTCCTCCACCTTCAATCCAGCTTGGTTTTGTGAAGGCATTGGACCACGTCACCATGTTCCACATTTTTAATTGCTAGCTGCAAAATCTGTATTAATTGAGAACTATTATGTCTGATGGTGGATGTGGACTCAGTCACGACATTTGATTCTGTAGATTGAACCTTCCTTTTGGCCTCCCTTCAAGGGCAAGTTATTCCTGAGAGAATTTTAAATGTTTTTAATGTTCTTGCTTTATAATAATTTTGCAATGGTCAGATACAACACTCAAGTTATGGTCACAATGTCATTTCTTATCCCTGTCAAGTCTGCAAGGATGCCTTCACACCCCTTTGTTATTTAACCTTTTTACAAATTCATCATACAAAGTTCTGTGTGAGATAAACACTGAGATACCCATCTAGGAGAATTACAAATTCCAATTTTGACTTGGGATAATGATAGTGTTTTACTACTACATACCCTGAGGATTCTTCAAAGACTTTTAGAACATTGATCAGGGTTGTCCACCTCCAGGCCTCTAGGGGTTTTCAGGATACCCCTCATTAATATTCCTGCTATTAAACTTGCATACATTTAGAATCATTTTATGCAAATTCTACATGCATATTAATGAGGGGTATCGTGAAGACCTGTCAGGATTCCAGCCCTCGAGGCCAGGAGTTGGACAGCCCAGATGTAGATACTAGCTTTATGACTGATAGTGGCCTGAAGATACACGTTAAAAAGCAATTATGGAACTGTTACATAGCAGTATCAAAATCAATCACATATTTAAAACGGCACCAATACCACTGCATTAGTATATTAATACAATTACTTGGGAATGAGGTTTTCTTCCTTTCTGTCACATCTAATGTATAGGAATAAACATGCCTTTTGCACGGGTCAAGCAAATAAATGGATCTGCAGATTTGCAAAGAGATTTAAAATCCAACTCATTAATTATACGTTTCAGGGTCATGCTGGGATACACGCTCCAATCCCAGCCCCTACCAAATGATTTAGACTGCAGAAAATATACCAATACACTGGGAATGCACATGAGCGCATACAGGTGTTGGGGGGAGTCCTGTGGGTATAGTTGAATAGTGTGGGGTGTGTTCATTTAAGCGCCTTACAGAGAGTTATGGTAAACTAAGAACAGCTTTATAGAGTGATAGATACACTGCATGCACACATCACACATGGTAAAGATCCCTGTACAATGACAAGAAACATAGAAGTGATCCTGTGGATATAGGTAGGCCTGTATCCTACCAGGACGTGTTGAAAACATAGAACAATCAGGCCTTGTGCTTGAATATTTCACTTTCACCCCAAGCGAGGTAGGGAACACGTACACTCACACATACTCAAATGTTTCCTGAAAGAGCAGTGTGAAATTAGATTGGAATGTGAATGGCCTGCCATGTGTTTATAATAACAAAAATAACAACATAATTTTTCAGTTACTTTTTATTTGGGGGGGTCTCCCCTCAAGCACCCCATTTCTACTGCTTTTTTAACTCCCCCAGTCCCTCTGCCCCTCTTAATCCCTTACCCCACCCCCAATATATACTTTTACTTTTTTGCCGTTATTCAGGTCACACTGAAAAAGTTGGTCATTTTTCATTATTAACACTGCATACCGCCTAACACGAGGAGAGCTGCGGCTGGTTATAACAGACAAAACCATGAGAACCAGGGCAGAGTTTGTGAACTGCCAAAACACAAGTTGAGATTTAGGATACCAGCGTCCCCCAGAAAAATAGCCATCCCATTTGAACCACCAGATGGACATGAAACTCCTAAATCCTTCACAAATTAGACTGATTAGTGGGACCTGCAGGAAACTCAGGCCTGCCCCTCCGGAGGAGGGGCTGATAAGGGAGGAACAAAGGACAACAAGGCTGTGATTTGCACCTGGGAGAGCAAAGGGGGATGTTAACTCTTATAAGATTATGACGGGAGGCATGGTGGGGGCACTGTATGTCTGGGATGAGAAAGGAGTTGCTTTATTCTCAAGGACCAGACTGACCTTGAAGTTTTCCAGTGAGCTCATGTTGACGGCCAGGTGCACATCACGTGATTAGGCCTCAGGGCAGTACTTTCAGTAAGCTAACCAATCACCTAATAGCATCCCATGGTGAAGAGATTGAAACACACATGTGGAGAAGTTGGAGGTGGAGAGGACATGGCCAATGAATTGGGGGTTCATATGTAATCATTAGCATGTATATAGGCGGCATCCAATGAGGATGGGGGATGAACACTGTATAACGTGTACGTCACTGATGACGATTTTTGCAGTTGTAACGTCCTGTTTGCTTTGAAGAAAAGAGAGAGTCCCGCGGCAGTGTGCTGATAATACCCTGTCACCATTTCCTTTTTGTATACAAATAAAGCTCTTGTTCATCTCTCAAAAGGGAGCACCAAGCTTTTTCCTTAGGGGAGTGTCTTTTATTGTCTATTTGTTGGAGGTTTACCCTACACTTATGATGGAAAATCTGTTAGGTTGCACTATGTGGGGCTGGTATATTGGGCATTAATAATAATGGACAGCATTAGTGAATCCAACATGTATTCTGTGAAGGGCTCTTACAACTTCAGCAGTCAGCCTCAGGACAAACATTTCTTGTGGACTCCTTTTGTGCAGCTTCACTTAATTTGTTTTAGATGGGCTTTCTGATACTCATGCGTTTTAGAGTCTTTGCAGAGTGAACGAGCAGTGAATATTCTATGAGATCACCCATATTAAAAAGGAATTAGCCAAAGCTAATGCCTCGACACAAATGAAAAAGTCAATGTTTTTTGTGATCATGAATAAAATAGCCATTAGATGGATTAAGGGAGTTTTCAAAGGGACAACAGAATGAATGCCAGCAAATAGATGTCAAGAAATTATGTCTTTTGTTTCTGGCTCACAAGCTTATCTTATTTGAATTCCACTTATTAAGAACTGGTTGATTATTACCAAGTTAAGTTTTGTGTGGACTTTAACTGGGTCTTGGTCAAATGGAAAGGAAATTAGTATATGTTTTGCCCCTTTTGCCCATTTTAAATAGGGATAATGGTTCATTTTCTTTTTCCCTAAGTAACAGGCAGTGAGGAAAGAAAGCACAGATTCCTATTTTGGATGAACTTACATTTAGAAAATATCAACCTGCGCTATTTTGTCGACTGTTGACAACCCCTACCTATTCTACTAGGCTAGGACACTGAAGCAAGTTACTGAGAATGCATTCAGGTCTAGGAAGAACCCTAAATAGTTATTTTACATATATTGTAGCATGAGTCCATTTAATTAAATGTGTTAATTAGAAGCAAAGTAAATCCTATTGTGCTTTTTATTGATCTAATTTTCTCATATTGTACATGTATGAAATGCGCCCCAAGACTCCTCCCCGTCAACATTAAACTGGCCCCTAGCTTTTACCATTCCGGAAGGAGCTCAAGACCCTGCTCTTTAAGGAATAGCTCCTATCTAACATCTAGGTCAACACACCTGCAGCTCCCCACCCTAGGCAAGAGTGTGTGATCTGCACTCCCCTGGTTCCTCCCCTGGTTGTTTGTAGATCCCTTGCTGCCAAATTGCTTGCCATCACCATCTCCTGTTGCTAGCTCCCCGCTCCCTGTTTCTCTGCTTCCTTCGCCGTGTTCTTCCCCCTAAGGTTGTAACGTGCTCTGTTGCTTCCAGAAGCTAGGGTTGCGCTCAATAAATATCCAAATAATAATATTAACAATAATAATAATATTGTTGTCATTTTAGGAGAGTGATTGTGGGGTTGTTATTTAAAATGTATTGTTTGTTTTAAGCGTGTTGGGTGGTAGCCCAAAATAAACTGATAATAAACAATCTGACAGTATTAATTAAAATACCTTATAAAATGTACTATCTCTTTGGGGTATATTACCAACCATGTGGCTGTGTCACCATTTTGGGAAAGCTATTATATGGTGGAGTTATGAAGGTATTTACTTTATGTCTGACTGCCATTTTAGTGTTTTTGTGTCATATGTTCCAAACAATTTTTAAAACAATATCCATGTATATATAATTTTACTGAAATTATTCAACAACTCGTCACCTAAACAGATTCCCATTTCTAATGCCACCTTTATACCTGCTGCTTCGCGAGTGGTGCCTTTGTGGCACGCATTTTCTCCTCTTTTAGAATGCGAGTTTCCAGGTGTCTCAGCTTCTATGAAAGCCACATCATAGGTTGACAATTCTGGCGTGATTGATTAAAGTCATTCCTAATATTGTTTCCTCCTCTTCGCTGCCTTTGGTTAATGCTTCTCTTTCCCAAGGGGTTTTGTGTCCATACTCTTTAAAAATGGTTAAGGTTCATCCTGTAATTAAAAGAACACAGTCTCAATCAACTGGAAAATGCAAAGTATCAATTCATCTTTTATCACATGCTTACTACCGGAGACCAGTCTCTAAGTGCAGGACCGGGATTCAAACCTGCGTTGTCTTGCTTACAAGACGAACGCTTTGCCCCTGAGCTATCATCCTAAATGTGCATTGCCATTCTTGGGCAAACTGCTGGAGATATGTACAGTGGTTCAGCTATCGCAGAGGCTTTCCAAACACCCCCTCTTATGGTCCTATCAATGTGGATTCTGAGACAGCCACAAATCAGATGTTGAACCATACCATGCAACTGTTGGATGCCAGTGGTTTCGGCTTGCTCGTTCTCCTCGACTTCTAAATCGGTCAGTCATGGAGCATTGATTGACATCTTATTCTCCCACATGGGTTTGCATGGATTCGTCCTGTCATGGCTCTCCTGTTTTCTGCATAATCGTGTGCAGTTTGTATATGTCTGACCTGTCAGCGGGTGTGCTGATCCCAGAGCCCACACCCATCTCCGATGTTACCATCTATATGGGGCCGCTGGATTAACTGGAGTTTACGTTGGGTCTCTTGGTTCACAAGTATACCCATGACACTCAGATCTATCTTATTGTGTTGTCTCCAGATTATATCTTCCACGTTATCTTTGTGCCAATCGAAGACTGGACATCCACTCTGTCTCCCAAATGTAACCCATCCACATCAATATGTCTACAGTGTCCTGTGCCTTTTCTGCCCCTTTACAATTTCAAGAGTGATTTGCTTCACTCTCTTCTCTTGTAATTTCCACTTCACTTGTATCATCTATGAAATCTACTAGTTCTATTTACGATTCCAAATTAAGTTGTACGTCAGATATTTCAGACGTTTCTCAGCTCTATTTTCAGTTATCTGTAGTTTGTAAAATGAAGCATTTTATTGTTCCCCTGATCAAGATCTGCTGCTTCACTAACAGGGCACCGTTTCTCCACCCGCCATCTTATGTGACGGCAAAACTCCATATTTCATGTGGGTCGCGACAGACGAGGAGTGCCACCCTCCAAGGTTGGACATTCCTTATTTTGAACATTCCTACTAGTGTGCCCATGCCTTTCAGCGACTGCTGCTGGGCCTGGAATGCTTTAGCTGCATTTATCTGTTTACTCTCTACTTCAATGCAATTTAGAAAGGTATTTGTTCAAGTTGGCTTATGCCTAAATTATGTATTTGTACTATTATTTGTGTACAGTGATTTTACTTGAATTATTGTAACTGATAAGTTACACTTTTATCTTTCTTTTATTTACTTTTCATACTTTTTTATAAAGCCCAATGTCTTGAGTTTCATACATTTAAAAAATAAATGATACACGCATAATACATTCTGGCAGAACAAACATATCTGTATTGTCAGCTTTTACACAGATACTCTAACGTTTCCCATCTCCCACTTCCCAGAAGATAAATCTTGACCCATATCCAGGAAGGAAACACTCTTTATTCTAGCTATTCTCTTCTCTAAAGGACTGTGTGTGAATGTAGCAACATCATACTAACATCTATTTTCAAACAACTGAATACTAATCCATTAAAGCCCACACCAATAGACCTTGGATGGAGGTCTATTGGTGACCTCCATCCAAGTTAGTGGTCCCAAGCCATAGACGTGGGCCTCTAATGAGGCTGAAGGGATCTATCATACAATAGAGCCCAGGTCTCATCTGGGCATCCTGTGACACAGGTTATTATTATTATTATTGTTATGATGGTATTTATTGAGCGCGTAAGTAGCTTCGAGAAGCAACAGAGTGGTATACAGTGGTATACACCAATACAGATACATAACAGAGCGCTTTACAGAGGTGTTCAACATTACAGATGCATAACGGAGTGCTTTTAAATCGTAACAAAAGAAAAGATATGCAGCGGGAGTAGGATACAGAGGGGCACAGAGGAGTGGTACAGCTGTACCGTGTGGCGGGGAGGAGAGGGGCGAGTGGCGTCTAGCAAGTCAGGAGTGGTGAGGGGTGACGTCATGGCCTAGGTATTGAGGAGGAGAGACCCCTTGAGTTTTTTTTTGACTTGCAGGTGTGGGTGGGCGAATCGAATGCCGATGGGGAGGAGGTTCCATAGTCTTGGGGCGTAAGCAGAGAAGGCTTGTTTTCAGGTCCTTTCATTTTTGCAGCGGCGGATTTCAAGTCGGCACATGTCCTGGCTTCTGGTGGTGCGCTGTCCACTGCAGATGCTGAGTTTCTCCATGAGGTAGCTGGGTGACTTGAGGACGACGACCTTATGTATGATGCAGCAAGACTAGAAGGTGATTTGTGCGTGCAGTGGGAGCCAATGTAGGTCGATAAGGGCCAGTGTTATGTGGTTGCATCTGCGTAGACCATTGAAGCGTGCAGCCGTGTGTAGGACACTTTTCAGGGGCACAAGGGAGGATGACGGGAGGACTTCGTGGAGTACATTGCCCCCATCCAGGAGGGATAGGACCAGTGCTTGAACAGTGGATCTAAAGCTGTCCGGGCTTGACTTTTTGCAGGAGGGAGAGCTGATGCCAAGCTGTCTGAGTTTTTTCAGCTATGTGTTTCTTGAAGGAGCGGTGTTTGTAGATATGAAACCCTAGGGACTTGGTGCAGGAGGTGAGCTCGCGTGTGAAGCCCTCAGAGTTGATAACCAGGTCTGTATGTCTGGGTGTTAGGTGTTGTTGGTGAGGAGTAGGAATTTGGTCTTTGAGGGGGTGAGTTTCAAGTATCCACTGCACATCCAAAACTGGATCAGCGAGAGGCATGTTTTGAGCCTATGGATGTACTTGATGAAGTCGATGTTGAGGTATAGCTGTGTGTCATCGGTGTATTGATGGATGTTGATGTTGTGTGTGGCTAGGAGGGCACCCTGCGGCTCCATGTACAGACTGAAATTCACTGGGGAGAGAATGGAACCCTGTGGTACTCCACAGGTGACGGGTAGCATTGTCGATCTAGAGGAGTCCATCTGAACAAACTGCTTGCGGTTGGCGAGGTAGGACTTGAACTAGCGTTGGGATAAGGTTGCTGATCCCCATGCGCCAATGTCGGTTCTCCATTTCTTTTTAGTAGGTGCCCAGAGTCTACACATAACAACGTGAAGCTTGGAATACAGCCATTAAAATGTGGCTAGACCCTGCGTTCCAAGCTTGCTGGTTGGCCAAAGAGCTGGAAACAGTGAAAAGAATAAAGGAGAAGCACGGAATTCAGAGTTTGACTGCGTTTGGAGCCTATATCCCACAATTTATGATTATCTAAAGAAAACATGCTCTGTTTATTTATTTGTCATTGTTCTGCGGAAGATGAAAGCTGTCTACCTCCTTTCTCTCTGGATAGCAAGAAATGGGCGCCGTCAAGCATGTTTTTAATATTGACAATCCATTGAGACAAAGGTGCCTTAATGTCTGGCTCAACCAGTGATCGTAGTGAGCGGGAAGGGTCGGGGGCTGTGTTCCACTACTTGTATTTTTGTCTGTTTACCATTCCTCTACTTTTTAGGACCATTTTCACCATTGTATACAGAGGATTTGTCCATTCATGTCCTTGTGCATGTGTAACGTTCTAATAGAAGCATTAGCTACCAGTCACTAGGGATGTAACGGTATAACGGTATACCGTTAAAGATACCGTGAACCACTCAATTGAACAATAATAACCGTCACATTGTTTATACCGGTATACCGTTTATACCGTTAAGTGTGCTTTTCAATCTGATTTTGGAAAGGCTGCAGTAAGCAAGTGCTGCACAGTCTTGGTCTTGCACTGTTGGATGTGCCATCTGCCAAGTAGTTTCAGTTGGAGCAGTTTTTAATGCCATTCCATAAACCACACGTGCCTGACACAAAATCAATATGTTAGCAATAGGAAGAATAGATACAGTGCCAAGAAGGAAAAGGGTTTACTTTGGGTTGGTGGCTTTGGGGTTTATAGATTTATAATGGATAATGTTTGCTAAACATATTACAATGGGGGATTTCCCTGGTTCTATAATTGAATTTCCATATAATAAGTCACACTTCAAAATTCACTCATCTCTGTGGGTATTCCCTGCTGCCATACCAAAGGGTAACATGTCCGTGATTACATGAACACCTTTTGGCCCGCAAGTAAACTAAAGGCTGTAACGTAAAGAGAGCATGCGTGTGCGTGTGTGTGTGTATGCGCACAAGCTTATACTACCATCAGTCTCCGTTGATCTGTGGCATGCAGGTTATAAAGATGGCAACATGTTCATCTTCACCAGTAGCCAGTAGGGGAGCTAAAAGCCAAAATGACCACTTAAGAAAAGCTATTCAGTTTGCTTTGCCAGTCGCAGCAGTGCTCCCCCTGCTCCCCTCCTCTCCACACGTGTGTTTGTGTTTGGTGGAAGGAAGGGGTGGCATTTCAGTAGAAAGTATCTTGAAAAGCCAAATTCTGGCCCTGGGTGCCTGGTTTTGTTTGTGATGATAAATCTGACAATTTGTGACCTTTTAGAAAATATTAAGATTGGTTAACTCCACCTGCTATACCACGATAACCATGATATACCGTCATTTGGCAGGAAGGTTATCGTACCGTCATAAAACTAATACCATGACACCCCTACCAGTCACTTATACTATTGCAATGCCTCGGATGTAACACTTGTCACATGTTGCACTATACTCCCGCCGAAACCAAAGTTCCACAACTTTTTTTGGTACACTTCCACCACTGGGCTCAACACTCAAGTGTGGATGAGTCCCTACGCTCCAAGCAATCTTTCAGCAGCAGTTGCCGGGCAGAGCTCAGCAATGAACGAAGAAGCAATAGTTATTGAGGAGGAGAGGAGGAGAAGCTTCAGCGGTTCATCCTGTCCTGCCTTCAATGTCAATGCAAGGAATGCAAGATCCACCAGAATGAGAATAGGAGGAGGTGAGGTGTGCAGAGCACGTGAAGTGGGCTGCTCTGGCCGATGCCAATTATAGTGCAGCCAGAGGTCAATACATGGGTATTGGACACTAATGTGAACAGTTCCACCTGCCACACACCTCAGGATAAATGCTAAAGTCAATCTCCGCTCCAGCTCCCTCAGTTGAGGGAGCCCTTTCTCATGAGGATACCCAGATCATGCAACACGCTCCAGTCACAAAGCCTGAAAGCCGAGGTCCAATCAGGAGCAAAGCAATGAAGTGACTTGGGCACTTAATGCACAGCTGAGCAACTGACTGTCAACAGAGCCAATGTAAGAGGGTGTGCACTAGGTATGTGAAAGTGCAAGCTATCTTCAACCAGACCTAAAAGGTCTCTCTTGAAAAGAATATATGGCTACACCAAAACCAGGGTGGCTGCACACTCTTCTGTTTTACAGGCTCTAACCAGAGCTCTGGAACACATTACTATTTCATAGTTTTAAAACGGATAGTCATATAAGTTATATAAATAATGTATATCTTTATAATTCTATCTGTGTATAATGCAATACGTGTAGCGAGAACAGTCAAGATCCGTGACAAAGGCGCCATTATTTATGAACTTGCTATTATTGTTAACTATCCCAAATACTAGCTGTTGGAGATAAGGAAAAAAAGAGTTCAGCAAAGTTACAGATTAAATGGTAAAGCTGCAAATGCAGAAGCTAGCAAAAAAAAGGCGGGAGGTTTTGGAAATGACTGGCCAACTGCATCACAGCGCCTTTCCCCGGTGTTCAGGAGCCCGCCTGATTGCTGCAGCTGACGTGGGATTCGCCTGGCCACTCAAGGTGAGCCTTTCGTGCTTAATATACCTTGCAGTGTTCATGCAATAAATACATAATAGATTCCAATGAAATGGTGGCAATACAAACATCAATACAACAAACACAGCGACAGCCGCATTTACAGTGCGTCACAAGGGGGCGCCGAAAAGTGTCAGTACTGCTTAAGTAGACCAGCACTAAAATGGCAACCCATTTATGCCCTCTGAGCAGTCTGGGAGATGGTTTGGCACCGTGTAGAGTGCACCCCGTGGCAGGTACCTTTCAGGATCTAAGGTTTATAGGAGAACTTAAATAACATTCTTCGCTTTGATAATCTTAGTGGCCAGAAAAACGGAAAGCAAGCTTTTCTGCCACCAAAGTTCCATCTCTTCCGTGTCCCCGTTTCCCTTCTCACCATGTCCAGTGAGCCCCCTCATGCCTCCTGAGTCGGACTGTGGCAGGTTCCGGACTACCTACTCGGCGCGGAGCTGCATCTGCATCCTCATGCCCCCAACCCACCGCGTCCTTTCTCTTTCCATTTGTCTGTTGAGGGATTGGGGGTACGGGAGATGTGTCCCTCCCAGTGGCGACGCCAGGAATGAAATTTAGGAGGGGCAAAGAGGGGGCCAAAGACAAAAGTAGGGGGTACAGACAAAAGTGGGGGGGGGACACATGTGAAAGGTAATGTGTGACGTCACAAGCACTCCTGCAGAGAGGCTTTTGTGCACACCAAATACCTACACCCCACTGTACCTCCCCTCCATCAGAATGCAGGCATGAAACCATTCAGTGACTAATGGCCCATCATTAGCACTTCCGTGCTACATTCTGATGGGAGGGGCTGCAAGCTGCTCGATGGAGTAGTGCCAGGTGATATGCAGACATTTGCCTCAGTGAGTGTCACAAATAACACCATGAACAGAGACCATGGTCACGGTTCGCCTTAGGTAGGTGGGTAAAAGGGGGGCACAGAATTTCATAGGGGGGGCACTGGCCCCCCCAAGTCCCTCCCTAGCGACACCACTGGTCCATCCCCATTGCCACGACATCCACCCAGTACTTTAAGCGGGGTAAGAAAATGAGGGGGTGCTCTCATATGGGGGTATGGCCTGCATGATGGTGTGGTCTAAGACGTGATGGGCGTGGCCTAAAGAAGAACATGTAAGAATGCACAGGGGTGGTCAATCCTACATAAATGTGCATAACACGACACAATCTGCTTGGTACATTCCTTAAAGTATAACAAATCAAAGCTCAACGTCATTATTTACTGGACCCGTAACTGGGGCAATTGACAAAGGGTCAGGAGCAGCTGGCATGCCAATGAGGACCCGGCTCTGCCGGTCAAGGCATCTGGACATGAATTCAATATGAATGCCTTTAATTGAATGGCTAAGCGCACAAGGAGCTGAGAACAACTCGGCCATTGACTGAAACTTGAAAATAAACTCGCGAGAAACATTTTGTGTGGGGGTGCTAACCCTTCAAATGTTGGGAGAGGCGCTAACCTCAGACACTGGGGGGAAATGGCAAATTTACTTGTGTAGTGGCATGTAACTGCTTTACACATTTTAGGGAAACTATTCTGGTACCACTGCAATTTTACAAGCAGTTAACTCTCTCCTTTATTTCTGAAATGTCACACTTGAGGACTGCTGTTAGAATGAGCTGTCTCCAGTCCCTGCTTCCTTTCTAATCACTCCCCCTAAAGCTCCCTCATTGCGACTCTGCAAACGCTCAGTTATTTTCTGGCATCTGGGATCGCAGAGGCAAATGGGGTCAATGAGGACTGGATGGAGGGAGTGACCTCAGGCACACGTGAAATGCGTATGTTTCACGTGGGACAACAGTCTCACATCTGTAGCACGTGTGCTGGATGTGTAAAATGCCCATCAGTCAATGCAAACTGTGCCACTGGGATAGGATGGGACTGGCCTATAAGCCAATAGGACAATGCCTGAGCCAAAAACGCGATTTGCTTGTATGGTCCGGTGCATCCCTATGCACAGAAACAGAGGCAGAAGCATGTAGGGACATTTTCAGCTGAAAGTCACTGACCTTATCAGGGCTGCGGCTTCTCGTCTTGCATGGGATTCTCTCGTCTCAGTGTTTGAATCTGAGTGTGATGCAGGCGTGCAGCAGGTAAGGCCAGAGCAGACCTAAATGGTGCCCCCTTTAATCAAGGCTGGCTGCCTGGGCTTCGGGCTGCAGCTTCCTCTCATGACCCCTTGCAAGGCTTACCTTGCGAGGGGTCATGAGAGGAATTGCTGTGGCTGTGACTGACAAAAGTGCCAGTCATTCCACAGTGTTGCACAAACTACAATTTCCTCTCGTGGGCCTCGGGGTCACAAGAGGAAGTTTCAGTTTGCATAACGCTGTGGCTGGGACTTCTGCAGTCACAGCTGGCTTGAGAGTGTTTTCATCATGGCGGTGGGCAGTTGCGGTTGGATAATTTCCCGCTGCAGCGTTCTGGGACCGGTGGGCCCTGGCAAAGCCCCACTTTCTGAAGACTAATGGGGTTCGGCCCTGGCTAACCCTGGCCCATTTAAAGCCCTGCAACCATCCACTCACCCGGCAGAGAGACCAGTTAGGGCTGGGGATCAGGAAAGTTGTGCTGCAAGCAGTTCATCCGCAGCACTTCCAGCTGCCCATTTACAGAAATAAACTGGAGTACATTGTGTGGCTGTGCGCTCCATTTCTGTGTTTTGGAGCTGTGCTATTTTCCTTTAGGTGCTACATTCAACTGCTCTACTTGGACCTATGGTGGACTAGTGCTTTCCTCTAATTAAGGTGACTTCTCTGCTCTCACGATCAATTTTAGCAATTACCTCAGAATTGAGACCTCTGTGTTATGTATGCACATGGTCGGAGTGGCACAAAAATATAGACCAAGGAACCAAAAAACAAGCACTGGCAAAGTCAACAGTTTTGGATTTTGTATAGGCATGGGATAGGCATTTGCAGGATAATAACATAATGGTGTTACCTGGCCATTATTTGGCAACATCTAGGAAACGTTGTGAGAACCTGAGCAAATAGGTCAGTGATTGACAAATGCCCATCTCTTATCTATACCTAAGCTGACACTGTTGGCTTTGCCAAGTTTGTTTTTAATAGAGCTTCAGTGCAAGGAGCATATGTGAGGGCACACATACTTCTTAGAAATAGAGTGGCAGAAGGTACACCTGATCAAGACATTGATATTATGTCAGTAGCGCATTTACAGTTGCAATGAAGCCAATAACTCTCACAAGACTGCTTAGAAATTACACTGACAAGCCTGAAGTAGCACAGAGGTTGATGTTACTGCATGATAGTGCTAGCACAAAGGGATTCCAGGGGGAGAGGATGTGTTTTGGGCAGGAAGTGGCAGTTAGGGGGTGGCAAAGGCCTCAGACATTAGTAAGGGCACGGGGAGACAATGGGTGGCAAAATAACCAAACAACAACCTAAAGCTGTGTGTTTCTCCTTACATCAGATTGCCCTCCTAGCTGTAGTCGTGTGAAGTAATTTCGGTTTATATGTGATGCTTACGCGCCACGTACTAGCCAAAACTATAGTGTCCCACATACACAAATCCTAATGTAGGACGATTTGTTTGAGTAGTTCCTCGGAGCAAATAATTGTAAACATGTATTGCAAACTGTGTCATTTAAACCACTTTGGGACAGTAACATTTACCAAAACTACCAACAGCAGAGTCACCATGTCAACGTAGCCCTCATTGCTCCAACCAAAAACTGCCCACATTAGCCTGTTGTGCTAGCCAATCAGGCATAACTTAGTGACCGGATATGCCAGTCTTTGTGCAACAGAGAAGAAACGGATTTGGAAGTGAGTTACCTTGCAATATCTGATCATTATGATGTACTTTGTGTTTTCACCATCCTCGAGATGCATGCCGGGGGCTGCAAACATTAGCACTTAGGTGCTGCTGTGTCCAGGCATGCAATCTCTACTTTTGTAAAAATGGAGTTCAAATGTAAAAAGAAAAAAACAGGTGCATTCACCTTCCCCCTTACGTTTACGCCCCGTTTTGTAAAACATGTAAATTACGCTTTATAGGCGACATTTACCCTGGATTCCTTTGGAATCCGCCCGCTTTTAGCACATGCTAAACACAGGCAGTTTTCATAGCAGTGCATTCGTTTATCGGCAGCATTCAAATAAATGCTGGCGTTGAACCATTTGCTCTTTGGAGGCGGCACAGGGATGCATCCTGGAAACATTTCTGTTTTGTGGCCTAGCCCGCCTTCAGGAAGACCCAGAATATCCTTGAGTGTTAATGCAAGGCATAAACCACTCTAGTCCTTAGTTTTACGCCTGGCTTTACCGCTCTGGGCTCATGAAATGACCCTTTGTGTGTTCTCCATACTTGGTAAATGGGCTGCATGAGCTTAAGCGTAAAAGGTGCTCTCATGATCTGTTTTATAGACATTGTGCTAGATATTTCTTTCTGCTGCGATTCACTGTGGTGAGCATGCCAACACACAGAGGTGTGGCGGTCTGTAGCAATGAGGGAATAGTTCCCACTGTGATCCACGCAGAGAAGACAGTATTCGGAAACAGTTCGCTCCTAAGAGCTATAAAGTCATAACTGCCCTTGGGAAGAATGAGGAAAGGGTCTGTGATCTCACTCAAATACGTGCAGTGTATGTGTGGTCTGGATAAAGAGAAAACCTAGTTGACAAGTAACGTAGCGCTGCACGTAGCAGATATGATTGGTCGTTTATAACACGCTTAATACCCAGAGGTTTCTAAGCGCGGACCCGGGGATTTAACCTGTGTTGCTCCGTGTCGTCTTGCTTCCAAGGTGAGCACGTTGCCGCTGAGCTATCCTCCCGAGTGACAGCCAGAGGACTGCAGGTAGAGTGCAGGGGTAGCAAGTGCTGGGTTGGGTGTGAGGTGCTGCGGAGTTGTGGGAGCTCCACAGGGGAGAAGTATTGTTCAGTGGGTGAATCATCAATTGCTCTGGTGTTTACGAATGTTGTATAAGGGGTTGATTTTGAGTGTGATGGATTTTGGATGTCAGGTGGCAGTGGGTTTCACAACGAGTCAGAAGTTGCGGTTGGATAGGGTGCAGGCGAGGGCATTGAGGGTGTGTTCAGGTGTGATGAGGTCCTCTCCAGTGAATGCGGTTCAGGTGCTTGTGGGGGAGATGCCGTTGGGGTTGAGGAGGGATGCGTTGAATATGAGGTGGTGGGTGAAGTGCAGTGCGAAGAGTGTGGCTCATCCGGTGCATGAATGTTTGCTGTATAATTGGAGGTTTGACTATTATAGGGACCGGTGGAGGAGGAAGGGGGGCACTTTGGGGTTTCACATGTGGGAGAAGGGGGTGCAGTGGGGTGTGGGCGAGTTGTTGGCTGTGATGGGTACGGATTTGGTGAGATGGCCGATGTGGATGATGGGCTCTCCAAAGGTGTGTTTGGAGTTGGCAAGTGTGGTGTCGAAGAAGCGGGGTTTGCGGGGTGAGATCAAGGCTTTGGGTCAGGCGTATGTGGCAGGGAAGGAAGGGTGTAAGGTGTTCACGGATGGTTTGAAGGATCCTGTGTCTGGGAGAGTGGGAATTGAGTTTTATCTGGAAAGCACTGGGGAGTTTAAAGTGGGGCCAGTGACGAATGACGTGTCGATTTGTACGGCTGAGTTGGCGGCGATTGCATTGGCGATTGATAGGGTGTGCGAGTTGGGGTTTGAGAAGGTGGTGGTGTTTTCGGATTCATTGAGTGGGTTGCAGGTGATTGTGGCAGGGGATGGTGATAGGAAGGATGTGATTTTGGACATCAGGAGGAAGATTGATTGGTGTGTGTACGTGGGGGGATGGATCTGGAGCTGGCGTGGGTCCCCAGTCACTGTGGCATTTTGGGTAATGAGTTGGTTGATTTGGCGGCGTGTGCGGTTAGGAGGAGAGGAGCGATTGATGTGAGGATACCTTTGAGTGTGGATGAGGTGAAGGCTGTGGTGGTGAAGCGGGTTATGGATGAGTGGCAGGAGAGGTGGGAGAGTGGGGTGAAGGGCAGGTGGATGTTTGGTGTTCGTGAGAAAGTGTCTGTGAAGGTGGATGCAGGGAAACTGGAATGGAGGAGGAGAGAGGAGGTGATGCTGAACAGGTTGAGGATAGGGCATGTGGGGCTGAATGACAGTCTGTTTCGAGTGGGGATGCGTGAGTCGAGGGACTGTGCGGTGTGTAGGGTGCCTGAGACTGTGGGACATTTTTTGCTTGCGTGTGAGAGGCATGTTGAGGAGAGAGAGTTGATGAGGGTTCGGTTGTCTGCGCTGGGAGTGGCTGAACTGAGTGGGAAGGCTTTGCTGGGAGGAGTCGCGGTGAGAGGCAGGGAGAGGAGCAGTGTGCTGCTAGATTTTGTGGGGCAGACGGGACGGTGGGAGGAGTTATGAGAATGTGAGGGCTGTGTGTAAGATTGGTAGGGTAGGTGCACATCATCCTTTTGGATGGGGAAGCGCTGTGTGGGTCCGCCCACGCATTCGATAATTTGAAGAAGAAGAAGAAGTTATCTGACATCAACGTTAAAGTTACAATTTCATTCACCCACGCCAAGTAATATTTGATATACTTTATATATTTTTTTTACCTCAAATGGATACCTGATAACTTTAAAATCAGACAAGCAAATTTAGTATTAAATTATGATGGCTTTGATATCAAGGAAATAAAGATATATTTGATCTCCATCATTTAAATAGTTCCCTGACTAACTGTAGCTTTAAAGATAGCTTTCATTTCAGTCAAGAAAAGTAAAGTTCATTCAAGTAAGCACTTGGGGCAGAGGCCCCAACCAATCATGTGCCCGGGAACGCGAGAGTGGATCCACAATCGCCAGCCACATTCTCTGGGACCTTTGGCCCCGTTCCCTGTTTTTGTTAACTACTCCCTCTGCCCCTTGCCCCAGACCCACAACCTGCCTCATTCCCTTTACACCCTCAATTTAGCTTAACATGTGTCTGATCTGAATTGAGTAAGTTACCTTTGTTCGCAATCAAGTACATGTTGCTATGACCTTAATCATTTTAATTATATTTGTACACAATCATTTTTCCTCCCAGTGAGGAATTATTATCTTTGATTGCAAAGGTGTTACCTCCGAAATTAATTATGTAAAGAAAACTGATCTGAATGAAACCACCATTGCATTTTCCTCAATCCATCTAAGTTAAATTGGATCTCTGTTAAGTCAATTTAGCTTTGAAGTTAACCTAGTAAAGCAATATGTGCACTCAGTGAAGAAAGTGGGTGTTCAACCCAATAGAGTAAGGCTAACTCCAGTCACAATCAAGCACTGTGTGTCCAAAGTTGTTTTTTAGTGTAACAAGAAGACTATGATTACATCTGAAGTTATGTGACTGAACTACCAATTTGATTGACTGCTACATTCAAGGGGGACTTACCCTGTCTTCTTCAGCTCTTAAATCTGGCATGGTGCTAATGCAAAGACTCACAGCTGTGGTGGCCACAAACAGGATGGATAGGCAAGCAAAGACTTTCCCAGGTAGCCCAGATTGTGGGTTTTCCACCATATCCCGCAGCTTGGTCATGCACTGGCCCATTTGCGTGTCATCGTCCAAGACACAGATGGTTTCCCTGTTCCTCTGTAGCTCCTCTTCTTTGTGGACCTCGGCGAGCTCCTCGAGTTTTTGGAACAGCTTCCTCAGGCAACACCGCTCCAGGTTAGACTCGTCGATGCCCCAGTATCGAAGCTCATCCTGGAACGATAAGGCACACATCTCCCTCAAGAGCCTCAGCTTCCCTGCTGCTAGAAAGCTCATGATCATATTGAAAGCACAGGGGTTTCGGTCAAAGAAGAACTCGTTGGTGTCCTCATCATAGTCATCGCACAGCTGGATGATCTCCTCGTAGTTGCTGCAAAACCTCAGCTTCCCGAGCCTGGTCATCGGAAAGTCGTCCAAGGTGCTCCACGGAACCAAGTACTTGATGCCTCCTACGTTGACGATGAGCTCATGCTTCTGGTCGGCCGTATAGAGGTCACCGGGGTGGTAAATCTTCCAAGCCCTTTGGTAGTGAACGCCTTTGATGGTTTGCGACTCTACAGCCACCGGGTAGAACTGGTTCAAGGTGCTGCTGGATGTGTAGCTGAGGTTACTATAATCTTGTTCACTACCTCCAGATATAATCGGCATTGCGGTGGCATGTGCGGCTATCCTGTACCACAGATCATGGCATCCGCGTTCGTTAACTGTAAGTAGGGGGGGAAAGGAAAACGACCTCAGTAAAGTGCATCTCAAGCAGGGGATAGCAGGCAAATAGGATTGGGAGTACAGGGTGGAAAGAATGCATTTGTACCAGTATGCTATGCCAGTTGGAATTTCAAGGAGAACATGCACACACACCCACACGAATTTAAGTTCCGTGTAATATTTTCTGGACATTTAAAATCGCTATGCGGTCGGCATTCAAGGGAGTGGGTTGGAACGAAGAAGAGCCTTCCAAATACACCACACGCACATACACGTGCACACATATATGCATAGCTATACAGAATACATACATATGTAAATATATATGTAAATATATATATATATATATATATATATATATATAGGAGCCCTTCCACCGAATATAAATATAGGCACAAAGTTATACATTTTTGTCACATTATGTTACAAAGCTTTAATAATGCGCAAACTATATCACCACTGTATTAGATGTGTGTGTAATATGTCTGCTTGAATTGTATGGGTGTATTTGTGTGTTTTTTTAATCTATAAAACTAAGTGCTTACTAAAACATACAAACAATTGCTAATTCCTCTTTAAAAAGAAAAAGGAATCTTTTTGTCAGCACTTTTTAACAAACCATGTCCCAACGTCCTCGCGTTGTGCACATTCGCGCTTTTAAGAGGCGCGTGCGACCAGAGGGATACATACCTGTAGGTGTGACATCTCTTTTCATGGCCTTGCCTCCTCCGCTTGCCTCGACTTGCTGCAGTCCACACAGAACTTCGGCGCTCCCTGTCCGCGTTCAGGGCTCCGGCAGCGCGGGCGCAGGTCCCTTCCGGCGCTCACGCGGTTCCACATTCTCTCCCAAGGACAAGTGGTCTGGGTGCCACAGCGCGCTCCAGGGCTTGCCACCCGCGGGCAACAGTGGCGCGCATGCAGGTGGCCCCGGTGCATCCCTCAGAGCGAACGACACGCCGTGGCACTGCGCCTCACATGTGGCGGAGAGCCGTCCCTACTGATGTCTGCGCTGCAGTCGCCCAACCCACGGCCGGGCTGGTGTCTCTCCATCCCGCGGAACAGGCACCTGCTTACGCGTGTATGTGGGCCGGGGACAGGGGACACGCGGCTAGCGTTCTGCCTCTGGCACCGTACCGTGCCCACTCCCGAGGAGCAGGGACTTCACCTCGAGAACATCTGTACTGGACGGAGTTTCAAGGGCAACTCTGCGTCCGCCTCTGAGATGCACGTTTCCATCTGGATCGCGTCCTCTGTACAACTGTGCAGCTCGCGTGGGACCAGCCGGCGGCTCCCAGCATCAGGTAGGAAACTCCACCCTCTCGTTGCATCGGGAGCTAAGCTTCACTGACGAACTGTGTGTGCAGCACGGCACAAACGCAGGCGGTGCCTCCCATGCAGGGCACGCAGCACTGCGCAGCAGGAGGCCCCGCCAGCCTAGTCTACGACAATCCGTCCCAAGCAGGGACGGCCCCCGCTGTGTGTATGCCCAGAGTGAGATACCAGCTGGGCAGCTCTTCCAGAGTTTAGTGACCACCGTGGGAAGCAGGGACTTCACCTGGCAGCTCGCGGAAGAAAGGCATGGCAAGGGACCAAGCACTCCAGCTGCGCGCCGCATACGAAGCTGGGACTTTTTCTCAGTAAGCGTATGAAGCGACCCCTCCTCTCAGAAAGTCACTCCGTCAGGGCACTAAGACCCCGGATGTCGCGCTGCCCTGAGCTCATCTCTCAGGAAAAGAGCGACCCGTGCTCTTTATTGGTGTGTACCACCCCGTACACGGGGGGCCCTACTACAGAAACGTTGCACAATAGGCGTACCCAGAGTGGGGCATAGTGGGGCAATTGCCCTCCCCATTTGAACCCCCGACCCCACCGCCTCTAGCTAAGGATATTTTCAGCAGCCTTTGCTTTGATCAGCTTGCAATGACGTTTTAACAACCACTGTTTGTTTAGCTTTCCTTTCTTGTGACCGGAAGCAGAGACCACTGGCATTGATGGGCCATGGATGCCATTGGGGTGGTGCCCTATGAATTGAGGTCAGGCTTCGTGCATGCTGGTCACGCTGTTGTTTGTAAATGTGAGGTTTACACTTTAATTTAAAACAACAACACAATCCATTTTCTAATTAAAACATGTTTCCTAAACCTAAAACCACCAGCTGATTTCTTTAATCTGTATTCATTGTTTTATGGTAATACAAACACAAACCTCTGCCATTCTTGATTCCCTTCTGGCTGGTTAACCTGCTCAATTTACATTAAATGCTTCTATTGCACTGTGCACTGACAGCACTTACCAGCAAATTGAGCTGTGGCTTCATGGGTGCCAACTTTGATTTTCACAATGGGGGTAGAACTTCCCCCACCCCCACCCTGAATATGAGCAAGTGACCAGGCACTACCCACCCCCGCCCCCCGCAGGACATTGTATTTTACAGCACACATTGTTCGGAAGCATTAGCAAAACGCTGTATATTTTAGACAATCAGGCTTAAACATATCCCATCTCAGCAACATTCTCTTAACCTGCTGAGCTACGTTGGTTGCATTCTACATTAGGACATGCCGCTCTTCTTTCAAAGACTTCAACCTCAGACGTGGGTCCCTGATTGTGCTCAAAATCACGGTATTACCAAGAGTGCAGCTCATGTACATGGCCTGAAAGCCAAAAGTGTTTCACCTCCAGGCACACAGACACGGCACCCAGATCCACCCTTGATGCACAGTCGGAAAATAAAACCCGTGCACATCTTTACAGGGGCAAAGTCATGTTCCTGTCCCCGTTTCAAAACTACTAAGGTAATAGGCTGAGTAGTCTGCAGGCACTAAGAGCCTACCCGAGAGAGGTGAGCTCTTTACCTGGTTTGTGCCGCCTCTCCTTTTCCTGGCTTACTTATGCACCCCAGGCCTTTTGTTCCTTCTTGGGGGCCGGGTTTCCCACCCCGGCCCCTTGCAGTTATATTTCGCACCTTCCCCAGGTGCTGTTTCCTGCCCTTTCCTGTGCTTTTGTTTCTTGTGGCGCAGTTCAGACGCCCCTCCCTACTGTTTTCGCACCGTTTCCCCCCACCCCGTGCCTAAACTCCCAGGCCCTCCATCGGCCCACATTTCATGCGGCCCGGGGCCTGGGGCAAAGTTTCCCGTTTTCTTCCCATGTTCTCGTCGACTTTGGATGATATCTCTCCTGTTAAACAGACTCCCTTTGACTACATATTATTTGAAGCTAAGAGTGGTGTATGTTAAAAAGCACACGGTTGCTTGTGGAGTGCACACCATTAGGTGGTTGGACTACAAAGGATGGCTTCTCATCAAAGGTATCTTGTCCCTTACATGGATGTACATCATCCCTAACAACAAGCTGCATGCCTGAATCAAATCAGGACCAACTGCAGGTAACTATCACACATGTATAGCCCAGTTGGCGGATTACCGACATCTCAAATTAGCCCATGTCAGGTTCAGTTGCTGAACCAGCTCTTTTCATCACATTGCATTCTGGTACTTATAAATCTGGCTTCAGAGTCTGAACCTAAAACTATCATTACTGTACAAGAATACCAAAAGAAGTGTGCTGGAAGCAAGTGCTTGAACATGTCAGCCCTTGCACCCCAAATCAAGGGCTTTATTTCTGCACATTACTAAAACATAGAGCACATTGACGAGCACGGGTTAGCTCTTTACCCCCACAGCCATTCTTCCAGACTGTTTCTGAATATTTCAGGACTGAAAGGGACTAGAAAAAAGGACTCTTGGTGGCATGTCTAGGTGAGGGAGCGAGAGCCAGCCAAATGCCTGCCTCTGGCTCGGCTCAAGAGCCTTTGTGAAAGAAGAGCCCAACTGGAGCCAAGCCAAGTATCAACTTCTCCTGTGTTACATTTGCATAGTAAATTGGAGTGACACTTCCATGTAGTGACACTTGAAAGAACTCCTTGAAATCATCTATTTTCAGAGCACCTTGTTCATCTATTGCCAAGAATTGCACGCTGACGCAAAACTAAAAATGCAGCGGGTGCATATTTAGTCTAAAACCTACAAAATGGCAAACCGTGCACCCAAGAAATATGGCTTCCACACTTGAGAAATAACACCGTAATGTCTACTGGGTCATATTTCCTTTGGCTGCAATACATGTGATCACTTAGAAGAGATTCTGTTAAATGTGCACCACAGAAAAAAACCCTCAGATATGGTGTATTAAACTACAGTGTTTGCTCGAAAGATAATAAAAATAGCGATCATGTACTTATATGGTCACTCTAGTCAATTCCCCCACCCACGCGCACTGACACACAACTACAAATATATTATTGCAATCAATGTGCACATAAAAAGCGAGATAAAAGCTTTAACGGAAGAATGGGGCTGGAAGGGTCCAGACAACAAAAGGTTCCTTGCTATATAGGAAGGGTTATTGCAAGTAACCCCCAAACCCAACAGAAGAAAATTAGGTTAAGGGCAGCACAGGCCTTCTGAGTGCACAGACAGCAGAAGTGGTAGCTTCTCTCATGTGCAATAGGTAAAGACAATTGCAAGCTGCACCAAAACCTACATCTTACCTTTTCCCCCTCTCTCTCTCCACTCTACCTCTGACCTCACTCAACTCACCCCCTTTCTTGTAATTCCAAAGTTTGTCAACGCTTTTTATTTCCATTCAACTATCCCACCACACCCAAGACTGAGGGCCTCATTACGAGGCAGGCGCTCCCGTAATGAAGGGTGCCGGTAAGGGGCCGGCACCCTTCATTATGGGACACCCTATTACGAGGTTCCCTTTGCGGGACCCGGTAAGGACGGGTAAGGACCCGGTAAAACCAGGCGTCCTTAGCGGGTCCTGCGAGGGCACCAGGGAGCTAATAACGGGCCCGTTATTAGCTCCCTCCCCATTCCCATTGAGCCCTATGGGGGCTCAAATGGGAATGGGATGGGTTTTTCCAATGAGGATTTACCGGGTCCTCCAAGGTTGGAATAGCCCAGTAAGTCCTCATTGGAGGAACCCAGTACTGGAACCCGGTATGGAGGCAACCATGCCCTTATTAAGGGCATGGCTGCCTCCATACTCGTAATGAGGCCCTGAGCCTCCTAAAAGTTTATGTTTGAATGATGCCTTCCAAGGTGTACCTCAGACTCTGGGGCAGATTGCAGTTTTCATAGTTATTTGGGGGGCCACAGCCCAGTATGCAAGGTGAACGAGTCAAGCCTAGATTTTAAGAGCTGACACGTCGATGTGTATAAGGATTCAGGATAGGGATTGCAGTGCAGGTGTAATTTGAGTAGACATTTTTAAACTAAGAATGCTTTGGTTGCATGGCTACGGTCTAAGTGCTTGCCCGCCTGCACTCACACATTTCAGTCTTGGTTGAGTCGACATGCCCGTCCATCCTTCAGAAGCTACCGAAGTTAGTACCTTGAAGGTCCTCCTTCTCTTTCCTATCAACCAAGCTATGGAGCTCAATGCCAAGGCAACTACAAGGATGACAACTACCTCGTCTTCAGAAAATCTCTCAAAACCTGGCTGCTCATTAGGCCACAATGGACAAACTAGCATGGTATGCTCCAAAGACTGCACTCGTCAGAATGTTCAAGCTCTAACCCACCCAAGCTGGGATTGTAGGACTCAAATGAACCAGCATGGTCATACAACACCAAATGGATTGACAACTTGAATTTGAACACAGAAAAAATAGCCATCTCAAATCCAGAGCACTAACCTCTAAGACCAGGACAACAAAGAGACTGCTCCATCGGGTCATCCTCACTGACATCCAACATTTCTGTGCACAACACTTTCACGAAGAACATCTTGGAGATCAGAACCCAGGCAGTTGAGTATCCACACACTTTTCTCCCCATCAGACACACGACACTGACACCACCCCACAAACATCATATAATGGAGCTCAGAAAAGTAACAATACCACATTTGATGGATAGCAACATGACTTGAACTTTACCATTTTAGCCTTGCCATAAACATTCAATAAATGGATTCTTCTGGTGCCCAAAACCACACCCTCATCCCCAACTGAGTAACTCATCTTTCACTCTACTAGGGCCCTTAAACTATTAAAATGGACCAAATCATACATATCTGATTTTCACCTACTAACACCACCCCAGTGACAGGAATTTTAGAGTAACAAGTGACACAGAGGTTATCTCACTGAATGACACATCGGTGGCTCTATAACAGAGTGTGCCCTTTCAGGTGCCCTCTCAGTGTCCCAGCACTGTCATCTAATAGATTTTGTGTTTTCGGTCTGAATACAACACATACCCATGTAGCAATGCCCCAAGCCATATAGAACCCCCTTGGCACTCATACATCTTACTTCCAACCCTTACTCATCAATGCCCCAATTTTTCACACATCGCTTCTAACCACTTCCCTCTTTTAACAGAACCACATGCCACCACACATTTTAGAGTTGCGCTGTACAAGATCACTTTACTACACTACATTTCATTATCATTAAAATCAATAGATTTGTTAGTGATAACTCTTAATACAGCTCTTAGACAATGTAGATATCATTCATGAAGCACTCCATAAAAATGTAATATTATTATTATTGTTAAACTTGAAATAATGGAGAAGTGTTTGATGGGAAATTGTTATGGGTTATCTGTTCAAAACACTGAGTGGGTATGAGGAATTCAACCATCCGCTTGGTGGGTGTGCTGTCACCTGGGCTTTTTTTGACATTTTCTATGAAATTGAATGATGGTAGATCAACCTCTGAAAAATGTGTGGGGCTAATCCATTCACATTTTCTTATGCTCACCGCACAACATACTCATAGACCCATGTATTCTGGGTGGACAGAGCCTACATCCGCAGTCCTCCCTGTCATATTTAGTTGGGATCTGACAGGTGGAGTACACAATGCATCCCCAGAAGGGGGAGGACCAAACCTTCCCCCTGCCGTCGCCCACCTAATTAACTATCAAAGGCTCCATGGATCCGCCCTGTCTGTTTGTTTACCCTCTGCAGATTGTGGCAGCAATTAACATAATTAATACATACAGGGGATTGTTGTTGGGGAACCCGGATTGGTTCATTAAGGTAGGTGTAGCCTACACCAATCACTGTGGGCCTCTTGGCTTTAAAAGATCGCCAAGCCCCTCTTTTGGCAGATCAGTTGAAGACTTTGCAAAGAGTTACAGGAAGAACTCAGGAAGAACTAATTCGGACCCTGGCTGAGGCACAGTCTGCCTTACCGCTTCTACCCGTGATGGAAGGCCATTATTTGGAAAGAGGGAAGCAAGATACTTCCCCTAAACATCTCCCAGGGAACAGAGGGAGATACTGAATCCAGAGGACCCTCCAGCAGCGCCAGAACTGGTACCAAGCCAGCACACAGCATGCCCTTCTAAGATCTGGAAGCAAACTTCCTAGGTGGGAAGAGCCAGAGAGTCTCTGAACCAAATCACTGCAACAATCTCCTCAGCGTTGGACCGTCCACCTTAAATGACGACACGCACCCCGTGAAGAAGTTAGGAGGAGTGCAACAACAAGCATTAACCAGCGTCCACTTTAATGGACATTTTTGAGCCAGTCGAGCCCTTCAAGCTGCAACCAACTGCACCACTGGCTGTTGCCACGCTGCAGTCACTCACGTCATCCGAGACGGCTCGACCAGTGCTTCAGACCCACCAACCAGCACTGAGACAACGATTCCTGACCCTAAGCCACCGTGTATGCCAGCATGCAGCAGTCCATCCAGCCTAGCTCGCCGATCTGCCTGCCACCTGATACCCACAACTGTCTCCAATCTTGAACTCTGTCGCATGAGCAGCAAAGCGTGGTTGGGCATGCGTGCTACACCCTCTCAGTGTGGTATGAGCAGGATTGTCAACATGTTCTTGGGAAGAAATCCCCCCAGCCCGCTTTAGGTGGTCCATCACGCACGCTGCACTAGAACATGTCAACATTTTCTTTGAAGGAAATTCCCCCCACTCCCCTTTAGGTAGTGGGGCACGCATGCGGAAAGCACTCATTGTGCTATCAAGCTGGCTTGTCAACATTTTCTTGGGAGGAAATCCCCAACATCCCTCTTTAGGAGGTCAGACACGCGCACTGTGCCCTCTGGGCCTCATTCTGACCCTGCTGGGATCCAGGCGGTAGAGCCGCCAGGATACCGGGAAATGTTGGTACCATTTCCAGCACCCAGTCCGGCGGCATTGCTGCCGGATCACATGTGCTGGAGTGACAGTGTAAATACCCATTCATGGAGTCCCATAGGACTCCGGGAGGGGATTTGCCATCCTTACCTGTACCGGCAATGCTGTTGCTGGTAATGAGGGCTTTTTTTGCTGGTAGGGCATCTGACTTACCTCTACTGGAGGTAACCCAGGTGCCCCACCGGCAAACCCATGGTCGAACAGTCCGGTAAAGTGCTGGTATCCATGAAAACCAGCACTATTTTACTGGACCGGCTGACATAGAATGAAGCCGAGTGTGCTATGGAGCAGGCTCGTCAACATTTTCCATGGCTGCGTTGGCTACCAATCCGATCAAACGACACGACTATTTATTTCGCCCTCCATCATGGGTTACTGTGAGCATGTCCCTCGTCACCAGCAGCTGTTCTCTTTGGATTAAGCACACAGATTGCAGATTGCAGCTTTTTTCTTCCCGGTATTGCTGGATAGCCATAAATAACAGGATGATGCTTTAATATGCTTCTGCGGAAGCCATCAACCCAGAAGCATAAATGAAATGCTATTAGAAACCTGGATCCATTTGAAATCGCACCAGGATTCCAGGAAACAACCTTTTCATTACATGCCACATGCAATATTTTGTAACGTAAGTGTTTTTAGTACCTAAACCTATGCATGACTCTGTTGCCGTGTATTATGAAATATACTTTATATACAAAAAAAACTTTGTTGAGGGGACGTTATGGTTAAGCTGCCCTATAAAAACCTGTACAATTCACTAAAAAAATACTTTCACCTCCCCTTTATGCTTCAAATTAAAACCCCAAAACCGAAATACGACAGTTATGGTAAACTAAGCCCCCAACCCTGCCACTACCCCTGTGCACTGCTAACACTAACACCCAGACCATGAAAGATGTCATCTCAAATGTCAATGATGACATCAATGACGACATCACTTGTTTAGCCCCTTTCTTTTCCTTCCCTGCCATACATATATATGTACATTCAGTAAAAGAAATTCACTAAAGCAATGTTATACTTAACTCTATACACTATACTTAATGCAACCATAACTCGCACCATCTACGTGCATTGCTAAGACTAACACCCAGGACATCAAAGATGAGATCACAAATATCATTGATGACATCACTGATGACATCACGTGTGTGCCTCACTTATTTTGGTGCATTGAAAAATGTAGGCTAGGTGGTTTTATTTACTGACCAGCACAATATGAAAATTGAAAAGGTGCTGTAAAGCAAAACGTTACCCTTGTCGTGTGTTCTTAAAGTACTTTCCTTAGGGTCTGGTGTCAGCTCATGATGCACATGCATGGGGCAATAGCAGGCCTCAAACACACAATTAATTTGTATACAGGAAGATAAACTGTTGGATGCTGCTAGTTCCTTCTACCTTACTTCAGTTTCCCTGTATGTGCCTCTCATTTATATGCATTGGGTCGTCATATGTATTGTTTGTTGTGGCACAAGTGTGTATTAAGTCTACATTTAACATAGAACATACAGAACCCCCTCCCTATTGATATTGGAAAGAGACGGACTGAGCGCCTGTTTGCGGACAGCGGCGGACAGGATCAACATTGCCCAAAAGAGGCGCGGGTAGCTGAAAATGTACTATTGTCTTACACAAAAAGTGTGCAACATAGAAGAAGGACATAAATATATTATAAGTAGTAATAAGTAAATATGGAAACCTGAAGCTGGGAAAAGAAAACAACACATTTAATAACCATGTAGAATGAAGTGGATGATACCATAAAAAAAAGGATGCCTCCAGGGTAATCACTTCACAGAAAATCAGCAGCCTGGAACGACAGTGGACGGACGCAGTAGGACGAAGGGAGATTACAGCAAAAGAGTAAGTGCATGTCATTTTTTTAAATGGTTGTGGTTTTTTTGGTATGTGGTGCAGAAATAATAATTTCTTTCTGTTGTTTTGACTCAGAAATGGCTAGTACTTTGGAGTGGCTGGAGGAGTATTTCCCGCATGGCGAAATGTCTGAAGACAGCGACAATAATGGTACACATTGCTCTGCATATGGAAAATAGTGACCAGTATTTTATAGGCATTTAACTTATGTATTTTCTTTTTTCAACAGACCAGGGAAAAAAAGAGGAAAAGGCAACAAACGAGACAGAAGAAGACATGATAAAAAGGACAGAGCAGAAAATGGACATATTGAACGAGAATTTTGAAAGTTTACGAGAGTGTGTGGAGGACTGTGTGAGACGAAAAGTTTGTTACCATTGCCCCACCTGCACCTGCCCTGCTTCTCCATTCCCTAGTGACCCATCCCCAAACCTTCAATAGGAAAATAGACGTTTTGATGAAATATCCATCCCTCCTTCCCCTCACAAATCTTCTCCTCATAACCAGCCTGTGTTGAATCCTAATTCCCCCATATTTGTTTCAGTGTCCGCTTCCCCCACTATTTCTTTAGAATGATGTTTGTGTGTTTTAAATGTTTTTGTACAGTAGTTGTAGAGAAAGAGTTTGTGTTTACATTTTTTTTTAAAAAAGACGTAAAACGTTCGCGAACAGCGTGCCTGTTCGACCTATCCGCAAGAAACGGAATGTGGGTGCTGTAAAGGCAGTACACTTACCCTTACTAATGTCAAGTAAGATGGATTTGATGTTTAACTGCACCATCTGTTGAAATTGTGCGTACATAAACAGAAAGGGGTGTCCAAAGGATATTATACCTCGCCGTACCGCTTGGAAACGAGATGATACATGTTCGTAGAACACACCAGCTGTTCGGAATGGGTGTAAATGAGCAAAATGGGAGTGTGAGAAGGACAGTATGGCTGTCTGTATCGGGCGCAGCCAAAATGGTGCCGTCCGTAGAACAGGCGCGGTGGCCGGCAAGTTCGTAGACAAACAAAATGGAGTTGTCCTAAGGACACTGGAACTGTCCGTACAGTGAACATAGTATGCGTGCACATGTGCAGTACAAACTTAAGTATATCGAACATCGCGCCTGTCCCTAACTGTCTGTCTCACTTGTGTCGCACTTTGAATTACTTTGAGAACCCAAACACTATCCGTAGGACACTTGCGCTCATGCGCACGTTTGATTCTTTGCATTTGCTGTCCAGGGGACTTTCATTACTGGCGCGGATGTGTTGGGATGTCATCATGTGACTGCATCCACGCTGAGCGTGGAGACTAATGTGCGCGGTTGGTGTGCTTCCGCAACAGTACAAAAGAACTTGTAGACACAAGGCAAAGTATTGTAGAGTGTAAAAATGTAATTGCACATATCCCAGACAATAGCTGACCTCAGGACTTGCTGTGTAACATTTTTGTACCGCTGTGTAGGGATGAAGACGGTCACGAGGCACCCCCCTCCACCCCTACAAATGGCCACATCCCCGAACGCATCTTCATTGTCCTTCTAGCTATAGCAGATTGAGGTGTACTGCCTTTACTGCTGTAGTGACCAAAAGGAAACTAATCGGTATGGTTTCCATGGTTACTGTTGGGTCATTAGCCTCTGCACCACCCCCAAACCTGCCACCACCACCACCTCCCCAAGGGCCTGCAGAGAGATATATGGGTGAGGATGTAGAGAGCGAGGAAGAAGAGGAGGAAGAGAATGAAGTGGAGGAACTGCGCACGAGGAGCACTCGGCGGGAGTCGTGGGTGTCGAGGTTATTTTCCGTTTATGGGAACGTACCAAAAGCACACGCAAACCTGGTGAAGTGTAACCATGCAAGGTGGTGCTGAGTCGCGGAAGATTTGGTGCGTACAGTTTTGGTACGACAACCATGAAGCAACACCTCACTTTGTTCCACACTGTGGACATTCACAAGGTGGTGCCATGTGAAGAGCGTAGTCGATTGAGTTCCTCCACAGCATGCTCCGTGTCCGATCCTCCCACCACAAGAGACACTGCTGTGGCGGAGCGCCTCCCTCCAGCTGCCTCACAAGCCATTCGCAAGGCTGTTGACCCTTACCTTTCAAAGCTGACAGTAGTGTGCACGTATTGTGACGCAGCACTATGCAGGGAGGAGAGTTTTCAGAGT
The DNA here is from genome assembly GCF_040938575.1 of Ambystoma mexicanum. Taxonomy (NCBI): domain Eukaryota; kingdom Metazoa; phylum Chordata; class Amphibia; order Caudata; family Ambystomatidae; genus Ambystoma; species Ambystoma mexicanum. Next base: position 135,748,071 of record NC_090922.1, read on the forward strand.
GCTTTTGAGGTTGCAGTCACAGAGCACCAGAAGATCTGCTCCCTACCTAAATAAAGCTCACCCTAAATCTTTTGCTGTTCATTTGCCCTTTCTTACCCTTGTGGCTGGTGTACCTTCCTTACCCTCCTTTGGCCTCTTCTCCTAGTGTGCCGTGTGCTGTTAAGCAATAAATGTTAAAACAACAAAAATTGCAGAAAAGGCTCTTTTCAGAGCCGCCTTTCTCAGTATAACAATAGAACTATGAAGTGACGGTCATAGACCCCCGCAGAGTTCTGAAAAAGTTTGCGCGCCATCGTAGGCGAAACAGGGAGGGTGCCACCGGAGCAAACACAATGAAGTGTACGCTGGGAGTAAGTGGCGGCTCTGAAAAGAGCCTTTCGGTGGTGTGTTGTGTGGGTTAAAAACTGTGCATTGGTGAAAACGGATTGTCAGATAGGTTAGTGTGATTGCAAAAGAGGTCGCAATGCATTTTGTACATTGCGAAGAAAAATCTGATTACCAGCATATGTGAGGTGGACTCCATCTTTGCGGAAAATGAAAGTGCTGCAAAACAAAATGTTTTCATTGTGGAAAGAGGACATGCCAACACAGTGGCGGCTGGTACAGGGGGGCGTAAATATTTCTCCCTGATATGGCACAGCGACCAAGCGTAGTGTGGGAGCCCAAACCAATGAAGGAGGGCTGGGGGGGTTCTCCCCCGAAGCAATTCTTTTAAATAATGGGTTGAAAATCATACATTTTAGAGCACACTTTTAAGAAAAATTGGGTAAAAAGCAAACGTTTGCAATTTTTTTTGTCAAGTACCTCATGAAAAAATCCAATAGATGCAAATCACCAACAGAGCACAGGAGCATTTCTGCAACACATTTTCATGATGCCGTTTCGTGTAATATGTGCCAGTATGAAACATTTTAACACTGGCTGTGCCCATACATTCCCATGCTGACTGCACCACTGTACCCCTATTATTCCCATAAAAGAACATACTAATATTTGTTTTGTGCATAATACCAGTAACGATACTATAAGAAAACATGTCCATGTTTGTTCTACCAATATAGGGCAGTATCCTCACATAAGAACATACTCCAGTTGGTTTTACTATAATAAACGCATGTCACAGTATGAAGACATGTCCAAACTGGCTGCACTAAAATGCCAGTGGAGCTACATAATAACACTTATCCAGCTTGCTTTATCAAAGATGCTAAAAATGTCATACCTCAATAAGAAATGGCTAGACTGGTTGCATAAAAATGCCAGCCTTGCTTTGTAATAACACATATTATAATTGCTTTACCAAAGATGCTCAATAAAAATGGCATACTGTGTTTTGAATGGAAAAGTGTCTTAGATAAGCTTGTAAAATAGCATAGTGAGTTGAGCATTTGCTGCTTCTAATCTGGTCAGCAGGTCACAGGTTCAGATTTAGTAACACAGCTTGTTGGGTTAATGTACTTACACAAGAGATGTCTGTAATGGCAGGTCACAGGTTTGAATGTCAATGAGATAAGATAACATAAGGGCTTTATATGTGTGTACTGCAGCAATGTGTATGTAGGTTGCAGGTTCCAATGCCATTGGGAGGATTCAGAGGATTTCGTGCTGCCAGGCTGTAGTACTAAGTGTATAGCTTGCGGGATACATGTTCCAGTTCCAGTAAAATAGCTCAATGGGCTGATGTATCCCCCACAGACAGGTGGTTCTGGGTTTAGTAAATAAAGTCAGGGGTATCTGGACGGTGCATGTAATCTACAGATTAGGCGTTTTAATCCTTGAAGGGCCAACTCCAAAACTTCCACCCTTATAATGTCTACAAAAAGTGTACTTTTGAGTATTTGAGTTTTGAGCAGTAAGCGCCTGTTACTGCAGTACTTGGATGCCCCATGTACGAGCACATTTTGTAAATGCAAGCTAGCTGTAGTCTTTTCCTAAAGATGCCCACCTTTCCGACCTTTAACTTACTTTGTACATGGTTTCTCTATTGCTTTCCCCACATGAGGCAAACGGCATGAGAGGGTTGGAAAAACGGGCAGTAAAGAGCAACATGTTCCAATTCACAATTGAAATAATTTGGGCAAGCAGATTGTGAAAACAAAGTGAGCTCCTTAAAAATGTTCAAATGTGCCTAATGGTGGAATGAAAAGCAGAACAAACGCAGCCAAAAAACAGGCAACAAATGTGAAATACAGTACATGAAGATCAATCGGTTCTCACCCTCTGTAAAACCATAATCTCTCCCTGTGATGGCATGTTTTGAAGTACATGAAGAGGAATGCTTGACCTCACCTCGCCGTACAGAGGACGACGACATCTATTTAAAAAACTTGTGGTGTTTATTCCATACTTGTGTGAAAAAAGAGTTTTAACTTCGAAAATGAAGACAGCTTCATACTGTCTATGGAGAGGTAAGTAAACAAAATGGTGGCAATGTGTCCATTCAATTGAAAAGACAGTCCTCCTGAGAGGCAACATAAATCATTTGCAGGAATCTTGTCAAGGGGAATTTATTATTTAAGTGTAACAGGGGCATGATAGCTAGAACGTCAGCTAGAGTGGTGGCTGATAGTCTAGAAACTGCTATGATATGGCATGTATAACACGCCTATACACAAGTGTCTCAAGGCACTATCAATCACACTCATGTGGCCACTTACTGCACAAACCACTTGTGTATAGGCGTGTTATAAATGCCATATCATATCATATCATGTGGGTGGCCTGGCCTCAGCCTTCCTTGGCACTATTGAAAATAGTGCCTGTGGGTGGCCCGAGGGCCTACGTCATTTCGTTTTACGAGTTGTAAAGTGGAACGACTATCAGCAGCTTTAAGCAGCTACGGCCCATCGTAGGCTCAGGCTGCTTAAAGTTGCTGATATTCGTTCCACTTCACAACTTGTAAAGCGGAATAACGGCTGCTTAAAGAAGTGCTGATATTCATTCTGCTTTAGCTGTAATGCAGAACGAATATCAGCAACTTTAAGCAGATGTTACACCGTCACTCCATCAGTATTCCAGACTAACTCGATTATTTTCAGATCAAGGCGAGGCTAAGTGACAATTGCCACTAACTATTTGGCCTTCCCTTGATCTGAAAATAATCGGGTTAGTCTGCACTAGCAGAAGGCCAGGCGGGTAGGCCCTGCATCAACACTCGGCTGGGCTGTCTCACCCTTGGGCTCGGAATCGGATACTGCGACCTCTAACAACTAGGCCCTGAATACCCCAGGGCGGGCAGTAATGATTTAAAGGCCAGGCCAGGCTACGCTGCAAATGAAATAAGTTTACTGTAACTTAACGTACCGGCGGTCTGGAGTAGTTTCGAAGGTAGGCCCTTGCTTGTGGGACTTGGCCTCCTCTGTTCGCATATCTCTGCTGGGCAGCTCTTCCAGTCCAGCACAATTCACGACGAAGTGACGGTGGCACGCACTGTGCGCCTATCGCCCCTCCCACACCCAGTGTCATTGACTGGCAAACAGCCAATGACATTCGGTTGCTATGCGCCAACTGTCTGTCAGCAAAGTCAGGTCAGAGAACATGATAATGATACTGACACTGGTGCGCTGCTTGTGTACATAATGCTGGAGGGGCCACCCCTATAGCGCCCCGCCCGCCTCCTAATTGTGATGGGGTTACGTAGAGTGCGTGGAACTACAAGCTCCACGCACTCTACATTGAAAAAAATTGCATAAAATGGGACACGCCCTTGTGGCAGCTGGCCCATGAAGACGCAACAATAGTGGCTGTAGATAATTCTTTATTTTTTATTTACAGTACGGATTTTCCGTGCTGCACACTATTTCACAAATGATGCAGAACAGATTTCAGAAGAACTTCTGAATCTGTTCTGCACAACTTGGCACACTGTTTGCACACTGCCACTCCCTGGTTGGGGGGGTGGCACCCCCCCGCCCTATGAAAGCAGCCGCCACTGTGCCAACATCTCTAAAAAATGCACACACAGCCTTATTCACATTGCGTCTCGCTTTCTCCATTTGTGGACCAAACGCAGAAGAACACAGCCATATTTGTCTTTGGGCAATACGGGAAAAAAGTATTTGACAATTTGGAAACATGTCCATGAGCTTCGTGAGTCCTTCCTTCATTGCAAATTGCACAGAATTCCAGATACATGGCCTAAACTGTTTTCTACGCAATTAATGATCAGTATATCTGGAGGACGCTCTGTCAGTAAAGTAACACAGAGAGGTACCAAGTCCAGCCATCTCATGCCACGCACGCCATGCCAGTGCACTTCCACATGAGGAAATCCGAGATTTGTAGATAAACTGCAGCTTTCTGCATGCACCTTCAACCAATGTATCCATGAGTCTCCCAAAATCCAGACAATCTGTTTTCGAGCATGGAAAGCCATGGCTGTGTGGTCTCCTGTGAGGGAGAAGACAGTCTTACTAAAGTACGTCGGTCAGAAAATACCTACTGAACTTTATGGACCAGTCCCTAGCTCTGCTCATTCTCATTTACATGCGTGTCCACCCCTGAAACCCCGTTGGTGATATGTGCTGGCTGCAAACTACCACCATCATGTTCGTGGACATGTACAGGATCAGAGCGTGATGACGGTACATTAAAGTACTATTCCCCTTTTTCCCGTTTAAGGTAGGCTCTGAAAAGAGCAATTTTTAAAATATTTTGGCCAGATACCGTACAGACATTTGGTATTTTATGTATTTTTTTGTATTTTTTTGTCGTTGCTTTACTCTTGCAAACATTACAGAACCTTCCCTAAAGCAAGCCTTACGTTCCAAAAGAACATCGCATTTCCCAAAGAAGATACCGCAACACCATCTCCTTCAAAGTAATCCGCATTGCTTAGAGCCATGTTATCGTGGCAGCAAAAAAACATACCAGCTCGTAGAATGAAAGCATGCATGCCGCGATTGATGATACACCTCACGATGCTTTGATCTGGACAGAAAACAGAATTGTTGTTCCATTGTACTCTACGGAGTAAAGCAGAAAAAAATTACTTTTGTTGTTGGGAAGATGGTCATGAGTGCTTCAACCAACTGTGCCAAAGCTGCCAACAAAGTACATGAAGTCACGTATCCCAAATGGCAAGCACCGTAGTGCAAAATTACCACATGAGGAGTGGTCATTGTACACATGTCTCTACAAACTTGCAGAATTGCTGCAGCATTGGCATCAGTGTCAGCGCTCCACACCACCTCCACTCCTCTCACATCAAAATGGTGTGCCACATGCCTACTCTCGGCATAGTGTTGTAAGCCTTGCACAAAAATGTCTTCAAGCATCAAAACCCTGACCCTCTCCACCTCTGCCATCTTCAGTGTGCACACCTTCTTTCGACACAAAAGAGTAATGTGAACATCTGATTGGCTGATGCCTACAGTCGCCTTTCCATGCAGGATTTGCTGTAGAAAGCCGTATGTGACACGCCCTACCAGCGGACAAGCGTTGCCTACGTGCGGCACGTAATTCTTACCCAGTCCTTCCACCCTTTGTACAGCGGTACCAAAGCGAGTCCCTCATTGGACAAAACTAAGCAGTCGCACAATCATCCACCAATCACATTGAACATCGCTAATTTTAACTCTGTCATCAACATTGCGCACTTCAAAATTACTGTCGATGATTCTGAATGGAAGTCTCATTTCATTGCAAAACACCTGCTTCACAAGCTACTGTGCAAATATTGCAAATTTCTAGGTGCAGCTCCATGCAAGTGCACATGCATGAGTATAGGGAATGGGTATGTATATTTTAATCAGAGAACATGTGGAACCCTTATGATTTAATTTAGACAAAATAATGGCGCTAAATGTCCATAGGGAATACATAACAACGCTCCCCTTTAAAGTGCATGATGTCCGATTTGTCATTCACAAATCGCACGACTGCTTACTGTCGTCCGCATAACCTGTACATACATTGCAAGCATGCCTATTTAGTGCAGAACTCAATTTTGTATGTGAAGATGTCAGAGTTGGGTACTCTGTATGGCCTACAGTAATGCTGCTTGCAATGTGATCGTATGAGAATAGAAAGCGCTCCCGATTGCGGTGGTGACATTTCCTTCTGAGGATCTCCTGATTTTTCGGCATCGTGCTTTTAATTTACAAGTAGAACATGTTTCCCCATCTAGTATTATGCCCTATCGTTTACAAACCTCTCTCCTATGCATAGTACACTTTGTAAACAACAAGGCATTTCCATACCCTTAAAAGTTTTAGCTATTTTGAAGGACTTTCAAGTACCATATTGCAAGTACCATGCAAAGACTGCACAGAGTGAAGTAAAATGTACACGTGCACTAGGTTGAAATATGAAAGTTGAATACTCTGACGAAAGAAGCAAAATTAATGTGTGCAGTATCATCCCTGCTGCAAACACACAAAGTAATTGAGTTTGTTTTTTGAATCGCAGTGAAGAATACTCTCCTGAGAATCAACAGCATCTACACTGCAGATGACATATCCGAAGAAACCTGCTCATCATGCACAAAAAAGTAAGTACAGTACAACCAACTACTCCTCAAAGAGGCTGCGTGTGTTATTTGTTTTTTTGGGCACCAAAGCAAGCATTGATTTGTAAACCATTCTACCTACAAATATCCATTTATTGAACAAAGAATAACAGGCAGAATGGCTGAGAAATCCCTGTGTGTTTGGTACTCAAATAACATACGTAATCCTTAGAAGGTTAGATTGTGAAAAGAAGTTGCTGTAGCAAGTTTTTGGCATTTCGGTTATTAATAATGGTTCTCGTCACAAGTAGGCCACTTTGCACTCTCATCAGAAGCACATTGTAGTAGTATATAAACAGTAAAGTAGCCTTACCAAATCATTGCACGAGTTCAATGCATGTTGACACACCATGACAAAGAGCTTCCCCATCAGACTCATGCACACTGCAGACATACATTGGACAACAGACCAAAGTGTATTTTTTTTATCAACAGACACCAAAGAATGCCTACCAAAAAGCAACTCTGTAGAATGGAATGCAGAAGTAAAGGACGGAGTCAGGTCGCAGAGTCTTAGGGAGAGAGACTCAGAAGATTTTCACTGCTGATCCAGATCCAGTCCTCTTTCTACCTTGTTTCCTTGGAGAGGCAGAGGAAGCTAAAAGCTCCCACTAGCCGCGGAGCGGCCGCTGAGTCAGGTCGCAGGGTCTTAGGGTCTTTGGGCTCTTGGGGCGACCCTGCGACCTTGCTGGCCCACTGTTTCCTGAACGTGCCCTGTGTCAGAAGTGCCCATTCACGCGTGCTTGAGCACTGATAGCTCACTGGATAGAGGCACTACCTGTGCTCCCTGCCCAACATCATGAGTAAGAAGGAAAATGGTGGCGAATTGAAGATGTCACCCATGTCACCTATCGTACCCAGGCCCAGAACACGATTGAGAGGGAAAACAGAAATGAATATGCACCCGGTCTTACCTCTCAGTAAGAATCAACCATCTATCTCCCAAGCTTTTGCCACAATATCTAAAGGACAAAACTCGAGCCAACAAATACAACGTACGAAGAGCAATGTTGACATGACGGCGCGAGAAAAAAAGGTAAGAAACCTGAATGCCACCATTGCAGTTTTTGATCCACCCCCACACAGTAGGCATGTGGCGGAAAACACAAGTATCTCACAACTCCCAGCCAACAGCGGACTAGAACTGCCATCGCTCCTCCCCTCCTCACCACCCCTCCCCTGCGCAGTGCCAGCGACCCCCCGTCCGAGTGTGCCCCTACCTGGCTGCTGCCGTGGGTCCCCCGCCTGGCTGCGGTGCTCGGCGGGTCTGCCGTGGCCCTGGCTGCCGAGGCGGGGGACGGGTCGTGGGCCCCGGGGGGGTCCGGCGGGGTGAGCGGTGGAGGCTGGGGGGCGGTGGCTGCGCCTCTGGCTGCTCGACCCGCCTTGGCCGCTGGGCTTCCTGTCGGGGAGGAGGGGGGTGAGGGGCCGCGGGGACGCGAGGGCCTGGCTGCGTCCGGGTGCAGTAGCTTCGCCCTCCCCGAGCAGTGAAGCTCAGACCCCTGTGCCGAACGATCTCCTGAGCGTGGATGCTCTGCCGACACTGCCCCCTGGAGCTGTCGATGCTGAGTGGCGTACTCCTGCTGTTATGTCAAAGCAGGATCAAGATCTGCAGACACTTCCTCAAGATGAGAAAGCGAAATCTAGAGTAGAGGTCCGCTTGGAATCCTTCAATGGAATGAGAAACCATGACACAACTGAGAAACATCTAACACAGCTGTCCTCAAACGAAATTTCAACACAAAGGAAAGCGAAGGCAGCCCGTGCAAGAGCACTATGGGTTCAAGTACAGGAGAAAAATATGGGAAAAATCTCCCATACACAGGAAATTGACCCACAAAAACCTTTCAGAGCAGCGCGCCTGTCAATGGACATGATGGAACTAAATTCACTAATGACATTACATGACTTATCAGCTGAACAAGACCCAAATTACAAAAATGCAACGATGAAAAGAACATGTCATACATCAACCCCGGTGCAAAAACAGACAGAGGAGCACTCGTTCTTTCCATGGAAAGACAATCCTTTAGAATGTCATGATAAGTCACAGGAGGTAACAAAGGACAGACATCGGCCATTAAAGTTAGAACAGCAACCACTTACAGACCTCGGTACACCTGATGATAGAATGGCAGAACAACAGACAGAGACCCTGAATATGGCCCGTCTACCAACAACAATGATGCAACTACAAAATCACTTGATTACAACAACATCACAGTCACTGATTCCGTTCCTAAAATTGCATGAGTCAAATGTCGATGCAATAAAAGACCAAGCCACTTTGATCGCGCTGATGCATACTAAGCAGATTCATATTGAGAATTTCTTCTGCCAAATACAACAACATCTGAACACCGAAGCTGAGACAAGCTATGCATGGCAAAATAGACTGGCCGAAATTGCCAGTGCAGATCGAATGGAAAGAATACAAGGGAACTCTGCAATCATGTTACTTATGAATGAGATGACAAAGATAATGGCAAAATTAACAGAACTGTGTGGCCCGCAGAGGAGAATAGAACAATATGTACAGACACAACAAGAAGTACAATTAGAGAATACAAATGCCAAGATATCACCTCGGCGAGAGATAAATCATTCCATAACTGAGATACTACCTATTCAAAGATCAGATCCCTTACCCTTCGACATGTTCCTGAAGCCGGATGGCAGAAGAAATATAAAAGGAAAGGTCTCTAACGAAGGGAAAAACAAGAAACGACAAACAGGATCCCGTGCGTTCTTAAGAAATCTGACCATACCCACGCCCCATTAAGGGCTACTGGTACCGCAAACCCATATGCAGAAACCATACAGGGTAATACCCAAAGAAAAAGACAAACAAAAAAGACAGAGATGCCTCCATTGACACGAAGAGAATTACAACAAGAGGAGGCAAAAGATGAAGTTGAGCTACTAGATCTATCCACTTACCCGGATGGCAACTCCATAGACATTTCATCTATAAGCCAAGAACAGAACATCAAAGACATGATACTCTTAGATCAATACCCTAATTCCAACTCGACGGCTAACCGGCGTCTAGAACTTACTTGTAGTAAAATATCGGATGAAGAATTTGAAAGTTTCCATACTATGGAAAAATCAAAAACAAAGAAAAAAGAAACAAATGTCGTCCTGCTGACCAGAAACTATTAAGAGAACAAATAAATGAATCGACACTAGGTACCCACTGTCAGTCGACTTATGACGACAAGAGTTTTGCTTACCCTTTGTTAAAAACACCCTTAAAACGACAAGAGAAATATGTAATTACAATGACACATATACGACCAGCAAAGCCTGCGGTGATACTAAACCGCACTAATACTCTACGTGTTCTCCAGGCCCTTCCAGAACTGAAGCACATCAATACTAAAGACTTATCCCTAGTCAAATTCATTGATGATCAGAAACTTGATGCAGTTGAAATACAGCTTATGACTCAAACAACTATGCAAGAAATCCTGCAAGCCGGCACGCAATTACAATATATTGGCTTCAAATGTATCAAAACGAAGGAGACAAACAAAAGACCAAGGTCTGATGCCACAAAGTACAATAAAAACGATCTGAGGCCTTTTAGTCGAAAATATGAAAAAGCAGATACATACTTTGCTTCACCAACAATCAACGATGCATCATCAACAGACATGTCAGATAGCGGGGAAGACGAAAATCAAACTAATCAACAATGTTCTACTTCTAGATATATCAGAAGAGAATATACATTTCAACCAAAAGAGAATGAAAGTAGCTTATCTGTGTCCTCATAAGAACGAGTGGAGCAACAGAGAGCACAGACCCTACTGACCTCATGGAACACCAGAGGTCATGATCATTTATTCCACCAAACCCATCCTAAACTACAACAAGCGCACATAATCTGTCTCCAAGAGACATGGTTGTCGCACCCTCCCACGTGCGAAGGATACAATATTTTTACTAATCCAGCCATCACACAACAAAAGGGAGGACCATCGTCAGGGCAGATAACGATGATAAAAATTAACTCCTATTGGACGCCGGTTGAAGCAACAAATCTGAACCCATGGATCCAATATGTGGTGGTACGACAACAATACAAACCCGCCTGCAACCAGTCACGCTGGATGGTCATATTTAATATGTACTGGAACCCCATAGCGACTGACGAACCGGCATATCTTGATGCATTCTTAACAGCGCTTGATAAATTGGTCACAAAGTTTCCATCAATCGACATAATAATATGTGGAGACTTAAATAAACATATTTTTGATAACATTGGAAATTACAAAGAAAAGAACGATCTATCCTCGAGAGCAAACGCGTGGATGAAAGAAATGAAAACAAGAAATCTGAAGCTGATGGGTAGCTATCAGAATGCTACAAGGCACATCGGAAGCAGCTCTAGACTACATATATACCTCTGAGAACATTGAGAATGCAGTGACAAAAACAGAGATCACAAAGAATAACAACAGTGATCATCGCATGATATCAATGACATGGCAAAGGCAAAACCTAGACAAAGAGCTACTTACTCTGCCTGAGATGGAACTTAACGCGAAAACTACAAGACTGAGATTGAAAACCAACGACATTGTGGGAATAAACCAGAAATTTAGGGAAACAGGGAAAAAAGACGATGAGAAAATAAATTATGAATGGCTATTTGAGCCACATTATTGACCCCAAAAAGAGCAGAAAAAACACTTGCCTCATATCCATACATACGACCCTATGATTGCAATGAAAAAAAGAGAACTACGAAAATTATGTAGAGAACTAAGAAAGCAAAGAACTAAAGAATCATATTCTACAATTAATATTGCCAAACAAAAATATCAGCATTGGTTAAAATCCCACAAAAGTCAAATGTTGCAACAAGATTCAGAGCAAATGCTAGCAAGCCTGAATAATCGCAATACGCGTGATTTATGGAGTCTGTTAAATCCCACACAAGGTGTCCAACATCGAAGGATACAAAATGTGACTAAAACACGTTGGATAGAACACCTTTCCGCTGTATATAAGAAGAAGGACACCCCTGAAGCCGAAACCCAACAGAAAATGAATAAATGGGCAATTACCACTACCAGAGAACAAATCCTACAGATAATCTCGAAATTGAATAAATCAAGAGCTCCCGGCCCGGATGGCCTGACAAACGGCACAATCAAAGCTGATCCAGAGATATGGGCGGACATGTTATTACAAATCATTAAACTGATTAACCAATTACACCAAATTCCTGCAACCTGGAAACTAGTGGTTCTGATCCCTATCTTTAAGCAAGGAGATAAAGAGAACCCAACAAACTATAGGCCCATTGCATTATTAGACCCGTTGGGCAAAATTTTCGCTACTATTCTACTAAGGTCACTAACGGCTTGGGCATCAGAAAACAAACGTATTGCTACTCGACAAACGGGCTTTGTTGGCGCAGTTGGTACGAACATCAACCTATTTCTGCTGAATCTCTTAAAACATGAAGCAATGTGTGCTAAGCAACAGGTGTGGATAGCATTAGTAGACTTACATCTTGCGTTTGATTGCGTGAATCGCCAATTGCTATGGAACAAACTGGTTAAGTGGAATTGCCCCCCCCATATAATACAACCAATAAAGTTGCTCTATTCTTCAACAAAAATACCAGTAAGGCTAACGTAGGAGGGGCATATGACCGCGTACATTGAAACCTGGAATGGTTTGAAACAAGGGTTTCCATTGGCAGCCACATTCTTCAATTTGTTCACATCAGATCTCCCATGTGAAATGATTTCGGACAGAATATTTCCACCGAAAATTAACTCAATAAAGATACCAATAATGATGTATGCGGATGACATCATATTATTGGATAAAACACCGAAAGGTTTGCAAGAGAGTCTCCGAATGTTTGTAGACTATATGGAAAGAAATGAATTGAAAATAAATATAGCAAAAACCAAAATCATACAGAAATGAAAGCGAAACCAAATGAAAAAAAACTAATGATATCCATTAACTACTCCATTATTGACACGGTAACATCATATAAATATCTGGGCATATTGATTAGTCAAACTATGGAAGAAAAAGAATGGGAGATACAGATTAAAAAAAAAGCAATGGCCCTGGCGAGACAGGGATATATACTCCACGGAAAATATGGCACATTTTCGTACCAACCGATCATTGCTTTTTATAGGAGTAAAGTTATCCCTATCCTGACATATGGAAGTGAAACACTGATTAATCTGTCGGACAAGATATGGCCAATTTTGGAAGCAACGTTTTGGCGGAAAATAATGAGGCTGCCCAAATCGTTCCCGATAACCCGTATCCGAGCAGAAATTGCAGTGCAATCACTGGCATCGGTGGCACTTTGGAAAAAATTTGATCTGTATCGGAAAATAACTGGGGAACAATCTATCCCGGCGTTAGAAATTTTCAAAGCAAAGCACAATGCAATAAACGCTAGGGCCCTGTCTAAATGGAAACAACAAATACTAAGAGCATTAGGAAATGAAGAGATAACAGAAGAAATGCTACAAATGAGGCCTCAACATGCCAAGAAACGATTAATGTACCAAGATTGGATAAGAACTAATGAATGTATAATTCGATACAAATATAGCAAGTAAAGCAGAAATTAGACCGATCAACGTCCTCCCACCGTACCTGGTGATATTTCCGGACAAAGAAATAAGAATTTTTTTTTTGAAATTCCAGCTTAATTTAACTACCCACTAGAGAAAGACTTGTAAGAACTAAACAGCTAGTGAATAAAGAAATTTTTTGTCGGATATGCAAAAATCAGGACGAGACAGAAAGTCTGTATCACCTTATGATGACATGCCCCGCCCTCAGTAAAGAAAGAACTATATGCAGATCTTATTTTGAGTCAATACAAAAGACGTTGAGTGCTGATCAAAGATGGGCCTGGATATTGGCAGGGGCGGAGAAACGAATTACTTACATTATCTTTCATTTTTGGAAGAAGATCATTGATAGAATTGAAAACATGAATTGACTAAAATGAAGTTTTAAAACATAAAAACTGTGATAAGATAAAATGAAAAGTTTAAATTTAAACTGAAACCTTTTTAATAAAAAAAAAAAAAAAAAGTAAAGTAAATAAAAATAAAGGTGCCCAATGTAAGCATCCACCTGTTGTAGAGTTTGTAGAGAATGTTGGTATAATCCAGCTAATGCAGTTGGGTAACAAAAAAAGGAAGTCTCAACTACCGAAACTGTACCTCCTCTATCAAAAAGTGTCACAAAACACAAAAATGTTGTTAAAAAAACGCCCACCAGTACAGCTAACAATGTTCCTAATAATCCTGATAGTGCAAGAAGAACCCATAGTAAAAAAAGTATTTTAGCAAAAATGTTTCATCATAGAGTCCTTCAGAATCTACTAAGAAGAGGACCAAAATCATCCTCACCCCTTAAAACGTACCGTAGAAAGTTAATCCTACAAGCTCTTGTGGACAGTGCAATCCTACTCAAAAGGAAGTTGTTCATATTAGTGTTAAATAGGATGAAAGCGCTAACACAACTAAGTACCAAACTACAAAAGAAACTCAGCAATACACGGAATGTGAACAAAAATCATTTCTTACATGTTTGTGGTGGTCAATGGAGTCACACAACAACCACAGAGCCATATTTTAATGAAGAAGCATACAAACAAAATCAAACAAACACAATTGCCATCCATAGCAGTGGAAGAGGGTTTGAGAAAATCAATACTATCATTATGGAACAAGAAACACTGCTAACAAAACTATGCCCTGAAAACTCAGAATTACCTTTCGATTCAGCAGAACCACACCATCCAGTATACAAATGGCTGTGCACATCAATGTGTGCCATTCCAAACAAAGCTTTCAAATCCTTACGTCAGTTCCTCAATCAATATATAAAAGGTAAAGACAAAAGTAAAATGAAAGTGCTGCAAAATATGGATATTTTTCCAGTGCGGAAAGACACAGGACTAAAAGGACATTCATTAGCCTGCATTTCTCAGTCTATTTGCAAAAGTACCTTCCATGATATCAAAAGGATATCAATACATCATTCCAATGTAAGAAATTTAGTGTATAAAATATACTATGCAAAATGTCCAGCTTCAGAATTAGGCAATTTAAATACCACTGTTCTGCATGGTACACCCAAATACTTACAAGAAGAAATTGACTGTATTCAGAAAAAGTATTTTTGAAGTTAGAGCCACTTACAAAATGCAACAGTTTTAGAACGTAGTAGCAACAATTCTGCACATAGCAACCTTCTATTACACACATACAGAAAAGAAATAGTAACATTTAAAAGGTCATCGGCTGAAATACCAAACCATGTGTGTGTGTGTTGCCGCAGAAAGTTTTACAAAAGGAACACAAAAAATGTGGACATATCATACAAAATAGAAGACATTGAAGACTCTAAATGGTTTGAATTAGTTTTGTACCTTTTAGCTGAAAACAAATATGAACTAACTGAACGCCTAATATGTTGCAGTTACTGTACTGCAAAATTAGACAACAACCACACTCACGTGCTATTACAAATAATTTGGAATTGTTTCCATTACCAAAAATCCTGCAACAGCTCAATTTGTATGAGAGCATAATAATTCAAACAGTTCACCCATTTCAAGCAATTACACACCATCATCCAAAACAGCAAAATTACCTTCCTCTGAATTGGTGAAAGGCATTCGTGGCAAAGTAGTTTATTTGCCATTAGATCTAACGGAAAATGTACACACTCTATGAGTGGAACGTTCAATAGAGCATTCTTTAATAGTCTTGGTAAATGGAGTACCAACAAAAGACACAAAAATTTGGCAACAATTAGTGGACTTACACACAGTTAGACAAGCATTGCAATATCTAAAAGACAATAATGAGTACTTCAAGGAAATAAATATTGATGAAAGTTTAAGGGAAACAACTGAAATAATTCAAGAGCCATCAGAAACTGGACAATTCGAACTTCTATATCCAGCTACAGTATCCACTCTTTTGGACCATTACACAATTCATCCATTGCATTCCAATGAAAGCATAGATGATGCACTAGAAACTTAGCAAATGCGACAAACCAAAGGGTCACCAATGAGTATTTGGGGAAAAAAGTATACAAACACGTGCTTTTCCACTGCTATTTCCTACTGGCAAAGGTGGAAGATACGATGATAGACCCACTCAGATTGCGGCATCAGAATACCGCTCATTACGAATGTATTCGCAAGATCCCAGATTTAGACAAAATGTGGAATACATATTCCACCTACTCTATGAAAGTGAATTTGCAACACTATGTTATGGAGTTGCACACATTCTTAAATCTGGAACCCACTTTCAAAATATGTCAGCTACGTGGTAATACAAAAAGTACAGGAAAAAGATGAGGTTTTACAATCATGTATAACAAATTTGTTTGCAAACATGCGTGGTACGAAGGAATACTGGTCCAGACGGCACGGAGACGTGTGTTGCATGATCAGAAACCTTGGACCACCGACTTGGTTTGTTATGCTAAGTTGTGCAGAATATGCACGGGAAGATTTACATGAGTTCCTACGCATAGCAAACAGCAACAAAAACAACATAGATATATTAACACCTGGAGAACTTTGCTCTCTAAATCCAGTTAATGTCTCAAGATATTTCCATCATCGTTTCATTGCCATACTACACTTTATTTGCAATAAAACTGTTCCTCCCCTTGGAGAAGTGCAGCACTTCTTTTGGAGAAAAGAATATCAAGCGAGAGGAGCACCACATATTCACATGCTGTTATGGATCAAAGGGGCACCGAAATTTGGGCACAACAGTGATAGCACTGTTTTGCAGTTTATCCAAAAATATGTCACATGTGAAATCCCTTCACAACAGACACATAGTGAGCTGCATGGGCAGATTATACAATTTCAAAGACACAAATGTGGCAAATTTTGTCGCCGCAAATACAAAAACAAAGGTAAATACTACACCAAATGCCGCTTTGGTTTCCCTAGACCAGTTACAGAAACAGGTGAAATAAACAACTTCATGTCTTCAGTTCGACATAGTGTTAAAGGTAAATCACCTAAAAACACATATTACATAAAAAGAAGGGAAAAATCAAAGTATATCAATGATTACAATGCAATCATTGCCCTCTTATGGAATGCAAACATAGATGTGCAATACATTGCAGACAATTCAACTGCTGTTGCACGATATGTTACAGCCTACTTAACAAAAGCAGAAAAAACAGAGCTTCAAGACCTCTGGGATGACCTAGCATCAGACAAAACATTATCACAGAAATTGTACAGCCTCGGCATAAAAATGCTCTCTCATAGAGAATGTGGGGCCTATGAAGCAGCAGATCATTTAACCGGCACTGCTTTGCATGGAAAATTAGACAACATGGAAATCAGTCTTGGTCCTGCAAAATCTAGAAAAAGAGTGCTAAAATCATATGAGGACATAGAAACAATTGCCAGAAATTATCCCAACAGCCAAGAAATTCTAAAAAACAAGTTACTGGACACATACTATCCGAACAGGAGTACCACTCTGGAAAGCATGTGTCTACCACATAGCTCAAAACTTTGCATACAAAAATAATGTAAAACCCGATGAAAGCAAACGTAGACATAGAGTGACCGATTGTGAAGGGAGCTTAGTGAAACTTACCAAACAAAGCTTAATTAATCATGTAAAATTGTCATTAAAAAACTCCTCAACCGAAAGAACTATATTACATGTCTCTGTTACAACTTTTCAAACCATGGAGAAAAGAGGAAGACATACTAGATAATTATGTCTGCTATGAAGATGCTTTCAAAGCAAATGAAAGCACTATCACCAATGTGAACTTCACGCAGTACAAAACAATGTTACACAATGAGCAGCAACAGGAAGAAGAACTTCAGGCCCAACTCGATAAGGACTCTTCCGACAGTAGCCAACCTTCTGTGACAGGAAGTCAAGAACCACTAGGACAACCACTAATAGCAAATGACGCTGAAGTAGCTAAGGCAGAAGTAGAAAACACCATGTATCAGTATCAAGAAGATACAGAAGACTTAACTGTACAACAAGCAAACCTTAACAACGATCAGCGCACCATTTTTGAAGACGTAACAAAACAAATTGTACATGGTGTAGAACACAAAAATAAAGAATGTACCTGTCAAAATTACAAACCTATACTGCTGTACGTCAGTGGTGAAGCTGGATCAGGGAAAACATGCTTAATCAAAATCATCGGCAAGTTCCTTCAACAATTGACAAACAACAAACTGTCAGCTGTTGTAATGGCCCCCACAGATTTAGCTGCCTACAACATAGGCGGTGTGACTTTACACTGATTACTACTGCTTCCAGTGGAGCATGAAAATAAATTAGACTACTACAAACTTTCTGCAGAAGCTGCAATGGAATTACGTAGAGTATTGAAACAAATGAAAATGCTACTAATAGATGAAGTGACCATGGTCTCCAACCTAATGTTGGCTTTGATTCATCTCAGATTGCAAGAAGTACTTAAAGATAATAACAAAGAACTCTTTACAGGGAAACACATTATCGTTTTCAGAGATCTTCTACAATTGACACCAGTGAAAGGTGAACCGATTTTTAAAACCTTAGGCCACAAATTCTGCCGGAAAACTGTTGGTAGCATAGGCAATGTTAACCTTTGGCAACATTTCCAATACAGAGAATTAACTGAGAACATGCAGAAATCTGCAGATCTCACTTATGCCAACATTTTAAAAAGTATTACAGTTGGTGTATTATCGCAAGAAGCACAAGTTGTATTGAAAAACTGGCATATACATGCACTTTATGGCGATAATGCATGTGCAACTGATGTTATGGAACAAATAGCGCACAAAAATGTAAATTGTATGGCCTTAATGCCAACTCTTGCAAGCTGTTTCAAATTCAATGAAACAATGTTAAAGAAAGAAATGCAGCCAATAATAGAAATTAGCGCCACAGACAAAGTAGACGTACATGGCATGACAGTACCCATGTGTGAGCAAGCCACAACAAGACTAAATAGTTTAGAAAATTCAATCTCCAACACAGCTGGGTTGGAAAAAATATTGAAATTATCCTTAAATTGTTGAGTAATGCTTAAACGTAACCTTGACGTAGAGCAAGGGCTAGTTAATGGAGCACTAGGCACAGTTGTTGGCTTTCAATCATACCCACGTGATAGCAACATTCAGTTTGTAAATATTCGCTTTGATAAAGTTTCAGAAGTGAAAAGGATAGGGCACTCAATTGCTCGATTCCTTCTCTCCAAAGACAAGTATGTACATAGAGAGCAATTTTCTCTAACTCTTGCATATGCAGTTAGCATTCATAAATCCCAAGGTCTTACCCTAGACAAAGCATTAATAGATATAGGAAACACAGTGTTTAAGGAAGGCATGAGCTATGTAGCATTATCACGCTTATGTACACTTGACGGTCTATTGCTAATAAACTTTGATTCAAGTAAAGTCAAAGCTGATATTCCTTGCATTCTAGAATACAATAGATTGTGTTCACTGTACACCCCTCATCTGAAACAATACCCTGTTTCAGATAAAGTGAAACGTAGTAAAAGGAAAGTAAATGAAAAGAAATGCAACAGAATTCAACAGCAAATTCCGCAAAGAAAAGAAAAGAAGCTAAAGTTTCATCAATTGCCGCAAACATAGAACAACCTATTAGGGAATGTAAACCAGGGACATCGGCAAAGAAGCCACAGAAAAACCGGAAAATGCACTCAGATACAGAACTTGCTGGGCCATTCAAATTTGCAAATGAAAGTGGGGTAAGTTGCTATGCTATTGTAGCAATGAATATTCTATTTCAATTGCCACCAATTGTTAACAATATTTACCTGCACAGTACAGACCAATTGTGTTTGCAAATGTTAGCGCTGCATAGAAATGCAACAAGCAATCCTGACAACACATACAGTGTTCATGTTGTAAGGCAACAATAGGACGACTGTGCTGGAATGGTGAGATTCACTATGAACTCACAAGAAGATCCACAAAAATGTCCAATGTACATACTATTAGTCATTGGGAAACAAAAGCATACCTTTAAAGGAAATCTTCCAAATTTCGTACATGTGGAAACATACATGCACTCTCTATAGCAAAGTGATACAGGAAGAAATCCCAAATGAACAATTTGTGTATGTTCCCATACCAAATTGTGAGAGCATTCCATTTCAGTAACTTGTACAAAATGCAAATCATGGCAGATTACGTAGTAATTGCAATTCAGACAATCACTCCACCTTACTGATACAATCACATAGTGCCTACATAATACTTATGCTTCTACGTTATAATGCAGGTGGCACCAAAAACAACTGCAAACTGACTGGATTCACACGCGGTCAAGTGTCACTTGGAAAGAAAACCTTTACAACAGTAGGAATAATCTACCATGCAGGAGCTACAACCAATGCAGGTCACTACACTGCATACATTAAAAAGAATTCTGGATGGTTTGAATGTAATGATAGCTCCATTACTCTAAAGCAGAGATTGCCAGCTAACCTAACAAATGAGTATTTAATGTTCTTAAAGCCAGAATTTACGAAATAATGTGTACTTCAAGATTGTCAACAAATTATGTGAAAGACTACAAACAGTTAGAATATGCCCACAGGTATCTAACTACCCAACAGGATGGAAGAATGACATAAATAAATGATTATCACAGATCGTTGGAAACAAATGCATAGGTAGAATATGCCTACATGTATCTAACTGTTGTTAAAAATAGGCAGGAAGGCAACAAACAAAACATTAATGGGAAAGATGAAGGAAACAGGATATAACAATGACACAAATTAATGAGTACCACAAATCTGTAAGAACAAATGCACAGTTAGAATACGCCTACAGGTATTTAACTGTTGTTAAAAATGGGCAGGAAGGCAACAAACATAACAATGATCAGAAAGATGAAGGAAACACTCAAAGGAAACGAGGAAGTGGTTAGTACCATAGGAAACGAAGGATTTTTTTAATCCGACAAGAATTTTTTTTCCCCAGACATAAGGACTAGAAAAGCAAACACAGAAACTGAGCGCAATGCACAGAACAATGGTTTGTAAACTAAATATGAGGGTAAAAAAAGGTTAACTGTCTATTATGAAATGTAGTAAATTTTCAAAAAATGCACCACTAACACACCTTTTTCTTTCATCACAGAAATGAAAAAAGTGATACTTCCGCCAAGTACGATAGCCACTTAAAAAATGTATGTGGATTCTGAACAAAGTAAGGAGTAAGTATATTGGCAGACATTGTCTACACATGGGAATCTACACGTCTAATCTATGGTACTAATATGCTGCAGTGCCTGTAGGCTGGCCCTTGCATCTTCGGTGAGTAACCTACCACCTACGCCTTACGACCAAGGTACAAGGAGTATAGTTCCTATCCACCACCATCACTGCATATCAAAACCATGATCCTTGTAAATTAGCTACTTATAAATTTACTTTTCGGACCATCATCTGCAGCCATGAAGCTAAGACACTAGGGCGTCAACACAACTAGCGCATTACACCACACCCATATTGACTTGTAACTCCACTGCTTATAACTTCAGTCTTGGGTGCAAGGGCTTTGGCCATGCACCCAAGAGTGCAGGGTCTCTCCACAAACACCTCAGTGATGTGTGGTAGTGGCGGTTTTTCTATAGGTGTGATATCCTTCAGTGCTTCTGGCCAGAGGCTTCACTCCTAGCTGTATGTCCATAGATCTTACATGGGATGGGTGTGCAGTGGCTTGCACGTCTAGTACTTATAACTTAAATCTTGGGTGCATGACTTGGGCCATGCACCCAAGACTGGACGTACTCCCCACTACTTGCCAATCGAAACGCAATACTACGGGTGTATGCATGGGTGGCACATGCTACGGTGGTTGTGGCCAGGGCCTAGAGTTTTGGAAGTAAGGCCTTCGGCCTTCGGCCGACGGCCATTCATCCAAGACTCTAGGCCCTGGCCACAACCACCGTAGCATGTGCCACCCATGGCGGCGTACTGATGAATTCAATAACCTTAGGAAAAAGTATAGCAATTACGGCATGCTGTCAATTTCAATGTTCCCTAACACCACACGTGTCCTTACAACAGTAACAACTTAGGAAAAAGTATAGCAATTACGGCATGTGTCAATTTCAATATTCCCTAACACCACAAGTGTCCTTACAACTGTAACAACTTCCCCGTGTACTGCACGGGCTGAAATACTGGCCTTATTGGACCCCTCATTTTCTGTGCATACAAGGAGGCCATACAACATACCACATTAAGAAGATCACTCCCCACTACTTGCCAATCGAAACGCAATACTACGGGTGTATGCATGGGTGGCACATGCTACGGTGGCTGTGGCCAGGGCCTAGAGTTTTGGAAGTAAGGCCTTCGGCCTTCGGCCGACGGCCATTCATCCAAGACTCTAGGCCCTGGCCACAACCACCGTAGCATGTGCCACCCATGGTGGCGTACTGATGAATTCAATAACCTTAGGAAAAAGTATAGCAATTACGGCATGCTGTCAATTTCAATGTTCCCTAACACCCCACGTGTCCTAACAACACTAACAACTTAGGAAAAAGTATAGCAATTACGGCATGGTGTCAATTTCAATATTCCCTAACACCACAAGTGTCCTTACAACTGTAACAACTTCCCCGTGCACTGCACGGGCTGAAATACTGGCCTTATTGGACCCCTCATTTTCTGTGCATACAAGGAGGCCATACAACATACCACATTAAGAAGATCACTCCACACAACTTGCCAATCGAAATGCAATATTACGAGTGTATACATGGGTGGCACATGCTACGGTGGTTGTGTCCAGGGCCTAGAGATTTGGAAGTAAGGCCGTAGGCCTTCGGCCGACGCCCATGCATCCAAGACTCTAGGCCCTGGCCACAACCACCGTAGCATGTGCCACCCATGGCGGCATACTGATGAATTCAATAACCATAGGATGCATCCAAGACTCTAGGCCCTGGCCACAACCACCGTAGCATGTGCCACCCATGGCGGCGTACTGATGAATTCAATAACCTAGGAAAAAGTATAGCAATTACGGCATGCTGTCCATTTCAATGTTCCCTAACACCACACGTGTCCTTACAACTGTAACAACTCCCCTTTGCACTGCACGGGCTGAAATACTGGCCTTATTGGACCCCTCATTTTCTGTGCGTACAAGGAGGCCATAGAACATATGTCATTAAAAAGGTATAAGTGTATTATTGATCCTGCACTCCCAAGAGTGCAGGATCTCCCCACAACCACCTCAGTGATGTGTGGTAGTGGGGGTTATTCTATAGGTGTGTTATCCTTCAGTGCTTCTGCCCAGAGGCTTCACTCCTAGCTGTATATCTGTATATCCTACATGGGATGGGTGTGCCGTGGCTTCCACGTCTAGTACCTATTGCCTACCAATACGCGTGTGCTTTCAACAGTTACAAGTTTCCTGTCCACTGCATGGACTGAAGTGCTATCGTTATTACACCCCAAATTTACTGTGCGTACAAGGTGTCCATAGAAATTACATCATGAAGACCGACCCGCAGAACAAATGCATTGATCACCTATGTCTTACTGTCTGAACCTTTCCCAATGCTCTGTGACACAGCAAAAGAGTTTCATGAATAGACCATGTGTACGATGGTTGTTGCTCCGCTTTCGACAGATCCAAGATGTCGGGCGCATCCAAACAATCTGACGCAGAACACGTCTCGCAGCAGCCAATGGGCAGAGATGTTGCGTGTCTGGGGTCATGACGCCAGCCCCTTAGCCAATCGGTATCTTGTTCGTGGACCGAACAGGGAAGTGTGACCGCGGAGCGGACATAGATATCACTAATTTTTTCAGACCTACTTTTTGATAATTATAAAGACAAATACTGCACGGATGGACACCAAGTTTACAAAAGCACGCTTTCTGGACCAAGCCCCTGTACCTGCCGCAGATTTCGTCAAAATCCGTCCAGCGGTTTGACCTGTATCCGTGCTCTTTTTTCCCATAGACTGAATCCCCCATTCAGTCTATGGGAAAAAAGACGTTTTGGGACCCCCCTATAACCTTTGCCCCCCTGCACCAAACATCTCCAAACTTTGCAAAAGAATTCAAAGTGGCCCATATACTGTTTTGTAAAATTTGGTGAGGATTCGTCCAGGGGGAGCGAAGTTATAAGCCGCCCAAAAAGTGCTCTTCCTATGGAAACAGCAACTTAACTATAACTACACGGCCACTAACGTGGACGTGCAATTCGTGAAATCTGCAGCATTCCTGGCAATCTGCCCCATGTAATTTGGAGATGCTTATTAATTCATGGTTTTGACCTCGCATTCTGGAACTTGTAGTTTTGTTTTCCCATTAGAACTCTAAGACAACAAACCCCAGAATTCACAGGAAAGTCAGACATGAAAAGACAAGAAGCCCTCGAACATGCTCCTTAATCTGTTTTTTATCCAAGAAATAAACCGAGAATGCTTTGATGAGCAGGTTTCTTATTAAATTACAACTGATGCATCATCAGATAAATCAGTGGTGCAGTATGTAGCCTGTGGAGTTGACAATGAGGCGGTACTCCAGGAAGGCCTCACATGGTTAAAGACAATTGAGACCCATGGGACGGGGAGGGGGTTGATTGAAAAGGAGAGCAGTTCTCAAGAGAGCAGCCAGGGTCTGCAGGATGGCCAGATCATGCCAGCTCCTGCATCGCTCACTGGAGCATCCGCTTCCAGGTACAGTGCCAACACTGTTCCCCACATATTTAATTGCCCTACACGCTTCCCTATCCCACATCCACCATGAATACACCATCACCTGCACCAGTGGTGGAAGTGAGCGGGATTGGTTTGGAGCAGTGTTTCAGTACTTTTCTTTTTTACTGTTGACAGTTCCACTACTTTTTGCAACCATTTTTACCCTTCCACAACAAGAAGTTAAAGCACACTTCTCCACTTTTCCACTTGATAACAGGTATAGCTAAACTGACATCTGTTTCAACTCAATTGACTGTCAACCAGCATGGCTGCAAACCTTGAAAAATGAGCTGCATGTTGCTCCTTTCCTGCCTACTCTTTCCCCTCTTGGGACCCAATTCCACTACTTTTTTAGGTACGAGTTTACCACTGGCCGCACCGTCTTTGTTTGCCATGTACATGGTCCCTGTATCTCTCATGTTATGACATTCTGTGTGCCACTGCCTTATTGTTCCATATTTTAGTTGTTTCATCGTTAACACTTGCATCCAAAGCACTTTCAAAATATATTTGCTACAATAGAAAGAAAATCATTACAAAAACAATTTTGCAGTATGCTCAGAAGCTAGTATAGGATATCACTGTGATGAATCAACTTCTGGGGCACCCGTGGTCCAGGAATGAATATCGGTTTCTAAACCATCAATAAGCCCCACACCTCTAGTACACCAGAAGGGATCCAAACAGATTGGAAGCACAAGTCAATTATAAACCTCCTTGTCCAATTTTGGTAACGTGGACGGAATGGCTTATCGCTGCAAGATTGTGGATCGTTGGTTCATTGCAACACCTCGAAAATACAATCATTACCCAATTATAAAAGGAACTGTCCAGTCAAGCTTGTATAAAAAAAATCTACTTTAATATTATCACAAAAGACAGTTCTAGCACACTACAAAATACAACCCACCCTTTAAAGGAATGCAGAGAACAGGCAGTTTCAAGAAGGATTTGGGATGCACTCTGAATTCTGACAGGAGGGTAGTTGGTAAAGTAATTAATCTCAATAGCTCAAGGATACTTGCTTTCAACACAAGGGGGGCAATGGGCTAAAAAATGTCACTAAGGGCCTTCGTAGAAGGACCAGTGGGACAGAACCTCTATGTTCCTTGTGCTTGTAGAAGTTCTTGGTGCTCGACAGGGTATAGTCGGTTTCAGGGCACTTTGCAGCTTCTGCGACAGAGTTCAAGACTGGAGACAGCTGTGGGTATTAGCCAGCAGGCAGTATTGCTAGCGAGGCTGGATGGACTTCTGCAGGCTGGCCTAGACGGCTCGTGTCAGGAATCTTTGTCTCAGTGCTGGTTGGCAGGTCTAAAGCAATGGTCAAGGCATCTCGGATTGGCAATAGTGACTGCGGCATAACAACAGTCAGCAATGCAGTCGGTTACAGCTCACGTGGCTTGTCTGGCTCGAAAATGTCCTTTAAGGTGGGCGCTGGTTGATACTTGTCGATGCACTCCTTCTAGCTTCTTCACTGGGCTTGTGTCATCCTTTAAGGAGGACGGCCCGAAGCTGAGGTGAGTGTTGCAGGCAACTGTCTTGTCCTTGGTTTGGTTCAGAGACTCTCTGGCACTTTCGACCTAGAAAGCTTGCTTGCAGAGCCTAGCAGGGCATGCTGTGTGCTGGCTGGGTACCGGTTCTGGAGCTACTGGAGGCTTCTCTGGATCCAGTATCTCCCTCTGTTCCCGGGAGATGTTTAGGGGAGAGATCTTGCTTCCCTCTTTAAAAATCCTGGCCTTCATTTGCTGGCGGAAGCTGTAAGGCAGACTGTAGTTCAGCCAGGGTTCAAATGAGTTCTTCTTGTAACTCCTCACAAAGTCTTCAGATGATCTATCTGCCATAAGAGGGGCTCAGCCTCTTTTAAAGACAAATGGGTCACAGTGATTGATGTAGGCTAAGCCTACTTTAATGAACCAATCCTGGTTCCCCACCAACAATCTCCTGCATGCATGAGGTCATAACCAGAGTGCTTTGCAACAGAAAAGATAAAGGGCAAAAACATGTACTACTAAGTCCCACCCATCATCCTGTCTGTCGTGGATGAAAGGGTCTCTCTGGTTAATTGAGATCTCTGTGATGCCTGATTACAGCGGGAGATTTCCCTTGAAGCAGTGGCGAGAACAGACTTTCTGTCTCCATCAAATCACATACTCCTACCCTCTGAATGGGGTTTCCTACTGTAAACACATGTACCAGACATGACAACACACTGTCATTGATACTTTAGGGTTGGAGCTGGCTTCAGGTTGACACAGTGCATATGAAATGGGTGGGTTGTATTCGCCTCTGCAGCCATGCCCATGTGGGCCTGTTTGAAGTATACTCTATTTGTATGTTAATTATGTTAATTGTCACCACCATCTTCAAAGGGTAAACAAACAGACAGGGCAGATCCATGGAGCCTTTGATAGTTAATTAGGCTGGCCATGGCAGGAGGAAGGTTCTGACGCTTCCCCTTCTGAGATGCATTGTGTACTTCACCTGTCATATTCCAACTAAATATGACATGGAGGACTGCGTCTGTAGACTTTGTCCACCCAGAGCACACAGGTCTATGTGTATGTCATGCAGTGAGCATAGGAAAATGTGGACGGATAAGCCCTACACATTTTCCAGAGGTTGATCTTCCATTGATCAATTTCATATCAAATTTCAAAAAGGCCCAGGTGAGCGCACACCCACCGTGCGGATGGTCGAACTCCTCACAATGTCATAATGTGAAAATGCAACTGCACCGCAAAACATATTTCCGACGTCAGTGCGGGAGTAAGGCAAACCCATAAAGACAAAGGATTCTGGGATCCAGGAGTCAAAAATTCAATGGGATGAAAAGAGGAAGTAGTACATGGAGGACAAGGGCACAAAGACAACCCTGAGACCGACATTGAAGGATCTGTGAAGGCGGATAAAGTTCATGAAGATTAGACAAATGGGAAGAGGCCCAGGAATGAGTGCACCTAGATGTTACACACACCAAATTAAAGGAAAAGCAATGTGCTATGGGAAGGCAAATTATGTTCTGAAGATGTGTACATATGAGTGGCATAACTGAGACCATATAACATTCAAACTGCAGAGTAGCTTGACATACAAGCATCCCTACCGATAAGCAGCGTACCGAGCACTTTTACTCCCTAAAACCAGGCAAATACAACAAAATACACGTTTTATATCTAAAATGCAGTTTTACTTTTGAAAACAGTACATCAATCGGGAACAGGAATTATTTCTTTAGGCTCTAAAAATCATGTAACACCCATCTTTAAAAATAATTGGGAGAGAAATAATCCCACATCAGGATTCTCTCTGGAGCGCTGCATGCAAAGATGTAATATTTTGGAAGACTACTCTATAAAGGACAGCAATACTTCAGGTGGGAAAGAATAGGAGTCTCTCATAAGGGCTAAGAAGAGACAAAGGCCAAACCAGCTAAATCCTCCTGATCTTATACAAGTGGAAGAGAGTGCCTTGGTAACTGATGGAACTAAATCCTGAAAAGAAAGATAAGTAAAAAGAATTAAGTCCAAACATTTTCAGGAAAAGATTTAGACAATCAGATCACAGAATAAGGCCATAGGTGGAATGATTCCATGTAAAAATATCCCTGAGATAATGTCTCCATTACCAGTCCATTTTGGACCCATTACATAGCAATAACTCATTCCTCTTTTCCCCCCCAGAAAAGTGTAACATGAGTCTTGCTTAGTTTTTTGGCATAAAAAGGCTGCAGATTTATTTTCCACAAAATCATAAAACACACTGCACACATTAGTGGAAATAATTCAGAAAATGCGGCGACTGCTCTGTGTCCAAAACCTGCTTCCCCTTTCCTTCCAAAAGTCCATCATAGGCCCAACTCTCACAACCCTTTGTGCCTGGGCCTCGCCTGCCCATGCAGGTGTCCGTGGGTGGGGAGAGTGCCATTTCCTTGGGGGAAGCTGAGCCCTTGTTGTTCCCCCCAGACGCCCCTGCCGTTTAGGCTCCCAAGGGGTGCTGGTCTGGGAAGAGCAAAGACCCTTCCCGCTTTCTCCTGGCTCATCCGGAGTCTGTCTCTTGTGTTTGGTTGCCCAAACACCACCACGCCGCAGGTGGGTTACCGCCCACTGTGGCTCCCCCCTGCCTCCTTGCTTACATTTCTAGGATTTTTGGGCAAAGGTTCCAGTAAAATAGCTCCAACCCCAGTGGAGACAAATGTACCCCGTCTTTAAGAAAATACTCTGGAGTTTTTAAATTACTCAAGACGTGCCTGATCTGGCCAAAGCCCCTGCAGAATTTTGCCATTGCATCATTTAGCTTTCGCCTGGACCTCTCCACGGCTGCGTGATTCTCCGCACCCCTCCATTCTAGCCTTGGGATTATCTCTGACCAAATGATTTCTGTTTCTCCCAATTGACCTGCCAATTCCTGTAAAGTGCCCATCATTTCCTGCATCAGAGCCCTCCTTCCCAGGCTTGTCAGGTTGTTACCTCCCAGGTGTACAACCAACACCTCCGGCTTTTGCTGCTTCCTTAGAAATCTGCGCACCTGCCTCTGCAGCTGTGCCCATTTCATCCCCAGCACCCTGTGCCACTCAATTCGGAATTTGCCGTCTGTCAGTTGTTCCTGTTCCGCCGACCAGCTTGCCCCTACCCTTGATACAAATGAGTGTCCTATTACCCAGACCATTCTCTTTTCCATCCAGGCCGCTGCTGGTGGGGAGAAAAAGGTGTCATGTCAATCTATATTTTTTCAGGCCTGATATATCTCTTAAAACACCCCGACTTCCATCTGCCAATCTGCTTGATTGCTCCTTCCCCCATGCCCATAGCCGATGTGGCCGCCCCAATCTGAAATGAGTGGGTCCCAGAGACTCCCTTTGTCTCCCCAATTCCCTCCAGCACCATTTCCATCACCCGTCTGAATTGAAAGTGGCTTAATGCCGTTCCATCGTGGTGAATGAGCAGCAGCGCCTCTTCTCCCGAGGGAGGTCTCAACCTGAGGAAATCTGCCACAGCCCTGACCGGGCATATTGGGCTGCCCATGTGGGTTGGAGGGTCACTGTGCACCCTTTGCCCTCTTGATCTGTTTTTGATCGCCTCACCCATACTGCCAGATGTGTCCCTGAACTTTGGATATCTTTCACCTGCAGAAACCCCTTCCCCTGTGCGTCCTTGTTTTTAGGCACCAGTTCACTCATCCTGAAGGCCCCAAAAAATGCCAGAGTAAACGCTGCTTTAAATAGAGCCACCTCAAAACCCCCGTGGTACACTACGTCCAAGCATGCTACAATTGTTTGGAGCTTGACAATGTCTATGGGCCTCCTCTCGTCATTCTTAGGTGTTCCTTGTTTAGCCCACCCCTTCATGGCTGTCACAATGTAATGCTCCTTAGTGGGGTCCTCCTTCCCTTCTAGCTTGTAATAATGGGCGATGGCTGCTAAGTGGTAAGCCATCCAAGACCTGGTTTTTCCTTCATGCCAGCCCCAACCCACAAAGGCCCTCACCGGTAGCTTCTGCTGACTCCCCGTTAATACCACCATGCCTTGTATCTATTTGCAGTGCCCGGAACTAGCGCCATCTGGATCAGGGCACTCAGATTGACCCAATCATGTCCCACCATTGTGTTTCGAACAGGGCCATCACCTCGTCTGCTCCCAGACAACTCCCTCGGAATTTTTCCCACTGTAAACGAGAGAGAGCATCAGCAGCTGTGTTCTGCACACCAGGTATGTGTCTTGCTCGCACCTCAATGTTGCCTTGCAGCATGTATTTGTTGAGCTCTCTTAACAACCGTAATACCCTGGTGCTACTGGCGAAACCTTGGCTTATGATCTAGACTACTGCTAAGTTATCCGACCAAAGCATGACCTTGCTGTCCTGTAGTTGGTCCCCCCATAGTTTGAATGCTACCACAAAGAGTTCCAGCAGCGTGATATCTCTGGTAACCCCTTTCTGATGCCACTCTTCTGGCCAAGCCATGCTGCACCACAGGGTGTCCAGGATTGCCCCAAACCCATGTGCCCCGGATGAATCTGTAAACAACTTGGACATGTCCTTGTTGCTCCAGTTCCCTCTCCACAACTGCACCCCATTGAAATTGTCCAAAAATGTGTCCCACATGGCTAAATCCTCCCGTACCTCTGCCCCAAACGTACATGTTGGTTCGCGTGTTGTAACGCCACCATTTTCAGTTCAACACTCCTTGCAAACACTCCGCCCACTGGGATGACCTTCCCTGTGAAATTGAGGTTACCCGCCAGCACTTGGAGTTCTCGCAGGGTTGCCTTGTTCTTACCACTTAGGTTTTTGATGATCTCTTTTAGTTTCTGAACCTTTTCCTGGGGGAGCCTGCACTCTCCTTTTACTGTATCGATTTTGATCCCCAGGAAGGTCAGACAAGTCACCAGTCCCACTGTTCTTTCCCCTGCTAGCGGGACCCCCATTATCTTCATCAATCTCTGAAATGTCCCCATGAGAGCCCTGCAATCGTTGGACCCCATTTTACCAAGAAACAAAAAGTCATATAGGTAATGCACCACTGCCCCTACCTGACATTCCTGTTTTAGCGTAAACTCCAAAAAGGTGCTAAAAGCCTCAAAATATACACAAGAAATGGCACACCCCATAGGTAGACATTTATCAAAGTAATAAATGTCCTGTACTTTGAACCCAAACAAATGTTGGCTTTCCTTATGAATGGGCAGTAACCGGAAAGCAGATTCTATGTCCGCCTTCCCCAAAAGGGCTCCCTTCCCGGCACTCCTTACCACTTCCACTGCATCATCAAAGGATGAATAATGTACCTTGCATATTTCTTCGCTGATCCCATCATTGACTGACCCCCCCTCGGAAAAGGAAAGGTGGTGAATCAGCCGATACTGCCCTTCCTCCTTTTTTGGAACCAACCCTAATGGGGATATTACCAGATTGTCCAGTGGCGTTTTTTTTAATGGGCCTGCCACCCTGCCCAACTTGACCTCCTTGGCGATCATCGCCGCCACAACCTCCGGCATTGCTAGTGCCGACAGCAGATTGACCGCCTCTGTTCCTTTCTTTACTCCTGCGCATGGGATTTTAAATCCCCACCTGAAACCTTCCCACAATAGTCTAGCATCCTCACAGTTATGATAAATATTTAACCACAGAGTCATAGCCTGTAGTTTGACCGGGGTTGGCAGCCCCTTTTTAATGACATTTTTACACAACTGCTGTTTTGGACTAGACAAACTGCTCCCATCTTCATTCCCTCTTGACCTTCTCCTTTGCTTTGGGGCTGCTTTTACGTTTCCCTTCGTTGGTTGAGGAGTTGTGATCCCTGGCCCTCCCCCCCAGGGGTGCTTGAAGCAGTATGTTTTCCCAAAGGGGCAGCCCTCCTCTGAATTGACGCTTCAGCATTCAGCTTGCTCCCCCTGGTAGCTGGCTCTGCTGTTCCAGGAGGAGTACCCACGAAAGGACGACCTCCCCCGCCTGGTGTATTCTCCCCTACCCCTCCAAACTTGGGGTGTCTCACCTGGGGATTTCTCTCCACCTGCCCCTGGCAGGATCAGTTTATCTAAGAACCCACCCACATCCATTTCATCCCAGGACAAAGCTGGCCACACTTGCATTTTCAAACGAAAAGCCCGATCAAATTGCAACCAGCCACCCCCCCCCCCCCGTGCTTTAAATATAGGTCATGGATGTACTGTTCATAGGCCATCATTGATGATGCATCCTGTGGATACTTTTCTATCATAATAGATGTGTATACCTTGAATGCCTTTAGCAAGTTATGTATGGATGCCTCTGTCTTAGGTTGCTCCTTGTCCCTCTTCTCCTTCTCAGATAATTCCTTTAACCCATTACCAAGGGGTTCCATCCCTACAAAAACCAAGATTTCAATAAATTCTTTCCTCCATACCCTCTCTTTAATGGCCAATGGTATATGCCATGATAAGGAATTCACTGCCGCCCTGGCATTGTTCTCCCATACCGTGTCATCATTGGTCCCCATATCCCCTCCTGTCCTACATTGGCGTTAGGGCCCGGGGGCAGACCTGCCCCGGCAACCACTTGCCCCCACCAAGATGGCGCCTGTGTGGCCCCTGCCATTGCCTCTCCTTCTTGGGCTGCTGTACTACTGTCTCCCCCCATGGGGTTTGCACTGCTCCCTGCAGTGGCTTTTTAACCCTGTGCCAACTGCACCGGGCTGCCCTGACCTAAGGAGTGTGCATTGGCCATTGTATTGGCCACTTGCCCCTGCACCTGTTGTGCTGCCCCTCCTGCAAATGCTGAGTTTAACCATGCCCCTAACCACTGGTTCATACCCATTGGCAACCCATTGATGTTTGGGTTCCTGGCCTGGTATCCTCCTGTGCCCAGCCCCCCAGGTCCCAGTGCCACCCCTGTCTGTTGAACTACAGCTGCACCGTTGCCCACCTGATTAAATGCATTTGCATTCCCGCTTAGTACCTGACCTTTACCCCTGTTAACCCATGTTTGCATACATTGCATTAGAATACCTTTTACCGCCTCCATGGATGCTGGCCCGTCTTCCCTTGCAGCCACCGGCATGGTTGCAGGCGTGCTGGGTGGACCCCGTTCCCTTGGTGGCTCCACAGTTGCAGGCCCTGGTAAGGCTACAACCTCCTGTGCCCTTCCCTTGTCCTTAGCCCTGGTGGTCCTGTGTTTCTTGACAGTTGCTGCTTGTTCCCTGCTAGCCTTGGCCTTCTGCGTCATGGTCCTCTTTCTCTTCCCAGCAGGGTCCTCTTCTTCTTCTGCCCGTTCCTCCTCTTCCAGCTCCTGCAATTCCTCATTGTCTGGATACAGCAGCGGGGAGGTAGGCCCTTGACTATGCCCAGCCTGCTCTTCTTCCTCTTGTTGTGGTACCATGGCTTCCATCCACTTGGGGCAGTGTTTCGCTGCATCCAACTGGCCACGGCCATAAATGCATTTAAATCCATTTTTCCCCCTTCTGATGATCGGCTGCCGCGAGTACTTCCTCTTCAATGCGGGTCGTGCTCAGCGAACCCTGCCTGCTCAATGCGGGTCGCGCTCAGCGAACCCTGCCTGCTTGCTGGGACTTTCAACTTTGAAACACGGGTCACGCTCAGTGAACCCTGTGTGCTGCTGCCTGTTGTCCAGGCGGGCTTCCGTGCTCTATGTTGTACACACTGCTGTGTGTCTGAGCCCCTTGATGGCCTTGCTCTGCCCCTTAGTGCCGGAGAAGGCTTGCTTTGTCAGACTCCAACAGAGTTCTTTGTGCGGGCAGCTGTTGCTGTCTGCCCCCACCGCTCTGTGTTGTACACACTGAGTCCCTTGTGCTGGAGAAGACTTTTGCTGCCCCCGCCCTCCTCACCTTCTTGCTAGGAGCCCGGGCTTCTTCGTTCCTGTGCCCCATTGCACGCCACCTCTCCTGGCCTCTGTCGCTGCAGCCGCCTGGTCTTCCTTGCTCCTGGGACCCACCGCACGCCGCCTCTTCTGGTCTCCGGTGCTGCAGGAGCCTGGATTTCTTTTCTCCCACGTTCTGTTGCATGGCGCCTCCCGAACCGCTGGGCTCTGCCTATGGTCTCCGGCTCCTTCCCGATCCTCGATCCTCTTCCCGATTAGCTGGATGCGACGCTCGCTGCCCAGCTCCGGCACTCTTCCGGCGCTCCTTCCCGATCCTCGATCCTCTTCCCGATCAGCTGGGCTGCCCGGCAAAGTTCGCAGTGACGGCTCCTTCCAACGTAATCTCCCGAAGCCTTTAGCTGTCCCAAATGAAAAACAAAGTCCTCAGTTGGCAGGCGGGCATCTGACTGCCAAGGCTGGATGCTGCCTGCAGTGGGCAGCCCGCCTGCTATAAAGGGGGGTAGCCCCGCCCCTTTCCATTGTCGCCTCTTCGTGGGCTTTCTCCCCCTTTTGCCGCGCTGCTTGGTTTTGCTGGCTTTCCCCAGGTTTGCCACGCTTTGGCGGGTACCTCCCCTCAGTCCTGAGGAGGGGGAGGGAGATTAGGAGGAAGACACCGCCCGGGTTATCGGGGTGCCTCCTCCATTTTGGATTTTCGTCGTCACTGTCAAATATCGCAGTGATTTGGCCGTGTTAATGTTGTTTAGTATAAATAAATCCATGAAGTAATAAATGAAGGAAGTTACCAAAAACAAGTCTTCCACTCATGATGTTCGTCTCTATGCTGCCTGTAACGTGCCTCAGAGAACCTTGCCATTCAGTCAGCTTTCGAAAACATAGAAAAATAAGATTGTTTGCTGGACAGTGTTTGTTACGTTCCGCCCTGCGTCCCGCTGCGCGGTGACGCAGGGCGTCCTAATAAAAGCCCCGCCCCCGCGTTCGGGAGGCAGTTCCGGGGCAGACCCAACATCAGCGTGGGTGTGCATTCTTTCCAGCTCCTGCTGGAGCTGCGCCACAGGCCGCGCGGCCTCTTTGATCAACGCCAGACCCCGCGCGTAGGCCGCGGCCCGCGAACATAACAATGGCGACGAGGAGAGACGAACCTCACGAAAGGCTCGGTGCTCGGAGAGCACAATAACGCCACACAGCCATCGGCTAAATTTTTGGACACCCGGTGGGGGTGCCATCACACACGTGACCCCCCCACCCAAAAAAAAAAAAAATTTTTTTTTTTTGTCTACCTCATCCATTCATGCTCTCTGCCACCAAGTTCACTTTTCTTCACTCCAGAAACGGGAAAACCAGGTGGCATCGAACTTCCAACACAAGGGAGCAGCATCACGGCGGGTAGGGAAGGCCAGGCCCTGAGTCGTAACACGGTGCCTGGATACGGCGGCACCTCCAAGGTAGGCCCAACGTCGCTGCGTGGGTGGCCGTCAGAGACAACTACGACAACACGGATCAGGTCCACGCCAACATGGCGGCCGGCGCATCCACGCCTGGGCCCTCCACGCCGTCCAGAATTGCAGCAAACCTGTCCATTACGCCACCTCCACCTCGAACACAAGGCACTTCGTCGACACTGGTCCAGCCGTTTGACCCTTTCACGGATCCGTCGTCATGCGGTCCCAGATGGCAGCTGTGGATCCAGAAGTTCGAGATGGCGATGGAGTGCAAAGAGATCACTGCGCCCAGGAAACTGAAGGCACACCTTCTACTCAGCGTGGGTGACGAGGTACTGCGCATTTTCAATTCCCTCAACGTTGATGATGGCCTGGATGGGTACCGAAGCGCGAAAGACGCCCTCACCGATCACTTCCTCCCTCAACTAAACCCAGACTATGAGACGTTTCTCTTCTGCACCACCTTACAGGCAGCGGAGGAAACCCTTGATGCATACCACACCCGCCTGAGAAAGTTAGCCATGTCCTGTGAATTCACGAACGTGGAGAAGGAAATCAGGAGGCAGATCATCAACGGGATTCATTCGGAAAAATTGAGGCGCCTGATACTTAGTGAGAAGGGTATTCCCCTACAGCGGATCCTTGAACTAGGACGTCAGAGGGAACTGGCACACACCAGAGCGGCCAACATGGAGGCCACACTTCACAGGCTGCAACCTGCTCTGAACACAGCTATGGTGGCCCGCGTCACCAACAAACAACCCTCGAGAGATGACAACAGTGGTGGATACGGCCAAAACAGGTGGCAACCGCGCGGTCCGGGATCCACAGAGTGTGGCTGGTGCGGTGGCCCACGACATGGCCGTCGCAACTGTCCTGCTCAAGGCACCACATGTGGAGCATGTGGCCGGAAGGACCATTACGCGAAGGTATGCCGATCGACGGACACCCCCATACAGCCCCCGCAGAATCAGCCGGAGAAGGCTGCGACTAAGAAAAAGAAGCAAGCCAGTGCCAGAAGGGTCGCAGTGGCCAGCTCTTCCACGGAGGATGAAGGGGATGATATCTCGGCGATGCTGCAGGCCCCCTCCAAGGACACAGACAGGAAAGGAAGGAAGGTATACATGGTGTCTGCACTATGCCAAGACCGAGGACCTCGCAGAAAAGCCGTCCGAAGGCGCAAATGCATGGTATCCATCCAAAACCAGTGCATTCTGATGACCATCGACACAGGCGCTTCGGTGAACGTCATGCCTGAAAGCATTTTCCTGACCCTAAGTCCTACACCAGAGCTGAAAAGCACTGACACTCTGTTGTATGCATACGGCTGTCGAAAGCCCCTGCCGGTCATTGGCAGGTTCCGCACCACGCTGGAACACGGAAAAAACAGACTATGGTCCAAAGTCTATGTGGTGAAGGCAGGTGTTGAGAGCCTCCTGAGCGGGGACGCAGCGGAGGATCTGGGGGTGGTCCAATTCATCGGCCATGTCAACGATGAAAAGGAAGTGGAGCAGATGCTGAACCAGTACCCTGACCTGCAAGAAGGCATAGGCTGCCTGAAAGGCAAAACCATCAAACTTCATATTGATGAGACAGTGCAGCCGAAAGCCGTCCGGCACCGGAGAACGCCTTTCCACATGAGAGAACAAGTGGAGCAGGAACTCAAGGCCCTGGAAGAAGCAGGTATCATTGAGGAAGTCACAGGGCCCACACCCTGGGTCTCTCCCATGGTGGTAACACGGAAGCCCAAGCAGCCTGGAAAGGTACGGATCTGCATAGACATGCGCCTCCCCAACACCGCCATCAAAAGGGAACGCCACATAACCCCAACAATCGACGAGATTGTGGCTGACCTCACAGGGTCGAGCATATTTTCAAAGATTGATCTAAAGGCGGGGTATCACCAACTCAGACTCCACAGAGACTCTTGATACATAACAACGTTCTCTACACATTTGGGGCTACGGAGATACAAACGCCTGAGTTTTGGAATATCGTCTGCCGCGGAGGTGTTCCAGCAGACCATCCAAGAGGTCATCAGGGGCATCCCCGGTGTCCTCAACGTGAGCGATGATATTCTAATTCACGCCCCCGACAAAGAAACACACGTCAAGAGGCTTCACGCCCTACTGGGCCGACTACAAGAGGTTGGGCTCACAATACACCGGGAAAAGTGCGAGTTCCTCAAATCCGAGATCACTTTCTTCGGCTACAAGTTTGGCAGCACAGGCATCTCACCTGACCCGCAGAAGGTCGCAGACATCC
The DNA here is from genome assembly GCF_040938575.1 of Ambystoma mexicanum. Classification (NCBI taxonomy): domain Eukaryota; kingdom Metazoa; phylum Chordata; class Amphibia; order Caudata; family Ambystomatidae; genus Ambystoma; species Ambystoma mexicanum. The sequence continues at coordinate 135,785,383 of NC_090922.1, forward strand.
AGGCGGCCAGCCCACCGATGACCCCCACGGAAGTGCGCAGTTTCTTAGGCATGGCCACCTACTGCGGGAGGTTCATCCGAAACCTGGCCACACTATCTGAGCCGCTGCGGGAACTCACGAAGGCCAACGTCAAGTGGGAATGGGGGCCAACATGCCAGGACGCGTTCGAGAGCATCAAGGACTCCCTCTCAGCTGACACCAAGATGGCCTACTACAACACTGAACTGCCCACAGAGCTATTCGTAGATGCCAGCCCCGTAGGGCTCGGCGCCATCTTAATGCAAGTCACGAGAGAAGGGGAGAAGAGACCGATTGCATATGCGTCGAGAGCCCTCACAGAGACCGAACAAAGGTACTCGCACATCGAAAAAGAGGCCATTGCCGTGCTGTGGGGGTGCCGACACTTTCACCTCTACCTCTATGGGCGTCATTTCACAACAATCACGGACCACAAGCCCCTGCTACCAATCTTCATGGGAACATCTGCACACCCTCCGGCCCGAATCACCAAGTGGTTACTGCACCTCCAGCAATATGACTTTAATCTCGTCTATCAACCAGGCAGCGGAAACCCAGCGGACTATCTCTCCAGGCATCCGCGAGAGGCCACTCAACAAGAGATCCAAGTGGCAGCAGAAACAGAGGAACACATATGCCAAGTAGTGCGCGCAATGAGACCCAAGGCGGTGAGCATCGAGGAGATCGAGGCGGAAACGCACCAGGACCCGTGTTGTGACTTAGTGAAAAATGCCATCCTTTCCGGTGATTGGAAGACTTTCATGAGACACACACACAACAGAACAGCGGAAGCAAAAGGGTTTCTGTCCGGCATATTCACAGTGCGGCAAGACTTGTCAGTCACGGAAGGTGGACTGTTGCTACGGGGAAACCGCATAGTGATACCTCTCAAACTACAGGACAGGATAGTGGCCCTAGCACATGAAGGACACCAAGGACTGGTGAGGACGAAAGCCCGCATTCGGCACCGAGTATGGTTTCCCCAGATCGAGGAGCGGGTCGAGACACTCGTTGCCACGTGCCTACCCTGTCAGATCACGGGGGCCCCGCCAGACCCGGAACCTATCATATCAGCAGAACGGGGCCGCTCTCGCTGGGAGGCCATCAGCATTGACTTCTGCAAGCTCCGAGAAGGCCTCCACCTGTTGGTGGCAGTCGATGATCACTCTCGATACCCGGAAGTCGAGGTAGTTGAGTCCACAGCAGCGGAAGTGGTAATTCCGGCACTAGAGAAAATGTTCGCGACTCACGGACAACCTATCTCAATCAAAAGCGACAATGGGCCGCCGTTTACAGGGGAGGATTTCAAAAAGTATCTACAGGAACTCAATGTGAAGTATCATCACATCACTCCAAGACACCCCCAGGCAAACGGGGATGTAGAGCGATTTATGAGGACTATCAATAAGGTGCTCAGAGTATCTAAGGCCAACGCCAGCCCCTGGAAGGTTGACCTTTTCCGATTCCTCCGAAATTACCGGGTCACGCCTCACAGCACAACCGGCATTCCGCCAGCGGACCTCATGTTCGGCACCGTCATCAGATCCTCAATCCCGCATCACCCAAGCAGAACCCCGGACACGGTGAACGAGGAACGCACAGAGAGAAGGAGAAGGGATGCCAACGAACACATGAGTGGCAAGCGGAGAGCGAGGCCGTCCCATCATCAAGTGGGTGACCAGGTCATCATGCTACGAAACCCCTCCAAGTCTAAACTGGACACCAGGTACGAGGAACTTCCATGGACCGTCAGCAACCGGCATGGAACCATGGTGACGGTGACACGGGGAAGCCGCCAAGTGACGAGGAATGCGTCATGGTTCAAGGCCGTACCACGTACACTGTGGACCGACAAGGAGGGCCACTGTGAAGGCGAGGACACTCCTCCCAGTGAAGAAGAGCCGGAGGCCATCCCTGAGGACAACGGAGCGAGGGATGGAGACTGGGAGCCGGTGAATGAACCCGGCCTCGAGGACCCGAACCGCGAAGATGGAACAGAGCCGGAAGCAAGGGGGGGTGACCCCCGCGAAGGACGATACAGACTGAGAACAACAACAAGACCGCCAGCTAAGCTAAGTGACTATGTGTGGTAGATGGTACACTGGTGCCCTGAACCCTACTAGCGGGGCGGCTGAGTGTTGAAGACGGACAGTTGTTGTTGGACCTCGCAGTTGTTTGGCAGTTATAGTTATGTGTGTTGTTTTGTTTTATAATAAAGGAGGAATGTTACGTTCCGCCCTGCGTCCCGCTGCGCGGTGACGCAGGGCGTCCTAATAAAAGCCCCGCCCCCGCGTTCGGGAGGCAGTTCCGGGGCAGACCCAACATCAGCGTGGGTGTGCATTCTTTCCAGCTCCTGCTGGAGCTGCGCCACAGGCCGCGCGGCCTCTTTGATCAACGCCAGCCCCCGCGCGTAGGCCGCGGCCCGCGAACATAACAGTGTTCTCAGATGGTTGCTGTTTACAATCCATGTTTAACGTTGATTTAAAGTAAAGTGGCAAACGAAATGCTGTACAGTTCTGTGAAGTTTCTCGCTGTTTCGCCATTCACGTGCCTCAGGGACCTTGCCATTCAGTCAGCTGCGAAAACGTAGAAAAAAAATGTGTTTGCCATTCAGTGTCCACAGATCGTTCGTATTTACAATCCATTTGTAACGTGGTTTTGACGTAAAGTGAAAAACGAAATGCCGTACATTTCAATGAAGTTTCTCGCTGTGTAGCCATTAAGGACACACGTTGTTCACGTTTCAAAAATGCCCGGAAATTAACAAGCTGTTTGAAGACGCATAGAAAACAGACTGCTCGAATGAAATGAATGAATGCATGCGTGCGTGAAAGAAAGAAATTAACGTGTTCTATTAATGAATACAAACGTGTGTGAGACCCATTATTAGCGGTGATATGTTGTAAAGCGAATTTTAATAAGTGGATATTATAACGTGATACCAGTGAAATGCAGAGTCCTTTTTTGGAAGGATTAAGGCATAAGTAATGGTTGGCCGTACACAATTGAAAAGCATAATTGCAAGAACGAAACTTGAGAGTTTACCAAATTAGCAAAATAAGGAAAGGAATATAGATGATAATATATGCCTAAAAATGGACAAGATACCCAAAACAAGAGCATAACAGGCACACAAGGAGTAGTGTACATTATGAAAAGATGGAGAGCTTGCACAGAACAATGGGGCACACCAATGGAAAGTCTAGTGAGGTGAAACATAGACCATTTCCATGAGCTTGAGAAGGAATAATTCTCATGTTAGGAAGTGAAGTAACGCACAACTGTGCAGATAAGGCCAAGAGGACAAAGAATAAAGAAGAGTAGGGTGATCCTTACCATCGAAAGCAGCAGATACATCTGAAAGTACCCACACAGAAGAGAGCGGGTTCTTGATGATCTGTAGTAACTAGGAAATCCGATACAGTAAGAAGAACAGTCTACATTGAATGGCTAGGCTGGAAACCAGAACGTAAAAAGGATTGAAGATATTCCGCTGAGTCCTCTACTCTGTGCGGGTTTGGACTCAACCTATCAAAGCGACACGATGGCCACTGTGGCACAGATGGAGAAAGAAGTCTAGTCTGCCGTGACTTTCGTTCCGCGGTTAGGAGTGCCGGTCTAGTTATTTCCAACATGGCGCCTGTGTGCTGGCTTTTCTTCCTGCATCGGGACTTGCTCGCCACATTTCAACCCTCTGGAGTTCTCTTCTCGGGTGAGATGCTAGTGCTATCCTTTGCTTCCATGCTATTGAAACCTGTACTCTGCTCACTTCTGGATCACCTCTTTCCTCCTTCTGCTTCTTCCTATTTACATTCTGCTGGTCATTCATTACTTGCATGCTTGCTGCCTTCCCAACTGGATTTGCTCATAACAACTGCTGTGGACTGATAACAGGGTTTTTTTTAATGCCAGATTGGCTTTTTTCCTGTCTTGGGGGGTGCTGCCCTTCGGTTCCACCTCTGTGTACTTCCTGCCTGAGTTTCAAGGTACACCGTGGCAGAGGATGAGGGTCGTCCTTTTCTCCACTCCCAGAAACTTCAGAACAAACAAAAAGGTAAGACCGCAACTACTGCAGAAAGTGAAGTTTCAACAGAATCATCAGGTGAGGAACGTGAGAGATTGAAATGCAAAAAGAAGATTTCAAACATGGCACCGATGCAGGAGCTTGTAAATGTGGTCCAAGCATTATCAACTGAAGTCCAGAACTTAAAGGCTAAAGATGCCTTGTCCACAGAAGCCCCTTTGGGGGTATATATGTGAAAAATTTGATGGAACCCTGAAACAACTCAAATAGTTCCTGGATGCATGTACTGTGCATTTCCTCTTCAGAGAAACCTCTTTTGCCTCGGATAAAGCAAAGATTGGATTCTTGGTATCCTATATGACGGGAAGCGCTTTGTCCTGGGCTACACCCATGGTCGTCTCTGGTAACTCTCTTGTTGCTTCCTATGCTGCCTTTGTACATGCCGCAAAGGACATGTTTGAAAGTCAAAAATTGACCTTCAATGCGTATGAATCATTGTTGGACATTGAGCAAGGACATGAAGATGTCTTGTCTAATCCAGGTTGAAGAAATTTGCGGCTGAAGTTGGATGGCCTGAAACAGCCCAGTTTACCATATTTCGCTCAGGCCTCGCGCAGGACATTAACGATGAATTAGCTCATATTGCTTGTCCTGCTCATTGCCCAAGCTGATCTCTCTGCTTCTACAAATTGAATACAGACAGCAAGAACGAAAATACGTAAAAAGAAAGCGCAAGGGTGTATCTTATCCTTCTCGGCCAGTAGCCGTTCCTTCCCCCAACACGTCTTCACCTGTTGATGAACCTATGCAGGTTGGTGCTGCCCGTGGACCTTTGATCCCAGCTGAGAGATAAAGAAGGAGAGATCTAGGGCAATGTCTTTACTGAGGTTCTCTAGGGCATCTCCTTCAGGATTGTCCAGAAGTCCAACCTAGGAAGTTAGGAAATGCAAGACCCCGATCCCAGAAGGGATGTTGGACCGGGGAGTGCTAATACATAATGTAAGCCAGGAAGACACGGAAAATAATTAAATGGTATTACGTGTTGAGTTAGAGTATGTATTGCTCTCCCAGAGTGCACGGAAAATCATAAATCACCAATGCAATTACAGAGCCAATACTTTGAACGCAGAAAGACGCAATAACTTGCAACCGCACACTCTTAGAGAATAATAAGCACTTATACGGCTATTTATTCAAAGCTTAGAAGCAACCAGTGATAACATAGAAATAAATCACAGAAGAAACATAGACATAGATCACAGAAGAAGCAAAGAATTCAAAAGGAAATACATCACCGTGAGCGTAACTGGATTCCTCATCTCGCCAGAAGCGGCTGGAAGACCCCGATAACAGCCAGGCCAAGAGCACAACAGCTCACATGAATGCCGGACGAAAGCGTCCCCCTCCGGCTGAAGTCTCACCTGACCACCCCCGGGGTTCCGCATATATGCACACTCGGAAAAGGGGTGGCGATTTCTCAAACCTTCTGGCAACGCGCTTGCGCATTGATGAGCAGCCGTTGGTTGCCAGCTGGGTCAACCGCTAGTACCCTCAAGGAGCAGAGTGCCTCCCTCCTCTAAAAACAAGCACCACGAAAAAAGTCCCATAGCTCATAACAAGACATAACAAAGTTAGCTTTCCCAGCAGAAATGTTCTTGACTGCATACCAGGTTTGGAAAGCATGTTTTCTTCAGCACAGTGAATCTAACTCTCAGCAAAATGCATGCAGCTTTTCACTGCGGCATGAAGTAAATATCCATCATGGCTCCGAGCGCTCCCAGAATGCACTACGCACCAGCGCCATTTTAGTTCAAGCATAACAGAGGACAACACTGGATACTCAGTCGAAACATTGGCTCTTCTAGATTGCAGAGCAGCCGGGATCTTTATGGACATTCAATGGGCCATGCAACACCGATTAAGGTTGAAAGACAGAATCATAAACCAGCTGGTAGAGGGTGTTGACAGAAGGCCCTTGAGTTTTGGTCCGATCACCAAAACAACCCAAAGTCTCAAGATGATGGTGCAGGGACACCAAGAAGTGATTGCATTTGACATCATTAGAACTACACATTTCCAGATCATCCTCAGAATACCATGACTTTGGAGACATAACCCGTCAGTAGACTGGGAAAAGAACTTAGTACAGTTTTCTTCAGACTATTGTACCCATCGGTGTTATAGAGGACCACGGACCATTACGTCCAAATTTGCCTTGGCTGAAGGTCCTAATCATATGTTGCCAGCAGTACAAGAGGTGTCATTGGTCCCCTTGAAATACCAAACCTACACCAATGTCTTCAAGGATCAAATATCTAAGAAACTCACTCCTCATCGGATGGAAGACTGTACCATAGATCTCATCCCAGGGGCTGTTGTACACTTTGGCAGAATGTTCAATGTTTCCTGCTCTGAAAAGAAAGCCCTACGAAAATACCTGGATGATCACCTTTTCAGCAGTCTCATATGGGAATCTAAGTCATCAGTGCCTCTTTATTTTTTATCCCAAAGAAAGACACCAGTGAACTTCGTCCATGTGTAGATTATAGAGGCCTCAACAGAATTACCATTAAGGAGCGATATCCCATGCCTTTGATAAAGGACATCATTGAAGCCATTCAAGGGCCTCTAGGCCCAGCAGGCATGGGACCCACGTCTGGGCATACCAGTTCCACTCGGGGTGACAAAGCAAAAACAAAGAGGTGATGGCTGGAAGGTTTAGAAGAATCTTAACCTCTAGCATTGCTCTGGGCAACCCGGTCAGACCAACGTTCTTTGCCTGACAAACCATTACAGAAGGGGAAATACCATATGAAAATCAGGCTTGGTCCCACCCCAAAAGGGGCAATCCAGCCCAAACTACTAGGTCACATCCCTTCTGCACGAGACCATGAGCATCCCCAAACATGTTTCGGCCTTGTTGGGCCTCATCAGAGAGGAGTAGCTTGGGTCTCTAGGCCCAGCAGGCACAGGACCCACGTTTAAGCATAACCATGCCACTTGGGATGACAAAGCAAAAACAAAGAAGTGATGGCTGGAAGATTTAGAATTAATCTTAACCTCTGGCATTGCTCTGGGAAATCGACCAGACCAATGTTCCAACTTGCCATCCTTAAATCTACTGCAGAAACAAATAGCCGACAATCATAAACTAGCAAAGAAATGTCTTCAGGAAAGCAAAGAAAGAAGCAAGAGGTATGCCGATCAACACCGGGTTAAAGATCCACTCTGGTCAAAAGGAGATAAGGTGTGGCTCTCAACAAAATACCTGCCTAGATGGATCAGACCTTCTAAACTCTCCCCTAGGTATATTGGACCCTTCCTCATAACAACCAAGATTAACCCTGTGGCATATTGGTTACAACTACCCAAATCGTGGAAACGCATCCACCCAGTTTTCCACACATCTTTGATGAAAACATATTGTCCTGACCCTTGCCATAGGACCCTTTCTCTCATTTCCAAAAGTACTTTGTCCATTCCCAAACTTGGGGAATACGAAGTAGCCCGTCTATGTGATTCTCGATATTACATAGATGTTCTTCAATACCTGGTTCATTGAAAAGGTTATTCCCCTCAAGAAAGAACCTGGGTACCAGCCTCTCACATTCATGCACACATTCTCTTCAGATGTTTTCATCTGTGACATCCCTGGAAACCAGGACCAGACTGGAGAAGAAGGGGTCATACTGTCACAGCGACACGATGGCCGCTGTGGCACAGATGGAGAAGGACGTCTTGTCTGCTGTGACGTCCTTTCCGCAGTTAGGAGTGGCGGTCTAGTTATTTCCAACATGGCTTCCGTGCACCGGCTTTTCTTGCAGCAATGGGACTTGGCTGCCGCATTTCAACCCTCCAGAGTTCTGTTCTCGGGTGAGGCACTAGAGATATCCTTTGCTTCCATGCTATTGAAACCTGTACTCTGCCTCCTTCTTGCTCATTTTTGGATCACCTCTTCCCTCCTTCTGCTTCTTCCTTCTACCTTCTGCTGGTCATTCTTTACTTGTATGCTTGCTGCCTTCTCTACTGAATTTGCTCATAACAAGTGCTGTGGACTGATAACAGGGTTTTTTTACGCCAAGTTAGCGTTTTCCCTGTCTTGGGGGGCGCTGCCCTTCGGTCCCTCCTCTGTTTACTTCCTACCTGAGTTTCAGGGTCCACCGGGGTGGAGGAGGAGGGTCGTCCTTTTCTCCACTCTCAGAAACTTAGGGACAAATAAAAAGGCAAAACAGCAACTGCTGCAGAAAGTGAAGTTTCAAATGAATTATCAGGTGAAGGACGTAAGACAACCCCATACACATCGGGCATACTACGCCTCACTCATTCTCGTACTCCATTGCTTGCCCCTATCTAGTCTGCATTTTACGCATTTGTGTTGGCCGTGCACTCTCCACAGTACCACATCCACCCATATTTCCCTGCATGTCTCTCTAATCCATGCATCGAGATTAAAGATGGCTCACCTTTCTGCCTACACGCCCCCATGGACATAATGAGGAATACAAGTTTGCAAGTAGGGTCACCGCACTGTATGTGCCTTAATCTAACCTGGAAGTAGCCATCAAAAGGGCGACAGGGCTGAGAGGAGGCCGCTTGCTCTCATCCCCGGGATACCATCCTGGCTCCCACCCTAAGCTTTGGTGTATCATCTGCATCATCGGTGGTGCTCGGGCTTAGTGTACTAGCAGAGGCCCCCATAAATGGTCTGAGAAGCTGAACGGGGGTCTAACTGCAACTGTCCTCTGCATGTTGATAAGATCACTTGACTGCCCTAGATTAGTTAATTTTATTCCCAAATGCATGGTGGTTGAAAATCTCGAACCAAAAAGGATTGGTTAAACTGCACACTATGGGCCTCATTAATAGTTTGAAGGCAGCCATGGTGCTTCCAAACCGGGCTCCATTACCGGTTCCTGCAATGAGGACTTACCGGGTCATTCCGACATAGGAGGACCCGGTAATTCCTCCTTGCAGGAACCATTCCCCATTCCAATTTGAGCCCCCATAGGGCTCAATGAGAATGGGGAGGGAGGTAATAACAGGCACATAACAACAGGCCGCTTATTACCTCCCTCTTTCCCTCGCGGGACCCGGAAAGGACACCTGGCTTTACCAGGCGTCCTTACAGGGTCCCGCAAAGGGAACCTCGTAATCGGCACTCCCGTAATGAAGGGGGGCGGTCCCGTACCGGCCCCCTTCATTACGGGAGCGCCAGTGTTATATCTCTTTGATTTCTTCCCAATACTTATTTTGAATTTAAATTTCTTTCCCCGAACTATTCTTAATGCTGTTGATCTTTTACCCAAAAACCACTGTTAATGTTCAAGGAACTTTTGTTCTTTTACTTAAAAAATCATAGTATCAAGCTATAATTTGAATCTGTCTATACTCAACACTCTAGTATTCACATATTCACACACTCTCAACTCAGTTACTTAGGGCCTGATTCACAGAAGCCTTTTATAATGGCGCAATCCCATTGAAAAATGCTCTGTGAATCAGGCCCTAAGTATACACAGCAAACCCCTAACTGCATTCCTGGTCTACCTCAGCTACTAGTCTTCTATTGGGCTAGTATTATATATTTAATATTTTGATTGTATCTAGACTCATTTTCTGTTAATCAGTCTTTAAACCGCCATGCCATGTTTCAGTCTTTTATTTCTACTCCCTTTGGGACCTTCTTCAGGGGCATATTCGAACAATAAATACTTAGTTAAAATATGGTATTTTAAAATATCTTTTATCATCAGTTCCCCTCTGTAAGGACACATACATAGAAACAATATTATATATCAGCATATTTCTTTGTTAGCTCATTAGTTTATCCTTTTTAGGTACATTAACATTATTAATTAAACCTTCATCCAAATTGTTCCTCTGTCACAGACAATTGTTCTGATTAGTTTCCAAGCAGTTGTTTCTTATTTTCCCAGTGTAAGTGTAAGAACCTATATTGAAAGGTTGGAGTCTGCAAGGCTGCCGCTGTGGAAACCAAGAGTTCATGTGACTTAGAGACGTAATGGAAGATCACAAATACTTAAATCATAACAGGCATATAAGATCTTAAGAAGATTCCCATGTGGTATGGGCGAGTAAAGATAAATAATACGACACACAACTCTTCTTCAAACTTCCTACAGACACCCTCCTTCATCCCTGACTGCCTCTCAGCCATCCAAGCCTGGTGTACTTCTAATGCACTTTGCCTCAATGCCAGCAAAATAGAGATCCTCCCTATTGGGACCCCGACACCCTACTTATTCCCTTCACTCTGGGCTTCTTCCATGGGCTCTCCCCGTGCTCCCTCTTCAGAAGCCAGAAAACTCTGAGTCATCTTCAACTCCTCTCTCTTCTTCCTCCCTCACATCCAGGACATTGCCAAGATATCCCACTTTTTCAGCTTTTACTTCTGAAAGGAATTCTACCTTTTCTCAACTTCCCCCAGAGTCTCAATGTTACCCGGGGTCTGGTTCTCTCTAGGTTTGACTATTGCAATAGCCTCCTCCTTAATCTACCTTCGTCCACTCTGTGACCCCTCCTGTTAATCCAGAATAGGGCAGCAAGATGCATCCTTGGCCTCAAGCCCAGGGACTGCATCTCTCCTGCCCTACAAAGTGTTCCCTGGCTCCCGATTTCAGAACAGATTACATTCAAATCCCTCTGCTTCATCCACAAGACTGTCTGGGGATCACTCTATTTGCAATTCTTTCTGATCAAATAGACACCTGCATTCCTCTGGCACCTATTCCTTGCACATGAAGCAGTTTGTGAAACAGAGAGCATGTGGTCGGTCGCTTTCCTCAGTGGGCTCCCTTCTTTGAAACAGCCTCCTCCTCCTTCTCCGTCTTGAGCAGGACCTCCTTAAGTTCCAGAAAAGCCTGAAGACCTTCCTCTTTACCTCTTCCTTCACTACATCTCTCCCCTGCTAAGCACACAGTAGCTTGACTGGTGTGCAGGACCCTTATGCATCTTCGGGGCCCTGACCTCCTATAGAGGAGGTCCCAAATGAAGCCTGCACTCCAGTCAACCAGTTTGAAGTATCGGGAATGTTCACACCAAAATATGTGACGTATGATGAGCAAATAAACTAGCAGAGAGCCACAGTAGAGCTTTGCCCTGTACCTATCAGAAAAGTAACACCTATTGAAGTACCGATACCCAGAAAACCATGGACAGTAAGGTATCCATTAAGAAAACTCTACCAGCAAATGAGACGAAATGAAGAGTGCCTAAGTACAGTCTCTGAAGAAACCAAAAGGGTGTTAATGGAAGACGAATGGTGACATCACGAGGACCCAGACGGACTCACAGATAGAAGAAATTACGACCCTAGAATGACACAAAGAGACAAAACGCCATGAGAATAGAGATTGTGAACTTAAAGTGAAAGAATGCTATCAAAAACGTAAGAGAGTTAAGTTGAAAGCAAAATAAACACAGTCGATCAGTTTACACCTGTACATATGCTTGGAACCACAAGAAAGCTAGGAAAACAGTACGGCTTGCTATGCTAAGTAGAAGAATAGTACGTCAAGCTCCATTATACATAAATCTACCTCAAATGAAGTACGTTAGTATAAGTGTATTCCACTTTGCAAATGACGCAAAATCAACTCAGGTTACTAAAGGCTGAATGAGCAGAGATTCATATTCCAGCAAAATAAGAAGAGACGGCTGAATCGAAACTTGGCAGATGCAACTCGAGCCAGGAGAGCCATGGTCTTACCAATAGAAGGAACGAACAGTAGCTACATATAATTGAAAGTTAAGAACAGAATATCCTGTCTCTGAAAGGTCCAGATAAGGAGGCGTGGGCAGGTGGCTGAGCTAAATAAGAATCAAATACACAAATTGAGAGAAACTAGACTAATTCACAGTGTGGGAAGCACGTGACCAGCTGAGCGAGCAGAAGCACAAGTTCACACCTACACTTGGCATCCGCCCAGGCAGAGATATCAGAACTTTTCCAGACAGAAGATGCAGTTTCGAGGCCAACCACAGTGAAATAATTGACACATAGTTGTTGAAGTGATGATTGATTGTAACCTTAATTGGAGAAAGGACGGGTAACTAGGGGGCACCCCGCAGCTGGCCGACCGTTCTGCGTGCTGCTAAGCGAAGTGGAAGAATATGCATGGGGTTGGTGCCAACCCAATCAAAAGGGTCCAAATAATCGAGGGTCCTATAGTTAGTGGAACCAATGGGACGTCATACTTTTAGTGATGCCTACAATAGTCATTTTTGAAGGAAGGGTTTAGATGCCCACCTGACAGTGGGCCTCATTACGAGGTGGGCGGTAAGCATTAATTACTGGCACCGGTAAGGGCACCGGTGCCGGTAATCCCTTACCGCCCTACTACGAGTTCCCTTTGCGGGTCCTTCCTTAACGCCTGGTTTTTTCAGGCGTTAAGGATGGGACCCACAAAGGGACTCTAGAGCTAATAACGGTACCGCAATTTGTGAAAAGAGGTGTGTAAAACCTGGCAAAAACCAAAGAATGCCTCCCACAATGGATTCCCAGGGATCCACCTGCTTTTAAGAAGTGCTAAAAGCAGACAGATTCCATATCAACCCAATGCTTTACCCCCAACATTGAAAATGCTATGTTTGCGGAAAACCATTTGATTTTTGTAGTCAGAGCAGGAAGGGAGGTGCAAACAGTAATCCTGTTCCATGTCCACACTCTGCCTGTAAAAACAAGCACAATCCCCCTAGAGCACAAAAATGGGTGTTAAACCAGGCATAGTGGTATTTTTGCCTAATTTTTAAACACCTATTATTGTACTCCACAGGCTTGAAAATGAGCTTCTTAAACTACGCCCCAAGACTCTGGTACCTGCTCCCCAACAGCATCAGATTGCCCCCTTGCTTCTACAATTTGGATAGGAGCTTCACCCCCTCGCTTCTACAGTTCAGGAAGGAGCTCAGGAACCTCAGCTTCAAGGAATGGCTCTTCCCTAACACCTAGGTGCATACACCGTCCACACCCCATCATACCAGAGACTGGGTCATCTGATCCAGACTGTTTCCTCCCCTGTTACTTGTAGATCCATTGCTGACTATTGCCCTCTCTCCCCTGCTGTTAGATCCCCACCGCCTAATTTCTCTGCTCCCTAAACTCATTCTCCCCGGCCCCATCCCCATGATTGTACATCATTCTGTTGCTTCATGGAGCTAGGTCTGCGCTCTAATAATAATAATAATAATAATAATAATAATAATAATAATTATCCTGAGCTAATTGGAAGTCTGCATATTTGTTTATGTTACTGTTTATATTTCATTCCAAGGAAATTCATATCAATTGTTGATGTTTTGTATAGTGACTTTCAAGCCTAATAAAACAATTTCAAAACAAGAAAAGAAAGAATATCCCCAATGGCAGTAGATCTTTTAGAGTTATTGACCTTCATTTATCGAGCTCATTACCACTGCTCCGAAGAGCTGCTGGACATGTACTGCAGTTTTAACACATTGTTTAAATTCAACCTCAAACACTGTTCCGTCTTCAAATTATCTTTTGATGTTCATGAGGGCCAACGCTCTCAGTGTACATATCACTTCATTTGAGGCTACAACACCCACACTCATGATGTACATGACACTCATGATGTACATGAGGCTTTAGCACTGGCCACGCTTCTATAACATGCCCAAATGGACATGCCCTCATCTAACGCCACCATCCTCGCATATCCCTGAAACATCCCACGACAGCCCACTTTCCATCTTCAAATACTTCAAGCAACACATAGATGGCTGGCCAGCCCACCACCCCCTGGAACTCCTTTGCCTTTCAGCTTTGGCAGGAAGAGGACTACTTCAGCTTCCATAGTGCCATCAAGACAGGGATGATCTACGCACTTTAGGGATCAGTCCTCTTCCCTTGCATACCCTCCTCATGTTCTTCTCTCCGTCCCCCACTCTGCTTCCCTCCAGCTTTCCTTTGCTTGCTATGCTGTCTATTGCACCCTACTGGTCGCCTGGGCACACCACAAGCATTTAATTCAGATACAAAAATTGAGAACTGATTTCCTGTGAGGTACTTTGAGCAATTCCTTAATTTTTAACTTGCATATTTTGAATTCTGGAGGTTGCAGTTTTTTGTTTTCATTATAAATCCTGGGTTAGTCATACAGCAACAGGTAGTGCTGAGGCCCAAAAAGGCAAAACTGGCTGAACAAATGACATGCTCTGTGGTGACAGTTTTTAGCTATGTTGCAAAATGTATGTTAACACTTAACTAAATTAATTTGTGAAGACATATAGAGAACAACCTTGCCTTGCCGTGCTGTTATGCTCAATTCTTTGAATTCGGACGCTATTTCCTGTCCCATTTTATGACCCGAACATCCATTGCTCATTATTCATGTGTGTTTGATCAGTGGTAACACATCAGCAGCATAACAAGACCATCTGCATCTATAAACGAAGACAGTAAACAGGGGTCCCTATAGTACAAGGCATCGGGTAGTGGAATGATTAGGCTGGAAAGAAAGAACACAGGGGGGGTCCTAATTATGCATTGCCTGAATGAGGTTTTCGGCTCAGCTTGACACTCGTTTTCCCATCCTCTTCAAAGGGGCGATGGATGTGTGTCCAGCAGAGCCTGTGTAGTCACAGTCTGTTGAAAAGGAAGCCTGATCCTAACTTAAGATGCTATTGGACTGCTATAGTGGCCGCAGCAATGAGGTAAGTTGGGAGGGGAGTTTGTTAAAACAAGAGCGGACGGTGGGGGGAAGATGGCGGGCGTGGGAACCGGCCATTAGGCAGCTTAGAACATGGGCTAGATCGGCAGTTTCAGCCAGTGTTCCAAGCCTCCTGATTGGTTGGCATCCCCTCGCAGGGTGCTAATGAAGAATGTGACGTGCTATAGGAGAGGCAGAGAGCGCATGCATCCTAAAGTAGCAATTATAATCTTCCATAATGATCAGAGCTAATGCAGAATGTGACACGTAAGAAGTAAAGCAGAGAGTGAGTGCATCCTACAGTAACAATAATAAACTTCCAAAAATGACCAGAGGCAATGCAAAATGTGACATGTTAGAAGGGAGGCAGAGAGCAGGCATCCTTAGTAACAAACATTCTTTGATTGGCCCAGAGACATCCGTGGACATAGAATCAGGAAGTGAGTCCCTAATTGGGCCAAATCAGCAGGACAGATTTACACCAAATTCGCAAAAAGCACACTTTCAGGACTAGGCTGCTGCTGCCTGGGCAAATTTGATGACAAACTTTGCAAAAAATATATACAGTCACCTCTGAATTTTTTAGCAAAGTTTCATACAATTTCGTCAAGGGCGCTGGGAAAATTCGAGGGGGGGGTCCAAACTTTTGAAATCCAGATAGACAAGAATGGAAACTAATTTTGGTTGCAGCTACAACCCAAACCACTGGATGGATTAGCACCAAACCTGTGTGAGGAGCAGTGGCCTGGACACAAAAGCCCACTTCCGCAAATTCAGGGTGTTAATCCATCCAGCAAATTTCTTATAAATGCCCTCCAAGTAGGTCAAAAACATTCAGTAAAAACATATTAAAGAAACACAACATTACACTTGTCACACAAATAAACATTTTGTAAGGTAAGACCTCCAGACAACCAGACAATAAACAACACTCCTCCAGGGAAAAAGGCTTGGTGCACTGCTTTGCACCATATTTATTTTGTATACAAAAAGGAAAAATGTATCAGAAGGTCCTGGGGAACCAAACTGACATGGAGTTCTCAGTTAGTTCAAAGCAATTTCAAGGTTTTAAGGAAAGAACTCATCACTCATGACATCAGAGCAGTATACAGAATTAATCCCCCATCCTCATTGGCTACCACCTAAATACATATTAACTGTGCCCTATAGTTCCTTGACCAATTGGCCACATCCTAATCTACCCCTATGCTCTAACACGTGGCTGTCCTATTCCGTCACCTTGTTTACCAGCTACTGGTTTGCAAGTTACCAGGAATGTTACACACCCCATTGGCCTAGTCACATGCTGTGCACTTGGTCATTAGCATGAGCTCAGTGGACAACTCTGACGTCAAATTGTCCCTTTAAAATAATAGTGCACTTCTCTTGATACCAGACACAGTGTCACCCAAGCTATGCCTCGACATCTTTGGACTATATCTGGTGGTATCACCTCTTGCTCTTTGTATATCAAATCACAAAATGTTCTGCTCCTTGCTCCACTGTATAAGTTGCCCAACCACAGCATACCTCCTTGCTATAGCAACAACCAAATTAATGGCCCAAAACTAATGAATCTATCTACTCTATCTTCCAGCTTCCGGGCAGTTCAAATTGGATGGCCATTATGCTGGGGGGGTGCTAGTGCCCCAAATCTAAACCAAGCATTTTGGCAGTGCGAGACCTCTGATCTGGCTCCCGTGGATTTGTTCTTCAGGACAGGTGCAGTCCTACCTGAGCTCTGCTGTTCACATTGCAATCTTGTTCCACAGGCCTATAGTGTGATACAATTAGACAATGCCGCTATTTTCAGCTTCACTCCTGGGGCTTGAGAAAGGAAAGATTATTCAAACTGTTCACCTTGCAATGCTGCTACACCACCAACAGGGAATACAAAAAGCTAAGCCTCACTTCCAATATGGTGATGTTTCAGTATTTCCTGAACCCTGGCCCTGTGTCTACATTCTCATCGTTACACATATTTCACTACTGCTACACAATATTACCTATGCCCTATACCTGGGCCTTCCTAAGCTTCTATAATTACTTTTAAAATATATTTGTTGCTCCCAACTATGCTCCCCAACCCTCTACAACTGTGCACCTTCACTTTTCTCGTGCACTAATAGACTTTTCTTAGCCTGAATCGTTTTTGCCTTGTATGCAAGCTGTATGTGCACCCCAACATTCCCACCTTTTGTTAATCCTTCATTAATCCCGAGCAGCTTCCCTTCTTCTGTAATCATCATCTTTTGGTACCCATACCCTGCACACGTGACGTAGACCTCCCCCATCTTGGGCATATTTTTGTGGGGTACAAGTAAAATGAAGAGAATCGTTATCCCCAGCTAAGTCGACCCAGTGCTCTACACAGTTTTTCAGGTCTGGTGGGGGCCTAGTTAATGTTCTTGGGGGATCTCTAGGATGTTCAATTCTTACCATACATGGTCTATCTGGACTGTCTGTTTGCATATAATGGTGTTTTATAATAGGAGGATCCCCCCTGCCCTTATCAATCCCATCATCATGGCACTGTTTGGGATAGTCTTTGTGAAACATCAAAGAACCTTCTGGCACATGCAGAAAATCAGCAGCAGAAACACTATGGCAGAGACCAGAATCTTCACCGCTATTCCTAGCCAAGTTGGGGCCCAGGAGAACATGATGTCGAACCAGTCATCAGCTTCCACTCCTGCCTCTGTCTCCATTCCTGACTTCAACTTGTCTAGGGCTGCTATTATATGGGACAAGGACCCATTGGGCCTCATTACGAGTCCGACGGTAGCCGTGCCGGAAAAACCGGCAGGCTGCTGCCGGACCCAAAATACCATTCTGCCTCTGTGATTGCCGGAGTCACTGGGGCATTACAACCCTATGACAGATCCGGTGTTTCCATTTCCACCTGCAGGTGAGTGGCATCACTCCCGCCTGCAGACCTGGCAGGAGTGACACCTCCCGCCTGCAGAACTCGTAATCAGCTGGTCTGGAAACAATGGTAGTGGCGGATTGACCGCCACCATTGTTTCCGGACCGGCAGGGTCATAATGAGGCCCATTGTCTGCTTCATTTGGATGACATATGTGCAACATGACAACCCTTTCTTCTTGCACACTCCCCCTTCCATGGCCATCAATAAATTGAAGACATACCTATTCTGCAGGATCATCAGCCATATTTTTCTCAGCTCACCTTTTATTGAGTTCAGACCCTGCTCTGTATCGTTGTCAACTGGATCATTTCCCACAGCACTGCAACCATTTGGTGTTGGCTGCAGCCTGAATACCTGGCCCCAAAATGGAGGCAAAGAACATTTCTGTCTTTGTATAGAGGCAACATTTATTTGGATTTGCTTTCAAAAGTTTGAAAGATTCTTCTGACAAGATCGTTTCTGGCGACTTCTTCTGATCTAGCGTTTCTTCCTCCTCACTTGCGAATTTGAATGGATTTTGTCTTGGCAGGTTTACTAAAGACAAGTGTGCATCAAGACCCACAAAGACAGCTAAATGCAGGTTAATAAGTGAGCAAGTGCCCCTCGATGATGACGGGAGATCCATGTAGGCTTGGTGGCAATAAACCCGAAATATGTCCATAAGAGAAGCTGTTTCTTTGCTAGGATCAAGGTGAACAATGTCTTGTTGCACTTGCTGTTAGTTCCTATGGGAACGGTGCCAGTTGCTCAAAAGAAAATGCATATTCTGCTTCTGTCTGTACCTTCACTTTAGTCTCTTCTGCTTCCATCCATGTTAGCTTTGACACATATGTTCCCCATATATCAACACAGTTCTTGTTCACATTCCATATTTCTTCTTTATCATCAAATGCCGCCAAACCCCCTGCTGAACAGCATGCTACTTCCGCCTCCCATTTGTTGGCTATGACGAGCAATCTGTCCATCTTTAGAAATGGGCGTATGTTGCACTGTGGTTCTTTTTCTTTCATTGCACATTCTCAGTCATCTCTGTCCATCAGTACAACCTGAGCTTTGTGCCCTTGGACATTCATTGTACCCGACACAGTGACAAATGGACTAAACTAATGACTACCAGAGGTGGCATTTCTTGGGGTATTAACAGCTTGGGTGCCCCTGATGCCTGAGGGATGAGGGAGCAAGCATAACAGCACCCATTCTACCTCTCCTTCCCCACTGAGCATATGTGACTGTACAATAGATCACTGAATTGTAGATGGTGCACGTCCGTCACTTTATCAGACACCACCCCTTTGTATTGGTCATATTCCTGATCTTCATCAACTCCCCTCCTAATGCGTTGTTTTCGGAACCAAGTATTGTTGTCTATTATTCTAGTTCTTTTCATAAGGACATCATTTTATAAAATATTTGTGCAGACCCTCTACACTTCGGCTTTATATGTTCCCCCCATATAAACTGACCAAACGTATATACATGTACCCTGTAACAAAACCTAAACATATACACTATATTGACACTATTACGTCACACTTGTGGTGTGAAACCTGCAAAGAAAGAGAAGCAGAAGACAGTCATGCAGTGATCACAATATTTGTCTTGCTGCACACGCTAGAACTAATGTATTACCAAATTGAATTAACACATTCCTGAAAAAAAAACACATTCTCTACATGAAATGCATGCTTTTTAAAACATCTGGTCTATGGTCACTTACCCATCAATGAAGAATACCTCCCCTTCCTCAAGAGCACAGTCCCTAGCTTTAGGAATGTCATCCTTGGGCCCCTGATAGGTAACGCAGTCATGCACTTCATCCCCCTCATCAATGGGTTCAGTGAGAAAGGTAGCTGGATTGACACTTCTGCACCTAACAATGCGAATGGATGGGCTTGATAAAATCACTTAATGTGCTGATGCTTTCTGTGTAGTCAGTGTGGATTTATACCTTTCAATAATTGCAAATACTCTGTGTTCCACATCTAAAGTTACTGAGTGGCCCATCATAATCGTGGCAGATGGGAACTGACCTTGCATCACTGAGTTTAACATCACACTATAATAGGCCAAGGGCCTGTGACCCATAGTACATTTTGCGTCAACACTGCTGTCATCATGTATCCATTTGAATGGGAAAATAAATACAACTCTTGTGTTTAGTCCGGGGTTCCTAAAACAGGGGCATTACTGATCATGTCTTCGAGTTCTTGGAAGCATGTAGCCATCTCGTCCGTCCATGTGATGGGCTTTATGCCTTTTGGGCCTCCTGCAGTCCTTGTAATAATGGCCTTGTGTGTGTGGTGTAGTCAAGGATCCATGCCGTGCACTAATTGCACAAACCTAGGAACCTTTGCATATCTTAACTGTGACTGGCTGTGGGATGCTGCAACCTGCAACTGCAAAAGCACACTCACGTGTGACTCTCTTATCGTCAACAGAAATAAGTTGTCGTAAACACTTCCTGCTAACAATATTGTATTTTGGCCCTGTCCACCTTGTACCATATGTGTGCTAACAATGCAAAACATGTGATGGGTTCCTCTCTGCACTGCTGTTTGCTTGTACTGCATAACTACAAATCCTCAAGATATTGGATTATGATACTGGACACGAATATATTCCCTAAGTTAGCGTGGAGTACCCTGTTAAAAATACTGGAGACTCACAGTACCCTTGTGGGAGCCTAATATGCTGGAATCCCATCCCATAACAGATGAATGCAGTGAGGTTTTGAGAATCAGGATGCAACGGGATGGAGAAAAGTGCATTCTTTAAATCAATGACACTGAAGTGAGTTGCTGTGGTAGGTGTGTTACAAAGGATAGTTGCTGGGTTTGGGACAATTGAGAATTCATCTTGAACCACAGTGTTTAAGGGGCGCATGTCCTGAATTGTCCTCATACTGGACCCCTTTGATTTCTTTATCGGGTATATAGGTTTGTTACAGGGGGACTCTGAGGGCACTATAATGCCTTGGTAGAGTAATGCTGTGATAGTGTCATGTATTCCTTCATCTGCCTCCTTGGACAATGGGTATTATTTACTCTAGGTAATCTTGCTCCTGGTTTAAGGGTCCTCCTTGGACAATGGGTATTATTTACTCTAGGTAATCTTGCTCCTGGTTTAAGGGTAATGTTAACTTCCCCCATACTCTGTAACAGTCCTACATCATGGCGATTACTTGTCCATTCACCATCTGGTACTTGCGCTAAATTGTCTTGGGCAAATGATGGATACTTCCAGCTATCATGACGGGACATGGGACATTGCAATATTGAATCATTATTTCACATGGGACAGATACTTCCAATATAAATTCCCTGTCTTTTTCCGTGTCTTAAACTGGTTGTCCATCTGACACCCCCCCTCAATGGTTGGGTTGGGTCAATGCACAGGAGAGTGTGCTACTCTCCTCCATCTGCATCAGTCCACATCAACAAAATTTGTCTCCTGTGACCACCAACCCCTCCATATCTAGTGTAATGATTGTCTCTGCTTCATGGTCTTGAAACATATCTGGTCGAAATAAAAATTGAGATGGCACCCTCCATGGAACCCCTTTTGTGAACAAATCCAGGTGTACAGGTACTCCTCAAGTTGCTAGCTCACTTCCTAATGCATGCACAGTGACCATAGCTCGCACACAACATATTCCTGGGGTCGAACACACTACATCTTCTTCCGTGAATGACATTGTCATGTTGTGTTTGTTTGGCACATCCCAACCCAATAAATTCACAGAGGACATATTTGAAAACACAGAGCTTGTACTACTCTGTTAGCTACAGTTATGGGTAATTGGTCTGTGAATGGAACTCAATGTATTACCCCAGAGAACCCTTGCGTGTTCATTACTTCACCCGATTAGGGGAAATGTCCCTGCCTGATATATGACTTTGTTGTTCCAGTGTCTACCATGAAAATTAATGATTTATTTCCTATCTCCACACCCACCAATGATTCCTCTTCTGGGTTGGCAGTGACTGACAGGACTGGGCATGCTAAAGCTCAATGTGGGCTGTCCTAAACTGGGTAGGTATTTTTCCTGGAAATGTAAATGTGTTCCTACCAATCCCACATGCACCCTGGTAATTAGTGACCGTGCCTGGGGGCACCAGAGTTTTATTGGGCACCCAGGGACCAACACCAGAGGCTGATATAGGGCATAAACTGGCATGCTGTTGGGTGCTGTGGGGGGCATCTGCAGATACTGGGGTGGGACATTAGGTGGGGCATGGGCTGTACTCCCTATGCAACATTCAAAAGGCTCCATGGCATATACCTGGTGATAGGGGGCTGCGCCTCCTGGTGTGTATGGGGGCATGCACGGGTCATATGCAGCTGCTTGTCTGCCCCTACATAACCATGAGAAATGGCCCATTCTTACACCTATCCAACACTGCCCTGTACTCTCAAACTTTGGGCCCATTCCTTCAAATCCTCCTCTGCCCCCTGAATCTCACAGACTCCCCATTCCCCTGGAATACCCTTCTTGGGGCACTCCTTGGTATTGTCCCTGATACCAGTCATATCCACCTCTCCAAGTGGAGGCTGCTCATACCTCTCCCAGTATTGCCTTCTGCTGCATATGCCCTTCTTGTGGCACAGTTACTAATGCTCCCTCCTCCGTCAACTTTGCTAACTTCTTCTGAAAAAGTTTCACTTCTGCTTTCTGTGCTGTCTTGGCCACTTCCTTTTCCTTCTCCCTCACCCTTTTACAATGATTGAGTGTATCTTCGCCCACCCTTTAGCTTCAATTTCTGCCACCATTTCTAAAGTTTTCTGTACCTCCTTGGGAAGGCCGTCCTTCACCATATAATAAAGGAACGCTATGGACCAGTCCCTTGGCTCTTCCATTTCTGCCCTCCACATCTCCTTTGTCTGCAATATATACTGTGATGGGTCCTCATCGTCCCCCATAGTTCGTGCCATTATCAAATGGAGATTTGGCATGCCAGAGTACACGTGCAACAGCTCTATCCACACATGGGCCCTGCAGTCGTTATAATGGGTCCTGTCATGACTGTCATCCCCTATCTGTTCTCCGGGATACCCCGCCTTGACTCAAATGTCACCTGCCTGTGGTCTCCCAATACTGCGACAAACACACTTTTCAATTTGCCCACAGCTAGTGTAATGCCAGCAGTCTGTTTTTCAAAGGCATATTTCCATTTACACGACCCTGTGGTGAGGGATGGTAGCATGTTAATCACATTGTTTATGTCCATGTGTGGCCAGGATACATATTCTTCTCTTCCAGGACCTTTTTCACAATAATGGAAACTGTGCCCATAGGGCTTCCCCGTTGTCTCTGGGCCCTCTCTTTTCCCTTTCACTGCTGCCATGTGCCCGTGTGGTGATCTCAATCCAGGCTCTGTGAGAAACCTAAGGTTATCCCCACACCTACTGCCATTGGATCCTTTTCTCAGGTGTCCAGGGAAAGGCAATCACTTTTGGTTCCAGACCCTAGGGGTGGAGAAGCGATGGAGGATCACCTGGGTGGAGGGTCCTTGGGGATTGGGGAAAGGATATTCACAGGCGAGACATGGTATCCCCCTTTTCCTAATGAGAACCAACCTCCCCCAGACTTTGAAGGTTGTTGCAAACCATATCCCCTCATTTCTCGTCATTCAACCCAGTATAGTACTGGCACGAGGAAGAGGTGAATAGGAGTAATGAACACTAATAAGTAATTTCAGCACTCAAGTACTGAGATGAGGAAGAAGACTCTAAAGTGTTGTAAAGGTCAGGCATGTCCCAAGTGCTCCACTAATTGCAACCAGGCAATTACAGTTATGATCTGACACCTGAAACGTGTCAAGTGATTGCAGGTGTATACAAGGGAGGGATTCCAGCAGAATATAGAGCAGCAGGAGAGAACCGAGTCCAGTCATTGCAGGTCTGGAGGGAGATTCCTGCATACCAGGAGGCATCCATGGTAGGGCCTGCAGGAAGGCCAGGATGCCAGCAGATGATCCCAAGATGCTGTGGAGCCAAGGACTGGGCAGACTCTGAGAAGGCTACAGGTGTGAGAGCTTCACTGTTCAGAGGTCCACAGCCAGAACTGCGGACACAGAAGAAGTAGCAGAGTTGCCGACAGCGTCCGCGGGAATAAAGCAGAGCTGCCAGTGAGATGGGAAGAGACGGTGAAGTGCGAGCAGGGCTCACGGTTGAAGGAAAACATGTTGCCGAAGCAGAAGCCAAAAGCACAGCTGCCCTGAGTATACACTTTGGACTGGTGAGTGAGAAGGGATTTGCACTCGAACTGGGGCCCTTCTGAGGCAGTGGGGAAGCCGAAATAGATGCCAAATAAATGTAAAACCATGCACAAGATTAAATGAACCCAAAGCAATGGGTTGAGAGGAAATATAAGGACAATATAAAATGTAAGCAGCAGATTACAACATCACAGTTATTGAATATCAAACTAAATGAAGGCTTTTGGCAAAGCTATGACCTTGTGATAAGTCTGTGTGAAATTCAAGTACTGCCTATTGAAAGCAAAACACAAGCTGTATGTAATGCAAAGGAAAGCAAGTGTAAAAGGTTGCTGTAAAGCATGAAAGCAACGTGGTGAAGGAACAAAACACCCCAAAGTGAACTATTTGCGAAAATGCATTGTGGCAAAGCCCAGAGACTGGCAAAGGAAAGAATAAATTGGGGCAAAGCCAAGAGGCTGACCAGGAAAAGCCAAGTGAGTGTGAGCCACCACACAGGTACTTCTACAGAAGAACCTGTGTGGGCTAAGGAGCCTAGGGTTCCTGGTTGTGCAATCTGTGATAGGTGGATCGTGTGGTCCGACAACTGTGTCTAGACCGGGGACATCCCAACTGTGGAAGCCAAAGAGGTTGCTGAAGTGAAACAGTAGAAAGCAATCTGATTGAACTGTTATGAAACCAAAGGGAGTATAAAGTTGGTTTGGAGTTGTTTTTGAACATCGAAAGATTGGAACACTATTTCATTTATTGTTGACATCCTCACATATTGTTTAGCTTTAGTTGTGAGGGCATTTTTTGGTTGCCATGCCCCGGACAATCTGGCCACTGGACACAGCCACCAGGGACTGGCTATGGATTTAAAGTGGGCATGGGCACCAGGGACCAGCTAAGTGGTCACAGTGGGCAGTGGGCCAGTCTTCTGGCAATAACATGTACAAACAAAAGTGATATAACTTTGGTGCCTGAGGTCGAGCCTTTGGTCATGGTCAGTGGCCAGATTGACGATCCATGCCGTGGCCAATCTAGCCACAGGCCGTGGCCACCAGGGGCCGGCAATGGGGTTAAAGTGGGCATGTCCTTCATGAACAGGCTATGTGGTAAAATACTCAAAATCCGGATAGGCTTGAATGGAAAAAAAAGTCCTGCTTGCAGCTTCAGCCCGAAGTGCTGGACGGGTTTGCAGGAAACTTGCATAACGAGCATCAGCAAAGACCTGAAAGCATGCTTTTGCAAATCTGTCCTGTGTTTTTTTCCTAGTGTGTCAAAATGTAGATACAGAAAATAGTGATACAACTTTGGTGCCTGGGCAGTATGGCTGGTCCCGGCAAGGGCACATGTCTACTCTACTTTGATTATTTGAGCCTGGAACATGGCCGAAGCCCATGCTTCATGGATTGTGGACACTGCCCATGGCTGAAAGCCATGAACACTGCACATTGGTCACATTAAGGGGGTATAGTGGACACTGGGACTGGATGCAGGTTAGGTGCAGTGTATAATAAGGGGTAGGGGTCATGGTCGAGCCTCATTCCAAAGGCAATTCAACCACGACTTACATCACCAGCATGCGCTGCTGAAAATGACACACCTCATTATGCGCTGCAAGAAATGTTTGTTAAAGGAGGTTGCTAGTCCTTTCATATATGTTAATAGAGGGAGTATTAATAACTCATATACAGTGCTGTAACATCATGAAATATTTTCACATATAAAAACCTATGAAATTCACTGAAAAAACCTTGTTAAAGGGATGTTATGATTGCAAGGTAAAATCGAAAAAGAAATGTGCAGCTTATGAAAATATATGAAACCATAACTCGCGCCACTGCCAAACACTGCTAAGACTAATGCCTAGGACATCAAAATTGACAAAACAAATGGCATTATTAATGACATCACTAATGACATCACATATCCAGGCGCCAATTTAAGCCAGTCCACAGTTTCCCAATGTGCTGAATTTCAAGGGTTTTGTTTAGGTAAGTTTAGTCACCTTAACTGCACTTTAACTAAATGTTTTTCCTTGAATTACAAGGGATTTGTTACCACCACTGCCCTCCAGCCAAGCGCACAGTATATTTTAGAACACTGCCAGACCACTAGCCATGGCCTTCGGACATGACCAGACCACAAGTCATGGCCTTTGGCCATGGCCAGTGGGCATTTTAAAACACTGCAACCCGTTGCAGAAAGACTTTCATCAATCACAGACTGCTTTTTACCTATTTTGACAGTGGTATTGTTATGTATAAAAGATGGCACAATTTGAGAATTCATCATTTTCAAGCAATACACAGTAAGATGAAATCATATGCCAAGGATCATACACTTCTGGTTAAGCAGCATGCTATGGCCGGTCTATTGGTGACTGTTGTGATACATCTCCCGTCCCCAATTAACTGCATTTAAGCAGCAAAGAAAAGGGAAAAAAATAGCTGCACAAATAATATATACCCAGGTAATTTTGCCCCCATAGTGAAAATCAAAAGCTGGCACCCATGAATATACGCACAGTAGGTGAACATATTTATTAAAGTGAAATATACAAATGTAGTTCAATTGACCTTCCTCTTAGAAGAAAGTACGCAAGACAAAATAGCACTGTACTGTAAAAAAAAGTAATGCACACCAGAAGAATAACCTGCCAGGGAAATGTTGCAATAAATATGCTTGCAAAGTAAAAAATGAGCTTTCCCGTTTTTACCCTGCAATCTGTGGTAACACTATCCCTGGAAAACAAAATCCTAATATGAGACAAGTGCTTGTGGTCTTGTGGGTTAGCGTCTGCACTTGGAACATGCTTGCCAACCTAAAAAAAAAACAAGGGTTTGCGTCCGCTCTCTGAAAAGAAGTTGCACTGTCCACCCACGTGTCCTTTACTTGTGTCCTGAAAAGCAGCCTCAATCAGGGGAGAATTTCTGCACCAGTGTCCAGGATTACAACTTCTCCTGCTACATCCTGGGCAAATACTTATGACTTACTTGCCCTTTCATAATTATCCCTGCTCACCTCAATGTATGTTTTTCAACAATACTCTGCTTTATAAAGATAACTTGAAAAGTACATATAACATAGTGTCACTCAAATACCTAAATCCTTATGTAACTATGTTAGACAGTTGTGGCATTAGTCCCCCCATCTTGACTGGGAGACTCCAAATACCAGAATTCAATTACACAAAAGGCAGAGAGCATAGATGATCTTTAAAATCATCAAACCATATTGGGGCATAGTATATAAATATAAACATTCACCGAAAACACTTGGTTGAAGAGACATTATGGTTAAGTTGCACTAATACACTAATAAAAACCTATACAATTCAGTGAAAGAACTTTGTTAAAGGGATGTTATGGTTGCAAGTAAAATAGAAAAACCCAAGAAATTTGCCAGTTACGGTAAGCTATTGAACCACAGCTCGTGACAGCACCATGCACTGCTAAGACTAACACACAGGACATCAAAGATGACCTCATAAATGGCATCATTGATTCATTGTGTACAATAATTTCCACATTTCTTGGGTTTTTCGATTTTACTTGTTCAACACTTTAAAGTTTTTTCAGCTAATTTCAGTGGTTTTTAAAATAATTTCTCATTGACCATATATAAAAGTAATATCAACATCCTTTACATTAAAACATGATTCTACCCACCATGTAGCAAATTAAGAGTCTGCAGACGAACTATTGTGTCCATGTACATGCCTGGAAGCAGGTGGCAGCGACAGACCAAAACAACACAGATGAGAACACCATTTTCATATTTCCCTTTCACCCACAAAATATGCATACATACACCAACATTACAAACAATGAATACAACTCAAACATACATTTACACACACTTGTATGTCTCCAAACGTAAAACATATTTTTTTACATTTTCCTCAACATTATGGATTATAACAAACAGTAAAAATAACTGTACACCTTAGGTAAGCAATACAGTTCAACATATTTTAGGAACTGAAACACAACATAGAAGAAGTAATCTCTCTTTGAACCTAGTAAGTCAATATGCCCTTCCTTTGTATTCTAAATGTTTTCCATTGCAATTAAATACATTTTTAATAATTCTTTTATCAGTAAAATGACTAATTCCAGATTTCTACAGAATTGGAAAACACATTTGAGTGGCTGGTTTCCTAACAATGACATGACCGATGAAGAATGTATTAATGGTAAAGACACATAGATATGTTAAAATAAACTCATACAATGTATGTTAATAATCAGTTTCTAAATTACATCATTTTCAAATATCTTATTTTCCACAAAGTCGAAGAATAAAAAAATGAAGACAGTAATCATGAAGAACCACTTGTAAATAGCAATGATGCACAAACATAAACTGTTGAAAGTTAATGAATTATGCACTCATATGTCTGAACTACAACATCAAGTTGCTGAAATCTCTAATTATGTTAAAAATCATGTGATACGTAATATTGATTTTCATTGCCCTACATGTACCTGTGACCCTTTCCCTCAACAATTACCCCAATTGTTGGCAGAACATTCTCATAATGAACATTTTGATGACATTTCTATCCTCAGTTCCCCCTATTTATGTTTCCTACTCCGATTCCCCATCCCTTTCTTGAAATAAAAAATTATACCTGTAATCTGCATATATTAGTCCCACAAATGATTTTCTTTGTAAATATATCAAGTAAATGTAAAAATCTAATGTTGCAATGTGTGTAAACATTTTTTTTGTTAAAGTGCAATTTTTATGTCCGTGGACTACAATAATGCTTTTGTCTTCATATTTACATACCAGTGATACAGTATGGATGTTTCAGTGTATGCGAAGCTACTGCCGAGTCTGTGGAGCAAACTGCGCTTTTTTAATTTGTCCGCAAACATAATTGTCAGGTGAGGTCGCAACACTGTGCACAAGATACGTCATAGCTCACATGGTAGTTTGCGGAACTCGTGCGTTCCCGGGATCGTCTCCAACGTCATCATGTCACCCCACATGCAGCGCAATGACTTGTTCACCATCGATGTCTGCGCTTTGCTGACATATTTAAATTCAATTTTCGGCCAGAATAGGGACTTTAAAGTACCAACTTTGCCCTTGCGCACCACCTAGAACCATTGCCAGTGCTTTTATACATTTTGTACACACTTTTTCCTGTTCGGCTACTCTAGGGACTTTCAAGTGACCCCTCTACCCTTCCACAGCACCCAGTACCACTCCCACTTAATTCCTAAACTTTCTACAACTTTTCAAGGCCTTATTTGGGCGCCAATGTCTGCAGACAAGATGGTAGTTCACTGACATTTCCTCCAAGGGAACCCACCCATTTCTGTTAGTCATTCCCAATCTGGCACACCAACAGAAAGGACCACTTTTTTCAGAGAGCATAGCAGACTTTATTGACAATGGCATCTCCAATTGTAATGCCTCCTCCTACTCCACCACCAGGAGGACCTGTACATGGGAATAGGAGATCTGCATCAGATAACATGCAGGAGGATGTGCCTACTACATCGGGTGGGCAGAAGGAGCCATGGGTGTAGAGGTTTTTTACCACCATTGGAGGAGTGCTAGAGGCTCAGGCTGCCTGTGTGCGCTGCACTATGTGCAAAATTATACTCAGACATGGTCAAAAGGGACAGTGCTCCTTTGGTACTACCTGCATGCTCTGACACACCCATTCCTTCCACCCGGGAGACTTGAAAAAGGTGATCCCCTACTCAGAGAGTAGGCTTACTTCGGCCACTACACCCTCGTAGAACACTTCTGTCACCACTCAGGATACTGCTGTGGGGCAGAGGATTCCTCGTGCTGTCTCACAAATCATACAGAAGGCTGTTGACCCGCACCTAGCGCTGTCCGCAGTCATGTGTTTGTACTGTGACACAATTATCTGCATCCAAAGTGCCTTCGAGTCCGCTATGAAGGCACATGTAATGGATTGCCCCTGCCTTAGTTATTTTTGCAGCCATACATCTTCCTTTGTCCAGCTGTCCCTCCCTTATGGTGGTTGGTGTCCCTTGCCTGCTTCCCATCCCTGCTACCTTCGTCCCCCCTCCATCTCTGCTTTGCTATCTCTTTCCCTCTGCAAAATAAAACAAAAAAACAAAAAACCTAAAATAAACAAAAAAAGGTTTCTCATAGAACCACCTTTCAAAGTTTAAAAATCATATCAGAACAAAAATAACTGTATAGACTCCATCTACTTTATATTCATACTTAAAGTAGCAAGCACATCTAACATTTCCATTAGTATTACATTTTATGCTAATGAAAATTGTAGACAATTTACATAACAAAGAAAAGGTGACAGTAACACATTTCTGTCCAAACCCCTTTTCTCTGCCTTACAAAATGTTAACATAAACTGTAATATGCGTAGGAAATGTTTAGCCATTATTTATGGCTTTTACACTTTCCACTCATATTACACTACCATCAAAAATGACCCACGCAGTTGAGGATATCTCAGGTATTATGCATATATTATGTATTTTAAAAATCTAGTTCGAAAACTGAACAGAAACCGAGTTATGACCCAACTCCCCATTGGTGGCAGCACTGAACATTCAAAGTAGAGTAAAAGTCAACTACAATTCAAAATGGCTTCCGGAAAACAAGATGGCGGGGACAAAAACCACATTCATGCAAAGATAGTTAAATGATGCTCTAACAATAGTTCACAAATAGTTCACTGCAGCTGGGGCATATATTTAGAACTCCTTGGAAGCAATTCTACATTGGTGGGTCGAGGGAGGCCAGTTTATGGTCTGAGAAAGTACCAATTAGACAGAACAGCTGTTAAACTGTTGTATAGTGCCTGTGAGTGTATGCAGAAGTCTATGATGTCATTTAGAATGTTATGTTGTAGATGAGAGAATGTGTGTGAGTGAGGGTTCCAAGCTCAGGCAGTTAGAGAGCCCCTGCCTGGGCGATGGTTGCCAGTGTATTGTTCTAAGTAACTTATGTGTAACTGTAATTGAAGAAGCTGTTAATAAACCTGAAGCAACTTACAAGAAGCCTAGAAGTCACATTCGTTACATTGGCGATGAGCTAGTTAAAAGAAGAACAACGTGTGAGAAAAGAAGAGTAAATCTGCTGTGGGGGTGCAGAAAGAAGAAGGAAGAGAACACACTGTCCCCAGACAAGTAAGACCCATCACCCAGGTCCGATAACGAGGGAGGACTTTAAGCCCTGCAGGCCAAGAAAGGGAAGGTCGGGGGGGAAGCACACCCCACCACAAACTCTTGGTTATCTTAAGCAGAAAGTGTCCCAGAGGATAGAAATAAAGGGAACACCCCAGGGAAGAGTGCGACTGCCGGAGCATCCCAAACAAGAACCAGGACTGAGCCAAAAGGGGAGATGTTCCTTAGTCCTGGGCAGAAAAGGGAAGCAGTACTGGAGTTTGAGGAGGCTGGTGAAGGTTGAAGTGTTAAAAGCCAAGTGAGCTGTAAAGCAGTTCTTTATAAAGTGAAAATGCAGCAGTGTTTGAACTGAGAAAACGTTACGTTTTGTCCTGAGAAGTGAAAGTTGTTTGCTTGGCCATTCTCTGACTGTTGAGCAGCTGGAGCTCTGCAGCGTTCCGTTGCGGTTTTGTGACTGGTGACGTCACATAGGGAGCTCAGCGAGATGGCTAAGGAGTGGATCAAAGTGTTCCCAACATTCCCGTGTGTTGAACTGCGAGCATAGCTTTCTAAATGTTTACTGATGTTCAACTGCCAGTGCTACACAATTGGAGTAACTGGAGCAAGAAGAAAGGAGTTTACGGCATTTGAGTAAAGGACCTGTGTTTAAGCAATAGTGTGATGATGTGACACACTGTTGGAACTCGGAAGTGAGACAATCCTCATCTTAGATAAGATAGCACTGCTTTTCAATGGCATTGGAGTGTTCACGCAGTACTGCATTCGTTGACAGTGGAACGAGAACTAGTAATATGAGAAGCAGTATGAAGGATGTAGTGTACGCTGATTACAGGTAGCGCCTGCACCTAACTGACGATCGGGTGGCATGAGATGGGCTCAACACTAATAGGTACTTCAAATGTTAGGGATTCC
This sequence comes from Ambystoma mexicanum, assembly GCF_040938575.1. Taxonomy (NCBI): domain Eukaryota; kingdom Metazoa; phylum Chordata; class Amphibia; order Caudata; family Ambystomatidae; genus Ambystoma; species Ambystoma mexicanum. The sequence continues at coordinate 135,817,308 of NC_090922.1, forward strand.
GAGGCGTAGTGAGGAAACGCTGCATAGAATCCTTGTTTTTTTGTGTGGGCCCTGCAGTGAGAAGGCCAAAATGTGCAGTGTTGGTGTGCATTCATAACGCAAGATGTAGGAGGATATTCAAACAGTTAATCTTGTTTTTACAGTGGTGTTGCAGGCACCATGGATTTTATTTTGGACATTAGGGTGCATTGCAACATGTATTTTAGTTGCCTAATGTAGGATGGGTTATGCATGGTATTAGATGTAACGGTTTAACAAAACAACAAGGAATGCATGTTTAATGCAAAAGTGAATAGCTAGATGTGGGGAAGCTAAGATTGGTATGGTTTTACATTTTGCACTAGGGTGTGTGGTGTGTGTGTAGATGCTAGTATTAACCATTTGAGGTAATTTCAGGTTGGAGCCGTAAGGGCTGTGGACTTTTAGTTTGGCAATTGTGTTCATGTAAGTGGTTATGGTATGATATTACGCAGTGTTAGTGTATGCACCAGTTTTAACATTTTTGAGAATTTGCAGCAAAAGGTAGCGAGAACGCAACATGGACTTTTAGGATTAAGAAATGGTAGTGCAGGTTAGGGCCATGGACTACCTAAGGATTTTAGGGAAAATAGTTATAAAGATGTGCAGAGATGTATATTATTAATATAAGATATAACCATTAAGATAACAAAAGTTTGAGGTTTTGCAGATTTAGGTTGGTTAACTCCCACAAGGATGTGATGTGTGCGTTGGGGAGTCGTGCATTCCACCTACAGATGAGAAGTATGGCGGGTCGCGCTCTCTTATTATGTATAGTGTGAACGTGAAGTGTGTGTATGTCACGGAGTCTGGAGGGTCGCGCCTCCGGTTGTGGAAGTGAGTATGAGTGTGGCTGTGTGTGCCACAGGGTCTGGATGGTCGCACCTTCGGTTGTAGAAGTGAGTATGAGTGTGGCTGTGTGTGCCACAGGCTCTGGATGGTCGCGCCTCTGGTTGTAGAAGTGAGTATGAGTGTGGCTGTGTGTGCCATGGGGTTTGGATGGTCTCGCCTCTGGTTGTAGAAGTGAGTATGAGTGAGGCTGTGTGTGCCATAGGGTCTGGATGGTCGCACCTCTGGTTGTAGAAGTGAGTATGAGTGTGGCTGTGTGTGCCACATGGGTCTGGATGGTCGCACCTCCGGTTGCCAAAGTGAGTGTGAGGGTGGCTCTGTGTGTCACAGGGTCTGGATGGTCACGCATCCGGTTGTAGAAGTGAGTATGAGTGTGGCTGTGTGTGAGTCACGACAGGTCAGTATGAGTGGTGTGTGCGAGGCCACGCCAGGATTTGTGTTGTTTTGGAGATACAGTTTGGGTAGAGAAGGAGGAATGCCTCCATTTATTTCACAGAGTTGCCTACTCTCTAAACAAGGTGCTGCGTGTGCTGGGTGAGTGTAGGGTTTCAGTATGGATGGGAGATGTGTTGTGATGTGTTTTATTTGTGTGTGTGTGTGTGTGTGTGTGGTGTTGTTATAAGGGAACGAGATGTGTTGATGTATGCAGAAGTCTGTGATGTCATGTAGAATGTTATGTTGTGGATGAGAGAATGTGTGTGAGTGAGGGTTCCAAGCTCAGGCAGTTAGAGAGCCCCTGCCTGGGTGATGGTTGCCAGCGTATTGTAACTGTAACTTAAGAATCTGTTAATAAACCTGAAGCAACCTACAAGAAGCCTAGAGGTCACTTCAATACAGAAACTAGCAACACCTGTTTTGAGTTCATGGCCCGTTCACTGCAGCTGATGTTTATATTTAGATTTTCTTGGCAGGAAAGCATAATATAGCCTTCCAAAAAGACTCAAGTGATCTGAAAAAAACTGCTCCTTTCAAGACATCAAAGGATTTATAACAAAGGTTAGTAGGATCTCACACAAATTTAATTAGCCTATATACAAGTCAAGTGAGGCATGTCAAGTTATATCCTGTGGACAGCAATCACAGGCAAATAAGGGCTTGTCATTAATTGAAAGAGCCAATAAAAATGTATTGTGCAATAAAATGAAATGTTGCACCAGCTGTAAAAAAGTAAATAAACCCAGTGATTTTGGGAGCTCATTGCTGTTGTTGTTTTCCTGGTATCCTGTTCCTGTGATGCAATAAAGATGACTTTTAAAACCAGCCCAGGTACCTGTTCTGCCTCTTTAACTTGTGTCCCGTCTCTGCCTGATCCACAGAAGTCAATGCCCATGGAGGGCATTGGGCCCTCCTCTTCACTTGGCGACTGCACAAAGGGACCCTGAAGATTTTCTTCCAGGGACAAGAATCTATGTATGCTGACACACATGAGGGGATGGCCCCTGGTGAGAGTGGAAGGGTACGTAAATGAATCTGCAGTGTGCCCACACCTTGCCAGTGGGATCTCCTTTGGCTGTCAGCATGTGATGATAGCGTGGTGCTTTTGCGCCTGTGGATTGGGGTAATTATTATGGGAGACTAGGGTCAAGAGGGAGAGAATAAAATACATGTTTTATTAAGGGGTCTTTAAAAAGTAATCCAAGAGTAATCAGGGGTCTTTAAAGAGAAATCCAAAAGGAATTTAAAGCTAATCAATAGTTTAAAATGTAATGTGGTAGTTCAGAAGAGCAACGGGGGGTTGGGTATTTGAGTTAATGATGAAGAGAGTCAAATAAAGATATATGGACGAGGAGCAATCCATAAAATAAGCCCAGAATCTGACATCAAGGACGTCTAGAAGGAGTTGTTTCAAAGTCCAAGTGCATATATAGGCTACAAAAAGATACATATGTTAAAGGAAACAATTCACGCTCCCTATCAGGAGTCATTTTAGGGGCAAGTGTAGCAGTAAAGAGCGCTGCAGAGAAGATATATGTGAAGCCGGCTTGTGTGTCCAAATTGCTGTCTATCTGTTATGTGTTATGTGTGCAATTAAACATGTTGAGAAGCAAAACTGAGGTGTATATAAGTGAAATAGATCAAGAAATTGTATTATTTATTAAGGAAAGGTGATTTGCACCAATCCAGAAATAGATAGGAAAAAGTGAAAAAGATAGATAGGAGTAAGCCATTAATAAAGGCACTCATGTATGTTAGTTAGAAACAGGCAGAAAAAATAGTTGTGTAGCAAGAACAAGTGTAAAGTGTGGTCACTTTGAACCCTGGCAGCAGGCAGGTGCTGGGAATCACAGGGTATTTACATACTTGACATCTTAAGGAAGTCAAAAAGCTTTGAACGATGGAAATTTGCATTTCCTTCACACAAACGAAGGAGAGATAAAGTACGACAGAAATTTAAAAAAAACATTAATTTGGCTTTAAAACAACTAGCTACGCAGTTGCAAATGGAAGCATTTAGGGAGTGTAAATCAAGATGAAACACAAATCCCCCATCACATTCCTTTCTTGCTTAGAAGAGTGGAGATAATAAGACACAGTACATGTCTTAAAAGTAAACTTTCGCAAAAATAGAGGTATTTTCTTAAAGTGATATGCGAAGCTTGGGAAAAGGCCAGCTCAGGCGCACGCAGTAAATAATATTTGAAGCTGCTCTGAAATCAACTACGATGCCCAGTTCAAGGACTGAGAGATTAGTTGACAAGGTCCAAAGGCTAATTTCTATTACAGAAAAAAGCAGGGTTGTTGCACTTTGGGGTTAATACTGAGATAACTTGTGCAGGAGAAACAGCAACATGCGGTTTTCAAATGGTTTTAACAAGGATATGAGTGAATTAAAACATTATTTTGTATGAGCATTGATGTTGAAAAATAGGGAGAAATGATATTAAAGAAATTATGAAAAATGTTAAGAAATACTGAATTAAATTAAGTAGGATTAACACTAGTATGTATGAAAGCATGTATGGAAAATGCTTAAAATTTTAGAAATGTATTTAGTGTAATTTTGAAAAATCTGTTTTTTCTAATGCCTGACTTATTAATGGAAATTTGGACTTGAACCCGAATGGATTCAATTAATTTGTTATTTTTTTAGATTTTTAAGGTATAGATGTGCAGTGGTGATGGTCCGTAGTGGGGACACTCAGGGGTTGAAATGAGTAATATTTATTGAGCAATTGACAGATGAAATATTTTGAAAAATTACATTTTTATGACATTAAGTGTATGGGTATTAAAAATCAGATGCTGAGAGAAGCACTGGTTTTAATTTGATATGTTGCAAGGTGAGTTTACCCCTAGTTGTTTAAACCAATCAAAAATGCATATTTGGAAAAATGTATTGTTTATGTTAGAAAAGTGATGTATACTTGAACCTTCTTGTGACTACGTTGGTGGCTCCCAGTTGTTGTACATGAGAAAGCTGGGGGGCCCATTGAGATGCTATTTAAGGATTGCATACGTCATTTCTCATTGTAAGGGGTTTGGCTAGTCATTTAATGGATTTATGATGGATGCTTTTTGTACGATCAAACACTGAGGAGCACCCCTGAAATTGTTGTTTTTGAATTAAGCAAATAGCTGTCCTTTGTTGAGAAGGGATGGAACACTTGAAAAGGGCGTAGGTTCTGGGGCAAGTTTGGACCAATTGTACAGATGAGAAGGAAAGACGAAGAATGTTTTACTAAGCAGGTTCAGTGCGATTTGGGAGAAAAAAGGACATATTGTTAAATATAAGCACAAGAGGAGTTCTTTGGGGGCCACATAATCAAGAATGTATATATTAAGGGACATAGAAGTGGCATGGGATAGGTATTGCAATACAATAGAGAAGCATGGGGTACTATGCATGAAAGTTTAAGCTATGCACTGGAAACACATTGGAGAGGTGCCAAGCAGGGGAACAATGGTTCCATCACCATGCATTATCTCTGTGAAGTATGGAGACATTTGGAGAAAAAATTGTGTCTGGAATCACACAGTGGAGAAAGAGTTGCTGAGATTTAAAATCTAATTATGAGTACAAATTACACTAAAAAGCAAGCTAATGTATTAGTAGATGACACTAAACTAAGTACAGTTAATATGTATGGGGATGACAAGGATAAATGAGATAAAAACACTTTTTTGTAAGCATGAGAAATTCATGAAGAGATGAAAAAATGTGCATTTATACTAAGGAAGCGATGAGCAATAAGGCACACACACAACAAGTAAAGGCATGATATGTTTAAACAGTTAAATTGTGAGAACATTAAGTTGAAGAAGTATTTTGTGTAGAAACACACACCCTGATGATTTGGCCGCTAAGAATAGGAAGGCATTATTAAGGGGAATATGTAAGAGTTGTTTAGATGGAAATGCAATTATGAAAAAAGCGCACATAGGCTGATGTACTCACAGAAAAGAATGAGGGAAGCTTACTACAATTATTGGAGAAAGAAATAGAGATAGTTAAGGCTAGAATTTCTGATATGATATGCTTGCAAAAAGAGAGAGAGTAACATCAGAAGGCATGCATATACACATGCATGCACATGAGAAGTCATGCATATACACATGCATGCAAATGAAAAGGCATACATACACACATGCATGCACATAAGAAGGCATGCATATACACATGCATGCACATGAGAAGGCATGCATATACACATGCATGCAAATGAAAAGGCATACATACACACATGCATGCAGATAAGAAGGCATGCATACACATATGCATGCACATGAGAAGGCACGTGTAATTCTATGGAAATATAGGCAATCAGTGAAACTATAAGACAATGCATTTAAGAACACACATGGGTAGTCAGAAGAAATAATTTAACATTGCAATAAGAACACACACACTCAGAATGGTTTTATTTTACATTAAGAGTGCTAGCACAGAATATAAGAGTAGTTGACCTTTTTTGAAAAAATAAAAAGTGAAGATTTGCTTGTTTATATTCAGGAGCATTGGACTTTTGAAGAGCAAACAGGGGTGAAAAGCAGTGGTAGGACTTTACCACAGTTTATGTCAGAGAATGTTTGAAGTAGGTACAGAGATGCTTGGGAAGCAAGTGGGGTGGAAAGCAAGGTTATGGACAAAGATACAGTTGACTATCGCACATTTTTTGCAGGCTGTTGCCAGAGAAGAATAACAAGGAAAACTTGAGAAAGCCAAGTTAGTAGAAAAGGAAAGTGTCATAAATATGCCATAGGAGGGGCAATTCTGATGAATGAAGAAAGGGCTGGTAATGTAGCAGGGCATGCATCACAGATGAATAATCAGCCCCAAATGAATCAAAAAGGGCAAATTAGAAAAGTGCCTCTCGTATACTGACCATGTGGCATGAAAAGCCACATAGCACACATGTAAAAGCCAAGGATGTGCAGAAGATGGGCAATTCCCAAAAGGGGGGATGGCTTATCCTCCAGAATATAGCTCATAAACTATGGAAGGGTTTGCCCAGGATCACACGTTTTAGCGACATGAGCGCTCAGTGTGCAACAAGTACAGCAGCTAGAGCAAGTGTAAAATGGATTCACTTCAGGGGCAAGTGCAGTGAGCCCCATGCAGATTCATCAATATGCAAAACAGGATAGATACTGACACCCAGAATGGGAGGTGCCATTATGGTAGGACTAAATCCTTTCACAGGAATAGGGGTATGCATGCACACACAATGAGATAGCTCACAGGACGACTTGATGTGCTCAGAATTATTAAGTGATGATATGCCGCAAGAGGTGCCAATAGTTAATGTGGCAGTTAGAGGTGAGATCGTTGCTCTATTGGTCGACGCTGGGGTTGCATGTCTTTGAACAAAGGAGGAAAGGTGTCGAATAGTGGGAATTATCAGAAGATTGAGGGTTGTTTGAAGTTACAAGATGAGTCTATTTTTGTTGATGAATCATTAGTCTTAAATAGGAGAGTGTGCTTTGACTGATCTTTGTTATATTGGCAACAGACACCTGCCAATGTTTTGGGAAGGGATTGGATGAGAAACCTAGAACATGATGATTTTATTTATTTTGATTAAGGGATAGTGTATTCCACTTTTGGGATGCACCATTTGAATACGGGTGAATTTATTTTGGCCTGTGCAGGGCAAGTGGCGTTCTGCAAGATGCTTTCAGTAGAAACTAGAGGTCTTTTGTATTATGAGATAAGCATTGTGTTAAACATGGTTATTTGGCCTAGTGGAGAAAATGGTGAGAACATTTGATAATTTTTGTTTGAAATATGTATCTAGGGACAAAGAGGACAGATCATCCCTCTAGAATTAGAAGCAGCTATGAGTACAAAAGGAAAAGGCAATGCTGCAAGGAAGGGACAATAAGAGCAGACCAAAGAGGACAGTGATGGTTCTCAAGGAAAGGTCTAGGCTGATTGAATAAGGAAACAAAATAAAAATACAGGAATGCAAGGGATTATAAATATAACAAATATCAAAGTTTGTATTATGATTACACTAATTATAGGAAGATACAAATAAATAATTGACCTTAAATAGCACACGAGTAAGAAATTCAAAAACTAGAGGTTTGATGATAAAATGTAGGGAGCCCAATAAAAATAAATAGATAGAAAAATGAATGACAGATTGAATAAATGAATGAATGAATGAATTATTGGATGAATGAATGATTGGATATTAAAGCAGCAAGAAGCATAAATGAATAACATATTTGGATTTGGGAAAATAAACAGCACCATTGAGGTTGTTGGTCATAATTGAAAAATGTAGTGTATTTTAATATAAAAGACAATCTGATTAATAAAGGACCAACAGGGATTGGTTGGCCAAGACTGAGTTGATCATATAAGAGACTTTTGTACAGAACTGATCCCAACAACATGTAAGGGTAAGTAACAAAAAACATTATTTTGAATATTTATGTTGGTGGTGGTTTATGTTTGATAGATGAATCCTACTGTCCTTTCGTAAGCATGTGAGGAGTGTTTATATGGCCTTTGCAGAGTGCAACAATATAATGAGAAGAAACATTATATTTTGACAGAGGTTAGTACTAGTGAAGTACTAGTGAAACAATGAGAGTCAGAAAAAGTAAGTATTGGTTCACACTGCAGTGTGTGTGAACACATGGCTGATCATTATTAGGAGTAAGACGACCCAGGTGAGTACAGGTAAAAGGCAGTAAGGGACACAGTCTTTCCAAATATGCAGCCTTTTCCCAAGATAGGTGCAAAAAGGTGTGAATATAGAATATCATTTATATGCAAGTATGGCCATCTCTAATGACAAAGAAACAGAAGACTTCAGATAAAAGGTGGAGTAATCTTTTTTAAAAATTCTGATGAATAGCAAAATGCCAAAAGGGCAGATTTGGCACAAGTGAAGGAAATGGTTATAATAGGCAAACAATGTATTTCTTATATGTCATCGTTTTTTATATTTAATAGAAACAGTGCTGGGTTCCAAATAACAGGGGAAGCTAGATCAGCGTAGGTGATACAGCAAGCAGCAAGCGGCAAGCAGTGAAATGTGTCAAATATGTCTTAACAGAATCAAAGCACAGCAAAAAAAAGATGCTCGCGGTCCAACGTGACCAGAAGGAAGACTTCAAAAGACAGAGAAGAACGTGCAGCTAAGCAGGAAAAAGCCAAGTACAGGCCTGAATGCTATGATAAATTAATAATTTTATGTGCACAACGATCTAGAAAAAAGCGAGCCTATAGTTAAATGAGTTGGAAGTATCATGAGTTGATCCTCGTAAACCTTTTTTTATACAGAGAAGGGAGCAGGGGTCTATGCTACGGAGAAACCTGACCCCCTTGCCAGTCCCCAAATGACTTTGCCTCTATTTCGGGTTTCTGCAGAAAGTAAGAACTCACAACAGTGTTGTCTTCTTCAGATACGGATGCACCAAGAAAAGGAAGGTGACAAAAGAAGATAAATCCTTTAAAAAATGAAAATTCGAATTTGTCATGTTGTTTGTTTGTCGATTGTTATTTTTGACTCCTTGGTCTGAGAATGTCGACCTTAGAAGAAAATGTGTCCTTTAAAAGGATATGCAGTTTTTGAAAAAAGAAGCCCATAAGATATTAGAGCAGTGCCAGACACAGGCAGATGTATTTTTTGTATAAATCCAGATTATGAGCCAGGTCCCGACATCAGCCAGCATGTATTTTAAAGATGTGCCAGAGCCCTCGACTCCCTAGATCCCTCCCTCCATCATCTGTGCCAGCTCCCTCCACTCCCTAGATGTCCTCCTCACCTTCCCTGCAAATCCCATTTCAAACCACAACACACAGTGCTTCTGTGAGGCAGTTTGCTTTGAGATGTCAGCTATTTGCGGCTTTAGCCGAGGTTACAAAAAAGCTCTGTGTTGCAAACTCAGTCCCTAAACCCCTTCCAACTCCAAAATTTCACTTGGTGTCTTCCTGCCCCCCGAGCCCCATCCCTAGGCTGATGGCATTTTCATGTTTTTGACCTGCAACTGACCTTTTCCCTGTGTTTCATTTTCCTATTCCCTCGGCTATAGCCACGGCTATCTCTCACAGTGAGAAAAAAATAAGATGGCGGCTGTCATGCGAAGTACCCCGATCGTTGATATGAAACAACAAGGTTCTGGCAAAGGTTGTAAGTGTACTATTTCATTTATAAATACCTGGTTTCTTGGCAATTTACTCGAGACATAGGGGGGGCACCTACTTCTCCGTCAAATATTTTAAAAAGTACTGGACAGAAGAACCCCAAACCACAGAAAGGATTCAAGTCAACACTTTGTGCCCTAGTTGTTTTGTACATGGTCCAAATCCGTCCAATGGTTTTGACTGTGCAGTGGAGCCTTTCTGTCTATGAGAAAATGAATGGGGACTAGTCCTTTTGTTTTGCAAGCAAACCTGAATACAACTTTTGCTTAATCATGCTTTGAAATCAAGACACTTTTCTTGACGTTCGCATAATCACCACCTTTCCCAACCCTTTCTCTCACTACTGTAACAGTATTTATCCCTTTTCCAAATATCCAAAGCTGCCTCCAAAAAAAAGCTTCTGCCTCTCCAAAAGCTACCCAAGATGGCATGAAGTTCAACCACATTGCTCTTTATATAGCCAGTGGGTGTAAACATTTGGTTCAAACTTTTCATAAGTTTGACTTTGGTTTGATGAGAAGACCCAGATGGCCAAGATGGTGCTGAGTCACTACTCATCCAGAACCGGGAGGCTCCCTAGTGTGAGTGTTTGATCCAGGAAGATGTTGCTGAGAAGCAGCACAAACACAGCCCCGAAACAGTCCCAAGACAGGATAGCCAGTCCAGCCACCAAGGAGGACTGGGGGGAGGACAAGGAAAAGAGCATTAGGGACGTCCAGAAGCCCTACGAAGGTACCAGTGCAAGGGGTAAGCACATAAAAGCCAGCGTTCGGACAATATGGCCAAACCTGATCCTCTTATGCAGCAGTTCATCTTCATGAAAACATCCTCCAACAGTTCAGGTAAGGATCTCAGGAATGGAGAGATTGCCCCTATGTAAGTACATTTACTCAGTTTAGCTAGCCATCCAATCAAACCCCAGGTATATACACAAAGATTGTTATGACCAACCGGTCAGCTTGGCACTAAAAAACACCAAACACTCAGGACCACCCACCCAGAGATTAAGCCAATTTAATGGGTGTATGTTTGGGTTCGGAATGAGCCCACGTAAGCACAATAGCCTTTTTAGGCCTGCCTCATAGTTAGGCATGGGCAAACCTTTCTTCAAAACGTGGATCATCGCAATTTTGATTCATCAAGGACAAACCTCAGAAAAACGTTTGGAAAACTAAGTCCGATGTCTGTCCTCATAGTTCAAAAGGGAACACTTGATTTGTGCTCCCATTAAGGCTTAGCCAACTAAAGGGAGGCAGGATATCCTTTCTGAGGGCAGGCTTACAATATTTATGGAAAACCAGTGATATTTAGAGTAGTAGTAGGAAGAAGGGTATGGTGAGATAGAGAGTGTATGGGACCCAGTCACAGAATGTGAGTTAGGATTACTTCTGCTTATGCAGTTCTGTGTGACACTTGCAGTGATTTGGATTAAGTGAACAACACAAATGCCATCTACAGAGAATGTTGGGCCAGTCGGTGCACTGACACACAAGCCAGTGTCTGTTTCTTGAAGTGAGTGAAAGATACACATGAAATTGGTGACTCCTTGGAGGAGGTACAGGAAATAGACTCACATGATTGAAGGTTTTCATGTTCTACCGAGTGCAGCCACCCCATTGGTTTTTCAGGTATTTTCACAGGTGCAGCAGCCAAACACTATGTCTCTCGGTATGTTTTTAAAAGTCACAGCTACCCATTAAGTTTCCCAGGTATTTAAACAGAGCATAGCCATCACTTAAGGTTCTCAGGCTCTTTCACAGGGTGCATCACCCATTACATTTCACAAGCTCTCCTAAAGAGCATTTAATAAAGTGGGAGTGTGTGGCAAGTATCGGAGCTCTTTGGCAGTTGCACATGTTTTATTTTTGAGAAGTGGTGAATTGCAAAGAGCTGCATTGACAGATTGGTGTTTGCACTCGAATTTCACCTAATTGAGCGTGAGAGCTCGGTGCTCGGCTCCAACACTGAGTGACTTACCTCACTTTAAAAACACTTCTCAGTGCGGAGTGCAAAAGGGAAGTGCATGGAAAGTGTCACAGCAGTTTGGCAGTTGCAATTGTGTTTTATTTTATTTGGAGAAGCAGAGAATTGCAGAGTTCTGTATTGACGGATTGGTGTTTGTTCTTGGATTTCACCTAATTGAGCCTAGGAGCTTGGTGCTTGGTTCAAACACTGAGCGACTTGCCTCACTTTAGAAACACTTCCCGACATGAAGCATGTGCAGCAAGTGCGTGGCAAGTGTCCCAGCAGTTTGGCAGTTCTAGTGCATGGTATTATCATTTGATCCCCAACTTGCGTGTTGTAAATTACCCTGTTCATTTCAAGTTTGAGGGTGGAAGCTCTGCAGTATCTGTATTACGTATGGTAAACCGCTCCAATTGTGCAATGCGGAGTCATATTTACCCCTTATCAGCAGCGTCCATTTTGGAAGCAAAGAGGGTTATTACGGACGATGAGACTAGCTCTAAGAAAGATGCATTGGGATGGGTCAAAGAAGAAGCCCTAGTTATCAAGTTAAGAACTAATTTGGGTAAATCACAGTTGTGTAGAATGGGACACATTTCAAAGTTGACTCAGCTAGGGACAGTCTCTCTGGGCTCAGACGCTTGTACTAAATCACTGTGTGTGCCAATATCATCTATTCTTATGACACCCATAGCCGGATGTAAAATCACAGACTTCTTTCTCATATCTGGGACAAGTACAGAGATTTGTGCTCTCAACCCACCATGTGCTTTGTTCTTGACTGATCGCACACAAGTTAATGACAAGAGTCTGGTTGAGGCTGCTGAAAATATTTCTGTTTGTGCTTTTGGGATGGATATGGGTGGTCAGAGGATGGTTTTCGATAATATAGTAGATGAACCAATCCCCCCAATTCTCAGTAGGCAAGGTTTGGGTACTCCCACGGCATTGACTGGACTGCTATCTAACAAAATGGTGGGCAGAAGAAGCGAGCAAAGAGAGAAGGAAAAAAAGACAAGCAGAAGTTTCTGTGCATCACATTCTTATGGAAATGGATCAGCATATTAAACTAACATCATGCACTATTTCGGCTCTTAAAACCGTATTGAGTTACTTCGTGGACCTTTATGATAATATAAGAGGCGAAGTAAGGGCTCATACCCTCATTCATAGTGTAATAAATATAAAAAATGGAAGCCATTGCTGATTTCTTTTGCAGAATTGAATTGAGATTGGTCAAGGTACTATGGCCATGCAACTTATAGAAGGTGCTACCCAAAGTGAGAATGTTGCTAAAACAGACTCGGAGTATGCAAGGGGTCAAAGTTTAAGTAATGATAGGGAGCCTCAAACAGTGGCTGAAACAAATGTTTCTGTAATATGTATTTATGAGGATGAGATGGAACATGGTTTTAATGCTTTGACAATACAGGAAGTGGAAATGTCTATGAATGGAGATGAAATACAGGATTTCAACCCCCTTGAGTGCTCTTCGGGGGTAGTCCAAAAGCATGAAAACCTAAAATGTAGGAGAAAGCAGGTTAAGAAAATGAAGAACTGAAAGAAGAATAAAACTAATAAAAGATCTTCTACAAGGTTTATGCGAAATCTGACGATACATGAAGCACTGCAGAAGCAAGGGAGTCACCAGCTTGTGCAACAGAAAGGATGTGGGCTATAGAAATTTTACTTTTTCCTCCCAAAATCCCGATCCAGGGGTGGGCGAAGGCTCATCCATGGAACCTAATTCGGCCGAGGAGATGGTCTCTAGAATACTGAAGGGGTCCCCTGCCATATATAAAATCGAGCAAGTGGCTCCAGTTTCTTCCTCTGGGACGCATGCTAAAGGGGCGGATTGTGTTTTACGGCATTCGGTCAGTGTACAAACTGCGATCACTCGCTCTGTGTTAACAGAACATTGAAGTGTGTATAGAACGGAGGGGACATATGTAAGCTTTCCCAATACACATTTGTTGGTCTCATATAGATCTCAAGGTACTGACCTGGTCAGTCGTAATCAACCGGAGGAGGTGGATAGGCCTCTTTATGTAACAGTTACCGGAGGGTACCCTGGGGATGAAGAAATCATTATGTATACAAGCTGGGTCAGTCTTTGAACATTCAGGGAAAGTTGATAACTTTGAAACTGTTCCATCAGAGCAACATAAGTACTAGTGTAAGTCGAATGTTGGGGACATGGATGGGAAAAGGTACAACAGAAGTGTATTATTTGAATAATTGTTAAGAAACCGTGAGAGACTTTTTACTTCTACCCATTTGAATAGAAATTCTGACTTATATGGTCCTTGTGGAGGAAAAAAGGGAGGGAGTTGTGAGAATAAATTTGCAACCGGGTTCCTGGTGGATTCTTTGAGTAAAAACATATTAGGCGGTTGTGAGTGGTCCGCCCTGCCAGGGAGGCACATCCTAAAGAGATGATACACCTGGAACATGTTAGTGAAATTTGAGTGGAATGAATTCCAAGACACGCAGAGTGTTGTTAAGTGAGTCGTCTGTAAATAAAATGTGTCTGTCCAGTTTCTACAGAGAAGATAAGCCGCTTTGTTTGAATAGATCCAATGTTCTCGAAATCTTTGCTGGAGTACCAAATGTGCAGCCTCTATCCACAAAAGATATGGAGTGGAGTTTTTCAGATGTTGGAACAAATACATTTTGCACATATGTTACAATTTAGTTTATGTCCTAATAATGAAGGAAAAATCCTTCTTGCGCCATCTTGGGTTTGAAATTTTTGAAGTTAGGTCCCCCTTCTCTCAAATTTTGGTCCCTTCTTGGTGTAGGGGTCCTGGGAAACTCATTGCGCCCATTAATAGAGACAGCCAGGGGTCCAGAGAGGTTCAATCTGGCCAGAAACGTATAGCTATGGAGAGGGGATGGGGCGTGGTTAGCATCAGCTCTTTCCACAGTGGACAATAGCAAAATAAATAATGCCCAGTCTAATATTTAGCCCTAGCGAACTGACAATGATCCTTAGTTGGAATAAGAGGGGAAATGCTATTTGGCTAATAATAGTAAGGTGAAAGAAATTATGGAAACACACAAGATAATGATGCCTCAGGAAACATGGCTTAAGGAGACCACCGTTATATGCGTATGCTGTTTGCGTATGCAGATCATTCGGGCCACTGAGGGCGCCCATCTGGGGGGATGTTGACAGCAATATATTCAGGCCGGGAAACTGAATCTAGAGTTCTTTATAACTTCACCTTTGGAGTTTTAGGGTATAAGTTCAGTTTGGGAAGGCCCCGGCTTCTATGGAGGTTTTCTTATTTAATATTTTCTGGCACAAAGGGGTCAGAAACATTGACCTATTCCTGGATATTATAACTAACTATATATTAGATTGGAAAAATGTTCATGTTAAGGGAATGGTATTTGTTGCAACCTGAATTCCTTGTGTGTAGATTGGGAGGAGGAGGTGTAAATAGTCCCCCCTTTGATAGGTCCAACGGCAAAAGAGATTAATGGCTGGAAGTTGTCTGTTTGTTTGAACGTCTTAAGTTTATTTATGTTAAATGGTACTGCAGAAGGGAACTGTCCTAGCCAGCATACATTGTACAGGGATAGCAATAAATCCATTGGGCTACATTTCTGTGGGCCATGTGTTGCTTAAAAAATGTATCTCCCTAACAAACAGATGTAATGAAGGAGTGATCGGTGCATGATGCAGGTTTGATTAGATCTTGTGATTGGTACGGATATTAAAGGAACATTGATGGGTCTTTATGTAAACAAAGGTACAAACCGTATTAAATGGAATTCGAAGACCATTTAATTTGAATGCACAAATTAAATGTGTGCATTCAAGATATTTTTACTTTTACCACTTTAGACTGGAAAGTTCACTTTGTAATATTATGATAATTTCCTGATTAATGTAATTAAAGATACCATTGTAGTTAATAATAAAAGCAAATATATGATATAGTGAGATGTTCTCCTCGTAATCATGAATTTAATGAAAGGGTAGCCAGAGAGAAGAGAAAGAAAAGAGCCAAAACACATTTTATAAAGAAATATGTGGTTTATTTAAGAGGAGAGAGACATTGTTTTAAAGAATAAGAACGAGTCAAGATATTGGGAAATTATTATTTAACAGGCTGTATGGCAAGGGGTAAAGCAATGTAATGCAGTGTCAGAGGCAGTCTGGGTATCCCACTTCAACACATCATACTCAATAAAAAATGACACACCATCCAGTTTTTCAGGGAGTGTAAATATCTGCTCTCCGAAGTGGGACCCAGTATTCGATCATGATACATTGGTGAAAATTATACCTAATAGTAGTAATTCCCGAGCGCCTGGACCTAATCAATTGTCTAATACATTGTTTTAATCAAATCCAGATATATAAGAGGCCATATTTAGGATCTTGTTTAGAAATATCACAGATACTAAGTGCTTTCCTGAATCATGGAGAATAGCTCATGTTATTCCAATTTATAAGAAAGGCGATGATAAAGACCCCCGACGCTATAGACAGATTACATTATTGGATGTCAACAGCAAGATCTTTGCCTCTGTTATCTTAATTAATTTAGAGACTTGGGCATTTGGGGTCAGGAGATTGAATACATGGCAGACTGGATTCAGGAAAGGCTATGGCACCATCATCAACAGGTGTGTTGTGAAATATCTGCAGCACATGGTTTGAGATAGAAAAGTGACATCCATTTTGGTGGCCTTCATCGTTTTGACTGCAGGGTTCGATTGGGCGGATCATACGTTACTGTGGACTAAATTGGCCAAATGCGGCATCCAACACAGTCTACTTAACTTAATTATAGGAATACTGAGGACTCCGGTATTCAGATTAGGCTGAACCAAGAAAGATCAGTTTCCCGTATAATACCCACTAACTGAGGATTAAGGCAGGGTTGCATTCTTGCACCCTGCCTTTTTAACCTTTATTTGTCAGATGTGTGGGGTAAAATAGAGCCCCTGAATGCCAGAAATAAAGAGGCCAGAGTGATTTGGGAAGACCCATTGAAGTATAAGGCCAGCACAAAAATGGTGATGTCAGACATGAGGCCTATTGAACTAAAGACAGGCTTAAATCTCAAAGGAAAGAAAGAGGGCTTGAATCTCAAAAGTGCGAAGACATGCGCAAGGCATTTCATCAAGAAAAAGAAAGACATGTGGCTGACAACGCTGTTTTACTAAATCCACAGAGAGCTGCGTTTTTACTTAAAGAGACAGATAGCAGTGGGTACATTATCTTCAATGTAATACCAGATTGTGCTCCAGTCATCTCAAGTGAAACCGAGATCATTGCAATCATAAGAAATAAAAGAACTTCCTTTTTCCCGCTCCAAATGACAGTATGCTAAGAGAAGTGCTCACTAGACTTTCAGAGTTTGAACATGGTTTTCTCATATAACTGCCCTATACATATGGGCAGTCCAGAAGTGATATTCATGAAGTGTGCAACTGTGAGATTAAAGAAGTATGTTACACATGGATATATGGCCCAGGTGCTTTATAAAAGATCTTGTAAAATGTATTGTGTGTGAGTTTAAAAGACATTGCTCGCAGAATTTTACCTGCAGCCGGTCATTTCTCCCAAAGATGAAACTTAACCTCCAAGAGGTTTCCTCTGTTGATCCCGGAGAGGGAGGAATATAAAGAAATACACTGCCTATATTTAAACCACAGTGGAAAAAGATAAGGCCATGCCTGTTCTTTCAGCAGAAGTGACCTTGAGGTCACAATTCTCATAAAATGTCCAGTAGAGTTGCAGCCAGGGCCATTACAGGCCATGAAGGGAGAGGCAAAGATAAACATGAGCCAGCCTCTGGCTGATCACATGCTCAAGGGAAAATTAAGCTGAAATTATTATTTCTCTTCACAAGCTTGACTTTTGTATGTGCTGCCTGTTAGTACACTTAATTACGAAAGTATTTATTACTAGATATGGCTTCTGGCAGAGGTGGTCAAAAGGTTCCTCTTGTTGGTAAAGACCTACAAGCGTGGCCTCTTCTACCAAGTACAAAAAGCCCAAAAGTCAGTCTCCTCCCTCGCTTTCATCTACAGATTCCATCATGGATAAAGCGTTGCAGGAAATAAGGTCATTTAAACCTTTTACTGTAGCCACAAATCAAAAACTACAACAGCTAGATAACAGATGGAGTGCATTTGAAAATAGGATGGGCAAAGTGGAGAACATAATTAGTCAATTAGTCTTGTGGACGATATAATACCCAGAGTTCTTCATTTAGAAAAGGTTGTTAAAGATGTGCAAAAGCACAATGAGGATCTAGAAAACAGAGGCAGGTGTAACAACCTGCATATTTCTGGCCTACCTGAGGGTGTGAGGGGAATGGCACCATTCTATTTTTGCAAAACAATGCTACCAGCTTTTCTTCATATCCCGCCTGAAATTGCACTTACCATTCAGTGGGGCACCGCATTGGACCTATAGGAAGCTCTCAACCATTGCACTCTGCACCACATACTTTCATATTTTTACTGTTGGAATACACCCAACTACAGCTTATCATTTCTAAGGTCAAATAAAGAAATACCCTAGTTTGGCAAGGCAGTAGAATGTATATATCTCAGGATATGGTGAAGAAAACGGCGCAGTGCAGGAACCCATTTCTATCATACCACCCGGCTTTGAAGCATCTCAATGCAAGATACAGTCTTTACCACCAGTGCACATTCAAATTGACCATCAATGGAGGAATGTCAGTTTTTGATAATCTGGCTGACCTCAAAGCTTTCATCATATCCCTCAAAACGGACATTATGGACCCTCTACTGCCTTCTAATTCTACAGCCTCATGTTCCTGAGACATTACCTACGTTTTTATAATCTCTCTCTTTTTCTTTTTTAGAACACTGCAGATTTGTGTGTAAATAATTATATATTTGGGTGGGGGTGTTGGTAAGGCACCTATCTTCCCATTGGATCCATTCTTGGCCCTTTCGGGTGTCACCTAGTCCTAAGACTTCTCTTTGCTCTCTCTTTTTGTAAACTCAACTTCTCTTATTATATCATCTTCTTATACTCTATACTATACTAAGTCTGTTCTCAAGTTTTCTTTATCTAGTATCTCTCATATTGTTGTCAAGTTTTTACATCTCCCCTTATCCCTCTATATTCTTCCCTCATGTGTCTTGCTCTTTCCTGAAAGGTTTGTCTCCCACAATTTTGTGTCACTGTTTTCAATATTTGATTGCCCGGATCACTTGGTATTTCTATTATGCACATTTCATTTATGTATCTATTTGTATGCATTGATCACTCTTAATTTCTCATAATGGTGTTTGAATGTGTGGCTTGGAATATTAAAGGCACCAATAACCCAATAAAGTGACATAAGATTATCTAACATTTTAGGAAATAATTCAACCCCTCTGTAGCCTGAATTCAGCAAACACATTTATCCATGGCTGAATCTATGAAGCGTAAATCATTTTGGGTACAAGATGTGATTGCTAGTTCTGCTCTGTGGAAAAATATGGCGTGGATCGAAGCCCTGACGATGAAGGGAGATGGGTTTGAGCTAAATAACTAATAAAGCCAAATGTTACAATAATGAACATTTATGGGCCAACCATGCCTGACCCTGGATTTTGGAATATCATAAGACACATTATGCTGCAATCCAATCTCACTAACCTAATTGTCTGTGGCAATTTTAAAAATGTTGTAGACCCTTTCCTGGATAGGTGATCCATATGTATCTTTAAAAGTTCTAAATCACACAAATCATTTGTTTGTGGTATATCTCAAGTAGGTCTGGTTGATACATGAAGGCTTTCTCATCCTGTGACCTTCGACTACACTTTTCATTCCTTGCCTCATGATGCACTTTCATGCTCAGATTATATTTTTGTTGCTAAATCCCTTTCAGGTATTATAATTGATTCCTTAATTGCAAACATATTTATTTTGGATCATGCCCTGATTTTAACTACTTTTGACCTCTTGGATATTAAGAATCAGTCAGCCAGAGGGAGATTCAGCAACATCTTACTTCAAGATAAACAATTTGTTCAGTCCATTCTCAATTTCCAAAAGCAGTTTTTCTATGATATGCTTTAAAAGCAGCTTTCAGAGATCACATCATTGCATATGGATGCAAGCAAAAGAAAGAAAATAAAAAAGACAGACGCCTTATATCTTCCGCTCTCCAATGCAGAGAAGCAATATTATCAATCCCCTTCCAAGCTAGGCCATCGCATGGGTCTGTACTCGTGCTTCCGAATTACTAAGAATTTGATTGAACAAGCGTCTGGTACCATTCTAAAATATAAGTCTAAGATTGACCAAACCTCTGACAAGGCCAGCAAAGCTCTTGCTTCCTACCTGAAAGCTAAAAAAGAGAAAACCTTTATCTCTCACGTCAGGAATACCGCGGGTGCTACTATTACGGATCCAAGTGAGATTTTGGAAGTCTTTAAGGCATTTCTATTGTGATTTATATCATCCGGATGCTGTTATTCGATCAGCAAATCTTGATTTCTTTTTTCACAATAGCAGAAGAGATCCCTACTCTAATGTCGATCTTAGTGACTTGGATTGTAAGATCACTATTCAGATAATTAGTCAGGCCATTCAACACCTAAGGATAGAGAAGGCCCCAGGTCCGGAAAGCTTATCCATTGAGTTCTTTAATAACTTCTCCAATACTTTGTCCCCTAAGCTTGAGGCGCTAATCATCTGCTTTCATAGCAGAGTTTTTTTTCCTCTGGAACATTTGCAGAAGCTTATCAATTCTTTTCTCAAAAGCACAGTTATAGACCAATTTCCCTAATTAATGTGGAATGTAGAATTTTTGCCAAAGTTCTTGCTAATAGGATTGAATCATACCTCCCCAAATTAATGACGTTGGATATGTCAAAGGAAGAAATATCTCATCCAACGCAAGACTCTTACTTGATGCTATTCACCTGTTTTCAATGGATAGAAAAGATACACATGGATATGCAGCAATTGTTTTGGATGCTGAGAAGGATTTTGATTTTGTTAATAAGGATGATCTTTTTCAGGCTTTGCATTGCCATGGGTGTGGAGATGGTTTTTCATCCCTGGTCAAACTTCTTTATTCTGATCCTAAATCCCCTATCTTTATCAACGGTCAATCTGCTGTGTTTTTCTCTCTCAAAACGGGAACCAGACAAGGCTGGCCTGTATCTCCAATTTTATATGTACTGTCTCTGGAACCCTTATAAGAATGCATTAGGAATGATGTACATATCCCCAGTATTTGTTGTGAAAAACATGAAACGAAGATTGCTGCTTAAGCAGATGATATTCTTATTCTCTTAAAAAATCCTAAACACAATCTCCCTAATTTAGTATCTGTATTTGATATCTTTTCCTCCATCTTGTGGTATAGGCTCAGTAAGGAAAAATCCAAAATGTTGCCCCTTGACGCCTTTGCTTTTAAATGGTGCAAAAATTCCTTTAGGTATCTTGGTCTACATCTTGCGTCTTCTGTTTGCAGCACCATTAAACTCAATACGGGTGCCCTTCCTGATAAACTTAGAGAATTAACTTCTCTTTGGTCACCTTTATACTTGTCTTGGTGGGGTCATTTGAGACAATTAAAATGATGTTATCGCCTATTGTATTTTATTATTTACAAATGCTCCTGGTTCCCCTCCCTGCCACCTTTCTTAGATTCATCAATTCTATGTGAGTTATTTTTTATGGGGAAACGATCAAAATAAGGGAATTGCCATTAGTAAGCTCAAGGCACCCTTTGATAACGGTGGTGTCTGGGTCCCAGACTGTTAGTGCTATCATTATGCGTTTTTACTGAAACAACCTCATATCTGGTCTCATCCTTTCTGACTCTGCACACTTCCTTACTTGGTTTTCTCTTGAGAAAGAGGTGGTATCTCCAATAATAATTAGTGATCAGTTCTATATCTTTGGTCATATCTCCTCTAGATTTTCACGCCCTATCAAAGCCTCCACTTATGCCCTAAAGGTTTACCTTTTCCCCACTACTAACTCTCTGTCTCTGCTGTTTTCACTATATTTATGGCATGTCAAATCTATTACTGTCAATGGTAGTACTGTCATGAACCGTCGTCTATGTCCCTTCTGGACCTCCTGGTCCCTTACTCGCAGGGGATTGAATGCAGTGATCCTTCCAACATGGCCGCCCAGAACAGAACTCTCCTGGCCAGTCTATACATTCTACGCTGCTCATCGTACAACAGAGACACACCCTCGCGGCTCAGCGCATCTCAATGCTACCGCTACCTGTAGTCGGACCTGTTTAGCCGGAGATCGACCAGGGCTCTTGCTTCTATCCCTATTCCCAGTTCCTTGAATCCCGTCCTGTTCCTTTTCCCTGTCCAAAACTCCTGGAAACCCTTCCGTGCTCGGGTCACGGACCTCCGTGTCTCCGAGCGTACTTATTTACATCCTGGTATTACCCTGGACTTACGAAGACTCCTGGAAGCTGAACCGATATCCTCACACTGGACGCCGAGGACCAGCATTTGGGTCTATACAAATCCCGGGCCGTGAAGAAGAAGAAAACCCAGAAGGTTGCAAGTACACAACAAAGACAGGTGAGAAGGGGAGAGACTTGTGACAGATTGAGACGCCTTAAAAACGAAACAGACAGAGAGATGGAAGCCGCAGTTCAAAACCTAATGCGATGTATGCAGGAATTAACTACAGAGGTACAGAACCTCAAGGCAGAGAACGCTGCACTAAAACAGCTAGTTCTATCACGTGATTCCGCAACCAAAGAAAGTGTGATATTGGGAGGAATAGTGGACAAGTATGATGGTTCTTCCAAGACCCTCCGCGCCTTCCTTGATTCATGTTTAGTTCACTTCACCTTCAAGTCCTACTATTTCTCCACTCCTAGAGCAAAGGTGGGCTTTATGATCTCCCACCTCACTGGAAATGCATTGACCTGGGCAACCCCCCTGGTCAATTCAAGCGATGCCCTCTTGGATGACTATGATGGCTTTG
Source organism: Ambystoma mexicanum (assembly GCF_040938575.1). Lineage (NCBI taxonomy): Eukaryota > Metazoa > Chordata > Amphibia > Caudata > Ambystomatidae > Ambystoma > Ambystoma mexicanum. Next base: position 135,839,714 of record NC_090922.1, read on the forward strand.
TGAGAGCCCTTAAAGAAATGTTTGATCGCCCAGAACAGGTGTATAGTGTTCAAGAGAGACTACTCGAGTTTCAACAAGGGTCCCAGGATATGCTCACCTATGTTACTCGTTTCAAACAACTCGTGAAAGAAGCAGATTGGTCTCCAGAAGCCAGCTTTACTCTCTTCCGAAGGGGATTAAACAAAGAAATAAAAGATGAGCTAGCAAGGGTTGCCCGCCCAAGCTCCTTCCAGGCTCTTATGGACCTCTCATTGCAAATAGATTTCTGAATCCAAGAAAGAAGAGCAGAGAAAAGGAAATCTAAGGCGACTTTTCAAATGACCACTATGGAACCTGCTCCTAGAGCAGAGCCTACTGTTCCTCCTACCCCAGACCCAGAACCTATGCAACTAGCAGCCTTCCGTGGTCCCATTACCCCTCAGGAAAGGATGCAGCGGATCCATACTGGTCTGTGCATGTATTGCACCTCCGATAAACATCTAGTTAGAGAATGTCCTATTGCCCCTCCACAGCGTTCGGGAAACGCCAGCTCCCGATCCTAGATGGAGCACGGTGTCGGGAGAGAGATGTTTGCTCCACATCAAATCCATCCTTGAACTCTCCTGGATGAAAGAATCTTGTGGTTCTTCAGGCCCTCCTATCACCTTCCAAGACAGAATCCTACCCCATCCTGGCTTTAATTGACTGCAGAGATATGGCCGTTTTTCTAGATCAAGATTGGGCCACTGCCCACAACATTCCACACGAAAGCCGAGCAACAATGCAACCAGTGGAGGCAATTGATGGGAGACCTCTTTCTTCAGGACCCATTACCCTTCAGACTAAAGAGATTCTACTCTCTATTAATCACTATCAAGAAATGATCAGATTTGACCTCATTAAATCAGTCCATTATCCAATGGTTCTTGGAATGCCTGGCTACAGAGGCATAATCCTTACATCAATTGGGCAGCAGGCTCCCTGTTCCTAGGATCTGAATATTGTATGGCTCACTGCTTATCCCAGGGTACCTTACCGAAGCCCTCTGAAGACTTCCCAGAGAGCCAACAAGGTCCAGTTACAGTTTCTAACATCATCCAGATTCCCAAGGTCTACCAAGCCTTTTCTGATGTCTTTTCGACCACTATAGTTCAAGCTCTCTCTCCTCACAGGCCAGAGGATTGTGCCATCGATACAGAACCCTCAGCAGTGATTCCTTTCGGCAGAATGTTTATATTATCAGAACCTGAAAAGAAGGCTCTCAGTGAATACCTGAATACTAACCTGGAAAATGGCACCATACGCCCATCCAAATCTCCAGCGAGTGCTTCATTGTTCTTCGTGCCCAAGAAAGACTACAAGGAACTCAGACCATGTTTGGACTACCGTGGGCTAACCAGTGCACTCTCAAGGACCGTTACCCCTTGCCCCTCATCTCGGATATCCTAGAAGCAGTCAGAGGTGCAGTGATCTTTACAAAATTAGACATAATGGGTGCCTACCATCTCATTTGTATAAAGGAAGGTGACAAATGGAAAACAGCCTTTAGAACCCCCTTTGGCCATTTTGAGTACCTGGTCATGCCCTTCGGTCTTGCTAATGCCCCAGCAGTCTTCCAACGTTTCATGGATCAAGTGTTCTCTGATATGTTGTTCATCTTCGTTATAGTATATCTAGACGATATACTGATATATTCAAAGGACCATCGAAAACATGAGGAACACGTGAAGGCAGTCGTGCAACGTGTACGAGAACATAGGCTCCTGGCCAAGCCTGAGAAGTGTCTTTTTCATGTTTCAACTGTTCACTATCTCGGTTTTGTCCTTAGCCCTAAAGGGATTGGTATGGATTCTTCAAAGGTAGACTCAATTCTGTCCTGGCCTACTCCTACCACCGTGAAACAGATACAATCCTTCCTAGGACTTGCAAATTTTTATCGTAAATTCATACCAACCTTTTCTGAGATTGTGCACCCTATCAGTTCCTTATTGAAGAAAGACACCCCCTTCTTGTGGACCGCAGCCCAAGACGCGGCCTTTCACCGCCTGAAGTCGGAGTTTACACAAGCCCCCATCCTAGCCCACCCTGACATAGAGCGACCTTTTCTTGTTGAAACTGATGCTTCCAACTACGCCATTGGTGCTGTCCTAAAACAAGAATTGGACGACAACTTAGAGCACCCTATTGCCTATCTTTCTCGCACTCTAACACCCAGTGAAACCCATTACTCCGTTCTGGAAATGGAATTGCTTGCCATTCATCAAGCCTTTACTGATTGGCGCCATCTTCTCCTGGGAGCCAAACACTCAGTACAGGTCCGAACGGATCATCGAAATCTTCAAGTCCTACAATCCATGGAATGCAGAAAGAGTCGTCAAGCCCGTTGGGCCTTCTTTTTTGCTCAGTATCAGTTTCAAATCCATCACGTTCCTGGAACACATAACATAATTGCTGATGCCCTATCCAGACGTCCTGACTACGAAAAAACTGAGGATCGGACCTTTCCAAGGATGTTTCCCCCCACAATCTTTGTGGCCCAAGCTCTCACCCTCCTGGAAAACATCCAAGGCCAAACTCGAAATTCAGACATCTGGAAGGAGCACAAGAGAAATAACAGATGGAATCTCACAACAAAGGATGGGTATCTATTTAAGGACAATCGCTTAGTCATCCCAACTCCTGGGCTGAGAAAAAGGATCACAAGTCTCTGTCATGACACCTTACATTCGGGACATCGTGGAATTACCAACACTCTCCATATAGTATAGAGACAGTTTTGGTGGCCGAAGATGAAGGATGACATTAGGATCCATGTCCAAACATGCACAGTTTGCAATCAGAACAAACACGATAATAGGAAGCCGGCCGGACTCCTACTCCAACCAGCAATACCAACAAGACCCTGGGAAATCATGGCCACTGATTTTATCGTGGAATTACAACCCTCTAGAGGCTACACGACAATCATGGTTACCATTGATTTGTTTACTCACATGGCTCCTTTTACACCCTTATCCAAACTGCCGTCCTCATCTGACCTTGCCGGAATCTTCCTGGAACATATATTCCGACTTCATGGGCTGCCTTCCAAGATAATTTCAGACCGAGGACCCCAGTACATATCACAGCTTTGGAAGCAAGTATGTCGTATTTTGGGAATCGAACGTGCCTTATCATCTGGCTACCATCCACAAACCAATGGAGCCACTGAGCGTGTGAACCAGACTCTCGAACAATACCTTAGTTGCTTCGCCACCAAAGTTCAAGATGATTGGTCCCTCCTAATTCCTATAGCTGACTTCGCTTATAACAATTCAGATCATTCAGCTATCAAGACCGGGCCCTTCTTCTGTAGTCATGGATTTCATCCATCGGTGCTACTTTCTGTTCTCCCTCACCCTACCCCAGTGCCTGCAGTAGACTCCTGGATCGGGAACCTCATCACAGTACACAAAGAGGTTAAGCAATATCTAGAAAGGGCCAGAAAAGATGTCAAACATGATGCTGACTCCAAAAGAAGACCTGACCTTCATATTCAGTAGGAGATAAGGTTTGGTTATCTACGAATCTTCTTCCTTGACATCTGTGCCCTAATAAGCTGGCTCCCAGATATTATGGTCCTTTTTCTATACAGGAGATCATCAACCCAGTAGTCTTTTGACTTCGATTGCCTGAGTCCTGGAAAAGAATCCATCCAGTATTTCACACTTCTCTGTTAAAACCATATATTCAGTCGACTCGAACGGCTCCTAGATCCATCCCTGTTATCGTAAATGATCAACTGGAGTAGGAGGTGTCCAGGATTTGTGACTCAAGATATCGACGTTGTCAACTACAATATCTGGTTGAGTGGAAAGGTTAACCATCCAGTGAGCGTACCTGGGAACCCGTGTCAAACATGAATGCTCCCAGACTGGTTCGACGATTTCATCTGATCCATCCGGGCAAACCCAGAGGAGCTGGGTTTCAGAAGAGGCATGAACCGTCGTCTACGTCCCTTCTGGACCTCCTGGTCCCTAACTCGCAGGGGATTGAATGCAGTGATCCTTCCAACATGGCCGCCCGGAACAGAACGCTCCTGGCCACGCTGCTCATCGTACAAGAGAGACACGCCCCTGCGGCTCAGCGCGTCTCAACGCTACCGCTACCTGTAGTCGGACGTGTTTAGCCAGAGTTCGACCGGGGCTCTAGCTTCTATCCCTATTCTCAGTTCCTTGAATCCCGTCCTGTTCCTTTTCCCTCTCCAAAACACCTGGAAACCCTTCCGCGCTCGAGTCACGGACCTCCGTTTCTCCGAGCGTGCTTATTTACATCCTGGTATTACCCTGGACTTACGAAGACTCCTGGAAGCTGAACCGATATCCTCACACTGGACGCCGAGGACCAGCGTTCGGGTCTATACAAATCCCGGGCCGTGAAGAAGAAAACCCAGAAGGTCGCAAGTACACAACAAAGACAGGTGAGAAGGGGAGAGACTTGTGACAAGTACTCTGTGTCTATGCCCGGGCTAAATAAAGGTATCAGGTTTATTCATCAAGTCTTTCAAGGAACTAGCTGGAGATCCTTTCATGATCTCAGAGATATAGGCCCTCATTACAACCCAGGCGTTAAGGGGTTAACGGCACCGTAAAAGGTGGCGGTGCCGTTAAACCCTTAACGCCTGATTACGAGGTCCCTTTGCGGGTGGCACTTTAATGCCTACTTTTAGCAGGTGTTAAAAAACCAACCCGCAAAGGGACCTTGGTGCTAAGTACGGTGCCGCAATTTGCGGCACCGTACTTAGCGCCTTCCCCATTCCCATTGAGCCCTATGTGGCATGGGGAATTAACGCCCCGCCAACCTCGGAATGGGGCGGTAATTCCCCATTCCGCCATGGCAGAGTCGGTAAGTTACCGGCATGGACCATGTGCTATTAGCACCATGGTCCAACGCCTGGGTCGTAATGAGGGCCATATTCTTTTTACCCTTATCGGACTACTCAATCCCATTGGGAGATTGATTGCAGAAGGGGATAGTTTCCCTGCTTTACCTTTTCAAGAATTCCAGAACTCTTTAATACCCTTTAAAACTCTTGTTAATCAGTCATTTGCCGAAGCCTTCATCCCAGACAGCATTAAGGAGGCATGGATTACCCATCTACTGAAAACGGAAAACCTTGATGCTGGAGATCACAGAGATTTCCAGCCAATCACCAACGTCCCTTTTTTTATTAAAGATCCTTGATAAACTTGTGCTTAATCAATACCAAAGCTTTGTCCTGCAGAATAGCATTCTTGCCACTGGTCAGTCTAAGTTGTGTGTGAACCACAGAACTGAAACTGCTCTACTTTATCTTAAATCTAATATTGCATAGATAATTGATAAAGGCGGCCAGGTATAGTTACTTCCTTTGGATCTCTCGGCCGCCTTTGATCTGGTCGATCATGCCTTTCTGTCTGTAAGACTGGTCAAGGTGGGCATGTGCTCCGATCCTGCGGCTAACTGGCTCAGCTCATTTATTGGTCCACAAACTGTCTTTGTAACTAAGGATAATGCACAATCCCAAAAAGCAATGCTGACTTGTGGGGTCCCACAAGGATCTTGTCTGTCGCCGCTTTCGTTTAATATCTATATACAACCATTGTGCAATCTCCTATCCTCACACTGGGTGTTCGCTTTGCAAATTATGCAGACGACACCCCGATTGTGATAGAGCTGTGAGGCGTCTATAACAAGGATCTAGAGATGGTTACATTGTTTAATGCCATACAGTCTTGGATGACCAAAAACTCCTTGGCCCTTAACAACAAGAAAACCAAATTGCACATCTTGGGTACACTGGTATAACTTAATCCTCTTGATTCCTCCTATAGTAGTTTTCATATTGCAGGTAACACCATTAAGGTTTCTGATCATGTTAAAACATTAAAGGTCTATTTTGACTTCCATCTTTCATTTAAGAAACACGTTCTTCACCTTAAATCTTCCTGCTTCTTCTACATTCATCTATTGCGGCCAATTCGTCCATAGCTCTCAGAAACCAATCAGTCTATGATTGCGGCTGCCATTATTATTACCAAACTGGACTGCTGCAATAGCCTGCTTATTGGTCGCCCCTAAGCAAACATTAAAAGCCTAAAGGTGATCCAGAATGGAGCAATTCGGGCCAATTGCGGCCTTGGTCGACATACCCATGTTACTGATGCTCACAGAAGACTAAACTGGTTGCCCGTTAGTCAAATAATCATATTCAAATGCACCATGTTAGTCCATAATTGTCTGACAGGTGAAGCTCTGAATTACCTGTCAGCCAGAATTTCAAGAGTTCCCTTTCGGCGAACTCTTTGTTCAAACAAAGACATTCTTCTACAGCAACCATAAGTTCTGCTGAAGGGGATTGGTGGCTCAGGCTTGCATGTCTGGGCCCGGATCTTTGGAATCAGCTTCTTTCTGCTCTTAAGCGTTGCGAGTCAACTGTCCAGTTTAAGAAACAAATCAAAACACATCTTTTTGACCTGGGCTAGGCCTCGCACCCCATTGACCTAGATTCCTCCTTCTGATAATAGTCTTTTTCTGTTCTTTATTGTAACTGTCTTCTGAGCGACTTGAGGCCCCATCTGATTACTTATTGTAATGAATTTTCATCTAGTCATTTAATTTATTTTAAAAAGTGATTGATATATCACCATATATGGAAGGGAAAGTTTTTTGGAGGATATGCCTAAACAGATTTCCATCATCTGTGGGAATAGCAGTCACATATTTTTTAAACAATTTGAAATTAATGGAGTAACTGTGTTTTAGTTTTAAATATGTTATGACTAGGATATCTATTCATGTATTGGGGATCTCTCTCTTTTCACAAGAAGAATTTGAAGAATGTGGCCTATTCCTCTATATTTAGAATCGGCAATTTAATTTGCTGTTGTGTATTGATATAACACATTTTATTGTTGTGTGTATGTATATTATGGATTGCATATTCTGGATTTGTATTTTGCATGATAACATTTAGAACATTTTTGTTAAATTGTAAAGGTTTCATAGGAAAACCAAACACAATAAAGAAAATGTAATAAGTAAAGTTCTCCCACAGACTGTTGCCACTCTCCTGGGTGGTGGAGACCCCCTGTGAGAGAAGTACCTTCCTCATAACTGCCTCGTTGCTTCATTCCTACACAACACCCTCCAGGAGGGGAGGGTGGTGGAGCGACAAATGCATCCTCAGGCTATCTGCCCCACTGCCAAGTTCAGTTCTTTAGAGTTAACCGACAATCTTCAATAATGGCCGTAAAGTAAGACACCTCGCGCTGCATGATCTCATTTCGGAGATCTACCCAAAGATTTGTGCGGTCGGTGGTGGAGCATCACAGAGAACTGCTTGTGTGGTTGAAAAGGGGCTACCGTTAAACACAGCTGCTGGTGCCACTGACTCTGATAGCGAAGTCTATTCAGGTGCAGGGTTTTTGCCATTGCATGCCCAATGTCGTGTCTATGTGTTACACTGGACGTGGAATGCGCAATGACCCTCCTCTCCCAATGGCTGGATTGGGGAATGCTCGTGGCTGCATGGTTAATAGTGTCTGAGGTCACATAGGCTTGGTACTCCTAACTGTGCCACTGGCACACATGGTTCCTCATTGCTGCGGACATTAGAGTGCACCCAAATTGCCCTTTCCCTTCTACCCTTGCTTTACCCACTTCCCACAGCATTCCTCCATTCAGACGATTTCAGGCTCCTCTCTCTCCCCTGGTGATCTTCCCGGGTGCGAGCACACAATAGTGTGACACTCAAGACCCACTGGCATGTGTGGAGGTGTTGAGGTCCTGCCAACCTGTGGCTTTGCCTGCATTTCCCCGTCTACCACATCGGAAAAAGACTCCTCCATTGCCACCTCTTCCTGAACTGTTCCTCCTTCTACTCCCCTACTTTGTTCTGTGACACCAATGCAGGCTATTCCTCATCCGACCCCCTTATGACAGTCCTGCCCCTCATCCACAGCTGTAGCCTTACCCATCTGGGTGGAGACACCTTGCTCGAGTCAAGACCAAAACCAAGCATCTCCTTCAGTGTGCTTGCACACTCATCTCCCTCACACATGATTGATTTTGAATTGTAAATTTGTGTAGCGCATCCCAATGAGGGTCTCAGCAGAAACCTGCATCTTGGTGCAGGTGGTAATTCAACAAAGGATCACCCAGAGTTTTTACTAAGGGTACCTGATTGTATATAAATGAGGAAGTCTTCAATTGCTTTCTAAATATGCTCAGGCATGCGCTTTGTCATAGGTTATCTGGCAGCGAGTTCCAAGTTTGCGCGCCTGTAAGGTAGAAACGCCTATCACCCCATGTGGAGGTTCTGGAAAAGGGAACCACCAACAAACCCTGTCCTGCAGATCTTAGTGTATGGTTAGGATGATAGGAGATAATCTTAATTGATCAAAAAGCTGGTGCCAACCCATGAATGCACTTGAAGACCATGCACCAGATCTTGAACAGAATCATTTGCTGCACCGGAAGCCAATGCAGGCTCCTTCAAAAATGAGAGATGGCAGTTTTCCTAGGTATATAAAAATCAAGCGAACTGCCATATTTTGGGCTATCTGCCGTCTCTGTAGCTGATATCCATGAATGCCCATCAGGAGAGCATTACAATAATCTAGTCGGGCATTGACTAGTGTCCCGACCACTATTGGTTTATCTTTCTGCGAGATAACAGGTGGGACTGGTTTTAGGAGCTTAAGTTGAAAGGAAACTGACTTCAGAATCTGATTAACATCTAGATTTCAACTTAGATTAGCCTGGCAAATGCAGCAAAGGTTTTTTACCTTCTCAGTATATTTAGTTGGAGCCCCAAATAGAGTTGGACAGGGAACAGTATGCAACACATTGGCCACCTTGGCCTTTGAGACAAAGACAATGATTTCAGTTTTTAATTCATTCAGCTGGAGTATATTCTCCAGGATCCAATTCTGAATTGTATTAGCACAGGACAGGACTCGCTCCAATGTCTCCACTGGATGATTTAATCTGACGTAGATCTGGGTATCATCAGCATAGGAATGAAAGGAAGATAGAATTGGGAGAAAATATCAAGCAATGAACCAATGTACACAATGAACAAGAGTGGCCACTGGGAAGAGCCCTGCGGGACTCCACAGGTGACAGGCAAGGGGTGAGACAAATATGATTCAGTTTTAACCTGTTGGACATGGTCGGTCAGGAAAGACATAAACCAGTTTAATGCATCATTTGATACTCGGGCCACCGATAGAAGTCTAGACATAAGAACGTCAAAATCCACAGTATCGAACAACGCTGATATGTCCAGCATGACAAGCATACTGACATCACCATCATCGGCAGCCTGGAGTAGGTTCATCCCAGACGGCAGTTCATGCCATCTCGGTGCCATGGCTCGGCCTGAATCCTGACTGAAAGGTGCCATGGATGTTGTTCTTCTCTAGAAACATCTGAAATTGCCCAGTCACAACTTTTTCCAGGAATTTGGCTGGTCACAGTAAACCAGCAATAGGATGATAATCGGACAAAACTGTATGATCCAAAGTTGGATTCTTTAACAGGGGAATAACGTAAGATTTCTTGAGTTCCAATCGTACAGAGCCTTGGTTTAATGAAGCATTAATAAGGGTCTGAACCGGCTCACCAAGAGCTAGTGCATGCTGCTTTACAAGATAAGCGGTATTCAGGTCATACGTATAGTTGTTAGGTTTCAAATTACTTATCAAATGGATTACATTTTCCAGGTTATCTGGTGAGAAAGCAAATTCAGTCAGTGGCTTTCGATTTTCCAAAGATGCCACCTCTGTGATTGCTTTGAGATGTAGATTTACACATTGAGCATCTGTATTCATCCTGATCGAGAAAAACACATAAAAATCCTCAGCCACTTTTTGAGATGCTTGTAGACTAGGATTGATACACAGAGGGTGAGTCACATTTTTTATTATGCCAAATAAAGCCTTTGGTCTATTATCAGCTGAGTCTATCTGCCTTTGGAGACATACAGATTTAGCTTTTAAATCTCGGCCTTGGATGTCTTCAAATCGGCATTCACCTCAATGCGATCACTCGTGTTTCTGGTCTTGAACCACCTTTGTTCCATTTTCCGATAGAGTCCCTTGAGTGTCTTCAGTCCATCGTGGTACCATTGATTATTCTTGGTAGAAGTTTTTTTTAACAGTTTTACAAGGAGCCATCGCACCACAATTAGCTTGCAACTTTGTCATCAATGTGGTATATAAGGATGAGCAGGTCATAGTAGATGGAGATGCTGCTATACCCGCCAGCAGCTCTTCACTAGATATGAGTCGAGGTCCATCTTTCAATGTCAAAACTCTAAGTTAGCCTTTTCATTCCTTTCCGATATAGTAGGTTTAAAAGTCATAGTGAAACACACCATAAAATGGTCCGACCAGCTGACAGGTACGTTTTCGCCATGGTTTAAATTCATGACTCTATATAATATAATATGGGATCCAAACAATGGCCCCCTATATGAGTTGGGAGATTAGATAAAAGATACAGATCATGGGATTGTTGAATATCAATTAAATGTTTACTATCTGTCCCTTCGGGTTCATGACACCAGAAGTTAAAATCCCCTAAAATAATCATTTTTCTAAAAACATTGCGCATTAGAACCCAAATAGGCATCCAGGCCACCCAGTAAAGGTCCAGCTGGTCTGGGAGGTCTATAACACAGGATTGATTGACAAGAGTAATTAGGAGAAAAATAACAAGTACTGGCCAGGATTTGGGAAGGGGAAATCCCAATTAGGAGAGTGGAAGTTAAGCAACTCTAACATAGTTTTTGCCAATATGGCAACACCACCACCTTTTTGCAAATCCCTGTTAATCCATTTAATCTGAAAGGATTGTGGAACCAATAGGTGAAATTAATTATTGCAGGTAGAGGTAAACCATGACTCGGTTATGAAAAGGATATCCAAGTTACTTGCACATATAAAAGCATTTAAAGCGACCGTATGTTTTTATTGCAGATCTTGCATTAATAAGTGCTAGGCACAGCGAAGGAGCTATGCTAGCTCCTTCACTCAGCCCCAAATCATTGCAATCAATATGTGAAAGATGCATTTTATTCAAAGAATACAATTATAAATAACCCTGCGTTGACTTCCTAAAGGAGAGCAGTCTTTTACTTGAATATGTGATCACCACAGAAAAGCACTCGAATAGACGTTACACTTACTTGTGAGAAGCTGCACAAATAACGAAAGAGGTACCAACTAATTTACATTTGCTGGAACATCTAGAGAGGGTGGTTCTATCCACGTATGCCATGGACCAGCACATACCGGCTGGTCTCTGTTGCGCCGGCGCTGTTGTGCCTGTTTAGATAAGAAATGGATGAAAGAACAATTCCCTTGGGAAGTGTAGTTCCTTCTCGATTAAACCCTGGTCCGCACTGATTTAAGAGTACGCGTAGTAAATGTTGCCACACAGGATTAGAATTTTCAAAACTACGCGGATTGTGCAAATTAACAGCAGTAAAATGCAATTACAATTTAAAATTTTCAGAACTCCAAAATTAAAAGTAAGCACAGATTATTGGACACAAATAATGCAACAAGCTGAACAGAAGCCAAATAGATATTAACCGCTGTGTAATGTAGTAAGCATGATTGACATCCCTGCCCACTCTCCAGTTCTTCAGTGGCAGCATTCACATGCTGCCCTCCCTCCCTTGTCTATTTGCTTGGCACTGCCAGGGTATCCTCTGATGGGCGTACCTGCACGCCTACACTTGAGGCCTCTCCAAATGCCTCTGCATCCAACCCCCCCACCCGATTCACAGCATCAGTAGTGCACGGTGACTGGGGCCCACAAACTGGTGCCCATAAAGTGTACAAAGTTCTCCTCTCCTCATTAATAATAGAGAAATACTCCTCCTGTGAGGAGAAATGGATCTCCTCCTTCTACGCCCAAGCCTTCTTCTGCTTCATCCCCCAGAGTTGAGGTCAGTGTGCCATTACAACTGCCACAAAAGCCAAGAAACCAATAACGTGTGAGAACTAGCACAACCCCGAGCAGACATACAACTGGATAAACAAGGGAATAAACAAAACAAACCTACAACTAGAATCTACAATCTGCAATCTACAATCTACATTCTAAAACTACAAATGCAACTACACTCTACAAGTACTACTAACAATCCAATCCAATCAAATTCAATGCAATAGCGTATTTATTTATTGAACATTTGTATGGCGCCTATACAGCAGAAAGTGTTTCCAGGTGCCACAAGACTAAGGGAGAAGGGGGAACAGAGGAAGATAAACAACAATACACAGTCCCACAAGGCCTTGTGGCATTCGAAGCCTGCAAGTGCAGCAATAAATAGGTACACAGTAAACACAGAGGGGAAAGTGTATTTTTGAGGGTTTTTTGTGTTTGTGGACAAAGAGGTGCGTTAACTTTTTTGGGCGTTTTAACTTTTATAAAGGGACACAATTTGAGAAAAGAACAAGAGGAAAAGGCCAACCTACTTTTTTTTTATAAAGGGCACCATACACAAGGCACTTAGACACATTGAATAATCACTTAGACAATGGGGAACTGAAAATGTCATTAAAAACAGACTAAACTGCAAGATGCTGAACAAAGGACCAACAACAAACAAAACATACTCTGCCAAATTCAGCAAAAGACTTCTTAAAAAAGAATGGTCCAAAACAAAATGGCTATGAGTAGGAATTAAAATATGCATTACTCCCAATGGCTACCATACTGGTACATTGGACTGCTAATGTGGTAGAAATGTCTGCATTCCGTTGAAGCTCCAACTAAATTACAGTTGCCACCAGCCTACTTCCTGTCACACTTATAGGGTAATAGAATCACCCTCTGGCCAAAATGGGGGCTTAAAAAGCACTCCTATGCTGAAACCTACATGGACTACTAGGGCAGCCTATTTAGAAAAAAGGTTTGTAGTTTTACGTGCACATCTGTAGAAGTCCATCTGGTCACAAAAGTAGAGTAAAATAAACAGGAAAGACAGCAAAAATATATTAAAAGTTAGGGGACCCACAAGTGATTTGATAGAATCCCAAAAATGCAATTGTACCCTAATCCACAGTGTGCACGGTTATGCGGCTGATGTAAAATGCCTGCTAGCCACTAAAAGCAATTGCCTGCCCGCCTCACTCTGGACTTTATTCGTCACTTGCATTCTCACCCAGGATGGAGAACTCAGTCACAGAGTGCCTAGAGGCCATGCAAATGGCAGAGGTGTGTTTTTATCAGTGATGCAGTAACAGCACCTCAGACTGGCTAATTCCTCTTACCCATCAGGTAGCCACATATGGATGGTTTCAAAATAAGATTATTGTGAATCTCATACCGGGGATTGGCGCTGTACAAAAGTAGATTAATGTAACATGCCATAACAGTACATAACAAAACATGCCATAACATAGCAAAACATGACGTGTCTAAAACTCCATAACATTTTAGAGATCCAAAAAGTACTCAGATACAAACAGGGAGGAATGCCACCTTAAACGTTTGATGGAGAGAAGTCCAAAATCCTTCTAGGTTAGGAGGAGGTGGAGTTATAAAAATATCAACTTCCTCCAAACGGGTCAAACAAACTAGATTTTTATAGAAAATGTAACCATATTCACCTTACATGTCAGGGGCAGTGGTATATCAAATAAATAACATTGGTCTGACATGATTCTTCCAAAATGCCAAGTGAGGCGCCAAATCTCAACGTGTGACACCTATTAAAGCCAAGAGCAACAATGCTATGATTGTCATAGGAATGATCCTGAGTCAAGCAATTTTTTGATTATTTTAGAATAACCTGATAATCGAATGGGCCCACATGACGAACACATGTCATCTCATCAAACCTTTGTGAACACATTTTCAACACTCCAGCTAGAAGTCATACCAAATTGTGTAAAAGTTTACACATGGGTAAAAAGTTCAGTCGGGACACACTTTATTCACAAAGGCTGCCTCTTCGTCCCATTGTTGTAGTGAAAGTTTCTGTTGATGGGTGAGGTGGTTCTCTCCTCTGGGGACACTTAGCACCTTGTACAAAGGATGAGGTCTACCTATGTCTGGAAGGACAGAACCATAGAATTAGATCAAAAAGGCATATGTGTTTGGGAATCCGTGTCTCTTTTGGGAACTGGGTAATCCTAGTCTAAGGGACTGATGCAACATGTTCAGTGGATCACACTGAAGACCCTCCTGCCACAGTTTTGGGCAATGCTGCATGGGCATCCCACAAGCGAGGCAGGGTAACTGCTGTTACCATCGGCAGCTGGGAGAGGGGCAGCCCCAACCTCCCCACGCCTGCTCCTCTCCTCCCCCCAGCTACGGAGACACGCAGTCTCGGCAGCACAAAAGCCACGGAAAAGGGTAAGGTGCGAACGGTCATCACACCCTTCCTCCAAACAGCAAGGTGCTAAGTGCCATAAGGAAAACAACCGTCAGGCAGGGCCCAGGTTCAAAAGATCTGCCCCCACCAGGGGGTCAGACAGTCGGCTATCTGGCCGGGTGCTGCGACAACAGCAGCCCCCTCCACATAAACAACAAAGACCCAGGGCCTCCCTGGGTCCTATAAATGAGAGCAACATGCTCAGAGTAAACACAATCTGTTTGTGGACCCTGAACAGGGACCCAAGCAAACAGGAGGTTCACTGTTTACTCAGTGTCTTCCAAATCTTCTTGCTTCTTTAGCAATTCTTGAAGTTCGCTGTACATCGCAGTGTCTTTTTTCCTTCCTGGACATTGTACTGTTCAAAGCAATTGCAATGCAGCCTTAACGAAGGAAGAAGCGGCAACAGAACGGCCAGCGCGGACGCTGTCAACTTCAACATTCTCGGCATAGAAGGAAAAGTGAGCGGCGAGCGTGTCCAAAACAAAACAAAGACGCGTGCTGCAGGATCATCCCCAAAACCAGTGCGAACGAAGGAGAGAGTGGCATTCGAACAGCACGGCGTGGACGGCTTCCGATTCAACAACTTACAGGTGAGCCACCGCGCCTGGGCTATGAGGGAGGAAAAATAGACATGTATGTCCGGAAGAGATACTTTTTATTACAGTGGACCGGGAACCCCCGTGTTATAAGGCAGGCGGAGCAAGATAACACAAGCCAGTTTTAAACTCGGGCAGAGTCACAAGCCAGCTTGGTAGCACGGCGAGCCAGGAGCTCGTCTTTTCTTGACAGCCACGCAAGGCTGGCGAACACAGTTTCAAGCTCGGCGGGCCCAAACACTGCAGATTTAAAATAATTTCTGTAATTTTGCAGAGTGACCTCACAAGCGAAACCAATTAATTAAATCCAGTAAATGAAGCCTGTGGACTGCCCAATTTTCTGAACCCGGTCAAGAAGGCACCAGTCAACAGTTACCCAGCACGGGCAACAAATGGAACAGGCGCAGATAATTCACCGATAACAACAGTTTAACTCCTTGATAAAACCTTTTTCCTTTTCCTATAGCAGGCATAGAAGAACATGGGGCCCAAACGGAAAGCACAGGCAACCCCAACACCGGCGCAGAAACCCAAATCACCACAATTGCTAGCAGCCATTGAAGCGGCAGAGCACTACGGATGGGCATGGGTTAGTGAAAACATGTACGGCTTACCCAGGGAAGGAATTACCAGCCCACCCAGCCAGGAGGAGGTTTCTGCACCATTAAAAAGGAGAAAAATATCCAAAGGTGCCAGAAAAGGTACCAAAAAATTGTCAAAACTATGTGAGAATGTAGCGGAATTACAGCAACTAATGGTAGAAATAAGGGGGAAACAGACACCGCCCACAAGGAAACCTGGGGCCTCAAACCCTACCATTGCAATAGAACCTACAATAACGGTTGTCAACCCACCCGTAACACTACCTGCAGCAATCCCGCCACAACAAGTACAGCAGTTGCCAATAATGCCTACAGCATTAAAAACAACAGCCTCCACAACTCCAGCAACTGCTTCAGCAGGTGCCCTAAAAGCATGGGCAACCCCAGGCACAGAAAACACGGGCGCGACAGGGACACCCGGCAGCAATACAACTGACATTGTAACAATCTGTAATGCACTATTAGACCAAAAAATGAAATCTTTCCAAACAGAGATATTAAATAGATACAAAAGATGCCTGGCATGGAACATTGATACCACAATCAAACAAGTCATATGGGCCAAAGAATTTATAGAAATCTTTTCCCTAATAGAAGCCCAGCACAAGGGGAAAGACGCTTTCAGAGACCCCCAAAAAATAGAAGAAAAAGCTATTGCCAGAAACGCCCAGGTCGAACAAAACTGGGACAACTGGTTACAGGCCTTTGCCATCTTAGCAACAATATATGAAGAAAAATTCCCCATGGATGGTAGGAAGATCTGGGCATACATTGATAAAATAAGGGAAGTAAAAGTAAGACAGAGGGGGAAGACATGGCTTGCATACGACATCAGATTTAGGAGGACCATGTCAGAAAGGCCGGCCATTGAGTGGGATGAAGTCCAGAACGATTTATACACCCTCAACGCCGAACCTCCCCAGGAAGAAGATACCATGCATTCTTCTTCCAAAAATAGCAAACATTTCCAAGTAAGCAAATCCCATGACAATGATAAATCCAAAAAAGGGGAGCAGCCCTTTCAGAGGAACCAGCCTTGGGCGGCTAAAAATAATGCCCACAGACAGAACAAACAGCAGGCTGTCAAATCCAACATCCCATGCAGAAATTTTGGGAAAAACCAGTGTACATGGGGCAAAGAATGCTGGTACAAACACGCCTGCACAAACGGCAACGGCAAGCATGCAGCACGCAACTGTACCAGACTACCATCCAAGAAAGAATGATATCCCAATTTTAGAACCAGGATGAACGCCCATCAATCCGAGCAATTTTAGGGACGCCCTAAACAGCTACCCAGACAAGGAAACCAGCAGGTTACTATGGCAGGGTTTCACCAAAGGTTTTTTGATCCCATTTAAGGGCACTGGGTCACAATACATCCCGATGAACCTAATGTTAGCCAGGGACAACCCCCAGATAGTAGAAACCAAAATCAAGAAAGAACTCCAACTGGGCAGGGTAGCAGGTCCCTGGGATGTCATGCCTTTAAAGGACTATTTAATATCTCCACTAGGCCTGGTCCCCAAAAAAGAACCGGGGAAAATGAGACTAATCCATCACCTCTCCTACCCTAGAGGCCAGCCTTTAAACGACGGCATCCTACACATAGAATCTGCTGTATCTTACACGCATTTCTAAGAGGCGGTAAGGCTCATACAAGAGTGCGGCAGAAACGCCTTGATGGCCAAGCTGGACATCGAATCTGCTTTCAGACTCTTCCCAGTCCACCCAGAGTCACAGCAGTGGCTAGGTTTCACTTTTAACAACAAATTCTACGTAGATGGATGCCTCCCCATGGGGTGCGCAGTATTCTGTGCACTATTTGAGCAATCCAGTTCCTTTTTTCAATGGGTTTTCCTAAAGCAGAGACCAGGGACAAAAATAGTGCATTACCTAGACGATTTCATGGTCGTAGGGCCACCAAACTCAGAGGAATGCGGCCGGGCTTTAGCAAAACTGGAGCACATGGCCGCACGGTGGGGAGTTCCCCTAGCCGAAATAGACTCAGCAAAGGGGCTCTGCAGAATAGCCAAAACAAAAATATCAGAACTCCTGGCTAAAATACAAAACCTGATAATGAGAGAAAAGGGGACTGTAAAGGAAATACAATCCTTAGCAGGCAGCCTCAATTTCGCCTCAAGGAAGGATATTTTCCAGAAGCCTGGAGTTCAAAATCAAATCACTCAGCAAACCACACTTGCATATCCGGCTAGGCAGAGAGGTGAAACAAGACCTGGAAACATGGAGAAAATTCCTCAGAGATTTCAAGGGGTCTTTACTTTGGCAAACGCCTTTAAATACCCGGTCAAACAGGGTCCTATACACCGACGCAGCTGGGAGAAAGGGGTTTGGAGCCATACTAGACTCCGAATGGGTGGCAGGACACTGGCCCAATTCATGGCAAGCAGCAGGGTGGACAAGAAACATCACCCTACTAGAAATATTCCCCATCTGGCTAACATTACACATCTGGGGCAGGCGAATAGCGAATACGGAACTTTTGATCTGGTGCGATAACATGGCTGTAGTGGGCTCCATAAACAGAAGGTCTACGAAATGCCCTTTAGTACTAACAGTATTACGAGCCATTACAACAGTCACACTACAAGTAAACGTTGTCCTCAAAGTGAAGCACATTTCAGGGGCAGATAATAACATTGCTGATGCCTTATCTCGTTTCCAGTGGACAAGATTCCGAGAGCTAGCGCTGCACGCCCAAGAACAGATGACGCCAATACCAGCAGAATGCTGGGCAATAATAGGAAGACAAGAATAACAGCATCAACGCCAACGCCAGAGAGCACAGGCCGGGATGCCCAACGAAAACCAGGCACCTCTAAAACGGTGCCAACAACACATCGGCATCAATGCCAGCACCAGAGAGGGCAGGCCGGGATGACCAATGCAAAGCAGGCACCTCTAAAACGGGTGCCAACAACACATTGGCATCAACGCCAGCACCAGAGAGTGCAGGCCGGGATGACCAATACAAAGCAGGCACCTCTAAAAGGGGTGCCACCAACACATTGGCATCAACGCCAGCGCCAGAGAGCCCAGGCCGGGATGCCCAACAAGAATCAGGCACATCAACAACGGGTGCCAACAACCTCACAGGCTTCCTAACGGAGATGGCAGAAAAGGCGGTGGCAAGCACCACTGCAACACAGTACAGTAAGTGTTTGTAAACAGTATTTAAAGCCACAGGTGTAAACCACGTAGAACTAATAACAATTAAAGATATAGAAGTCTTTTTAAAATGGGCCCGGGAACAAGGTTTCAAAAGGGATTGGGCTAAAAGACACCTGGTGGCAATTTCATACTTTACAAAAATACGGGGTGATTCAGACCCCACCCAGAACACCCTCATCTCTTATGCAATTAAGGGATGGGGCACAATAGAGGGTCCGCAAGTGGACACCCACCGTCCCCTTGATTTCAGCAATCTGGTGCAGATAGCAAGCCATTTGGAAGCCATATGTTGGCACCCATACGAGATAATGTTATTTAAAACAGCCTTTTTTCCTAGCCTACTTCGGGGCTTTCTGGGTAGGAGAACTCATTGCTTCCAGCACCAAGGCCACAAAGGCATAGGCGTCATGGAAATCACGGTGAGACAGGAGAGTGTTAACATAGAAATGCAACAGTCGAAAACGGGTGCAAAAAGAACCATCAATATTTGTTGCATCGATGAGGCAACAAACTGCCCAGTTTGCATCACCAACCTCTATTACGCACAACGACCCAAAGTGGAGGGGAGTTTTTTAATCCACAAGGATGCATCGACCCTAAGCCGCTACCAATTTAAAAGAGTGCTCATAAAAGCAATCAGCAGAGCAGGGTGGGACCCCAAACAGTTCGGCACTCATTCCTTCAGGATAGGTGCCGCCACTGCAGCATGGCAAGGAGGTTTAGCACCGCAACTACTAAAAAACAAAGTGGATGGAAGTCAGACTGTTATAAAAGATATATCAGACCAAAATTGATATAGCCATCCGCCCTAAAATTTTCTTTCTTTTACCTACCTCCCACCACCACAGAAACAACAGGCGAATCGAGGACCACACTCTGATCAGCATGGATAGTTGGCCACTCATTCATTTTCAGGACAGGCAGATGGGCAGAAGAGAACAAAGAAGGGCCACCTTTCAGAAACACCATTAATTCATGGTGGGGATACAGAGGCCTATGCTGGGCTGACGTCCACGAAACACTAGCAGAACTGGTGGCATACAGGGACCCCCCAGAATTCCTGATCACCCATCTAGGGGGCAACGACCTAGTCAACACAGCTAGACGCATCCTATGCGAAGAAATCTGCTCCTCCCTAGCAGGCATTTTCACAACTGGAGGGGTACTGAAATATACTTCTCAGCCATTTTACCAAGAAAGAAATGGCTAGGGGCCAACTGCTACAAATCTATAGACATATCCAGAAGAAAACTGAACAGGACGATAGAGAGATTCTGTATGACAAGAGGACTGGGTTTCATAAAACACCCAGCCATTACACTAGGCAACCCAGACCTTTTTCTCCACGACGGCACCCATCTGGCTAGCCATGGCATGGAGCATTTCTTTCAGGAAATCAATACAACACTTGCTCACAGAGGCTGTCTGTAGGGCATACTCTTGCGGGAACACGGTCAGCCGGCAACCTGCCCGCGTGTGGCGGCACGGGTCCGAGGGGGAACCTCAGGACCCGGTGCCCAAAAGTATGATACCATGATGATATGTGATATTTTTATTGCCATAACCCATATCTGTACAATAAAATCCTACGGCCTTTTATTGCCAACACTTGATACAAGTTGTGAGCCTATCATTATGGGTGAGGGTTTGGGGTTCAGCCATTACTAATGCATGCATATGGGTTCAGCAGTTGTGGGTAATGCTGCATGGGCATCCCACAAGCGAGGCAGGGTAACTGCTGTTACCATCGGCAGCTGGGAGAGGGGCAGCCCCAACCTCTCTGCGCCTGCTCCTCTCCTCCCCCCAGCTACAGAGACACGCAGTCTCGGCAGCACAAAGCCACGGAAGGGTAAGGTGCGAACAGTCATCACACCCTTCCTCCAAACAGCAAGGTGCTAAGCGCCATAAGGAAAACAACTGTCAGGCAGGGCCCAGGTTCAAAAGATCTGCCCCCACCAGGGGGTCAGACAGTCGGCTATCCCGCCGGGGGCTGCGACAACAGCAGCCCCCACCAAATACACAACAAAGACCCAGGGCCTCCCTGGGTCCTATAAATGAGAGCAACATGCTCAGAGTAAACACAATCTGTTTGTGGACCCTGAACGGGGACTCAAGCAAACAGGAGGTTCAGTGTCTTCCAAATCTTCTTGCTTCTTTACCACAGAACCCGCCCACCCTACAAAAAGGGGAGAAGAACAAAAAGAAGTACAAGGCACTGTACGGTGCCCACAACAAGTCGTGGGACACAAGAAGGCGGAACGGGTCCGAGGGGGTAACCTCAGGACCCGGTGCCCAAAAGTATGATAGCATCATGATATGTGATATTGTTATTGCCATAACTCATATCTGTACAATACAATCCTACGGCCTTTTATTGCCAACATTTGATACAAGTTGTGAGCCTATCATTATGGGTGAGGGTTTGGGGTTCAGCCATTACTAATGCATGCATATGGGTTCAGCAGTTAAGGCCATAATCTGACATCAGGTGTGGGCAGCCCTCATATTCATCAAATGTTGCTCTTGTTTGTGATGGAACCGCCTTTCCTAGTGCTTTTGGTTGTATTCTTTAGGTCATGTGCAGAGCTTTCAATTAAGTCTGACAAATGTCCCTACCTGGTAAAGGGCCAGGGATGGAGTAAATGGAGACTGAATTGCTGGGGGGTTGCCATTCCACCCGGAAACCTCACATTCCACAACTTCCATTCTTTCAGTGTCAGCATGCTTCTCTTCTCCTTCCTACAGCCATGGCACCCTCTTTTGGTGAGGAGGGGAGAACCCAGTTTTTAATCTCATGGACCTCCCCATAAAAGGGCTCCAGCAGGGTTTCTGCATCCTTCTGAAACTAACTGAAGTTATTCGGCCCCGTCAAAACTAGGTGATGGGTAATCGATTGAGGGAATCCATATTTGGCCTGTGGCTTTATGCACTATGGCAGAGGTATTTCAGTACTTTTAGAGACAAAGGAGTAGACCTCTGGGAGAAGCAACCAGGGATTATGGCCCCTTCCTTGATCATCTGGTGAATACCTGACTTACGCTGTTTTTTTTCATGAACTGCGTTTCTCTGATGAGCAAAAGTCTGAGCAGAACCCACTGAGTGCAGCACCATAGCAAGTTAGAGTGAGCTTTGAGACAGCCCTCCGCCTACCAAAGGACATACTAAGGAAGATGAAGTGAGGGCCTAGGGTATCACTCTATCAGATAACACTTTCTTCGAACATAAAGTTCAGTAATGAGTGGAGCCTTCAGACTGCCTCCTCCCCTCATCTTCTGATTCCCAAATCTTTGCTGAATACATTGCACAATGCAGCGTATATTTGAAAGAATGAGTGAGACAGAGTCTGTGAGAGAGAGAGAGAGAGAGAGAGAGAGAGAGAGAAAGAGAGAGAGAGCGAGAGAAAGATTGTTGGTGGCAACGTGAGAAAGGGAAATGGAAACTGTCTGCACCAGTAGGAGGGGGTGTGGGAGGGGACCAGGCTTTTTTCCCTTGTTGAGTCTTTTCATGCTTTGCTACATCTTCAAATGTTTTGTTGCGCACCATTCTACTTTCTGTCATATACTGTACTCCTCCCAGGTGCCCGTTGTGATTCTGCCTGCTGGGATTTGCTCCCATGTGTCCCATTGTTAATTATTTCCTCTGTATCCCACTTTAATTTTGATCCTCTGCGGTTTTTCTCCTGAGAGTTCCATTGTGATTTTGCCAGCTGGTGGCCAATGCAATTAGTGCCTTATTCTGTTTTGCTCCCTGATACCCAATATACTTCATGTGCCTGGCTCCTAGATATCACAGTTTGAAGTTGTAACGTGAAGAGTTTTGTCTAGAGGCCTCACCAGAACTCTGCCCTCAATGAAGTCCCTTCTCTGAACTTCCCTTGGCAACTACTCTCACACTCTTTCTACATTGTAACCAGTGATGCTCACGCCATTTGGCTTGTGCTCCTCCCTGTGTTCCCCACTCTTATTCAGGACCAGCCGTAGCCCCACTACCAGAGAATCCAGCCCACTTGAGTGCCTTTAGACATATCCTTACATGTACATCACCTGAAGGGCAGTACTGCCGAGGCCTCACAATGGCAACAATAGATGAATGCACTGAGTTGCCCACTGGGCCCTTCCCTAGCCTCCCCACACAAAACGTCTCAAGTTTATACACATTCAACTAAGCCTCTTGCATGTAACAATTGAATGTCCCTTCCAATAGACAACCAACAACTGAATGCTAGACCTCTACAATGGAATTACATTTCACAATACAAAGCAATGCATCCTAGCAAGACGGGTACACATGGTCCCCTCTGGACACAAATGTCTCAATGGTCTTGACCGAGAACACTTAGGAAAAGAGCTTCAGACAGAGAAAGGGTACTTCTGCTCCACACGCGTCAACACAACAGCAAAGCCAACTTCCATTTTCCCTCTCTCCCCAATAAGGTAACCCAGCCCTTCGTTGTTAGATCCACCAGAGCATCTATAGGCTGTGCAAAAAGGAGCGGTGCGTGATATAAATCCTATTAAAATAACCTAACACACCAGTCTCATGCCTCAAACCAAATCGGCAATGTTCTCCAGTACTGACTAATACAAAATGTTATGCTTGTATGACATTCACGTTAGTCACTGGGATTCTCTCCACCCTTGAACTAGCCACAATAAAATGAAACTCATTCAGTTACAGCTATTGAACAGGATCTCATCGCTCGCTTGTAGGAAAAAAGAGGCTCAGAATTTCAGCAAGTATAGACCTTCATAAAGGACTCAGACTCTGAGAGCAAGAGATATGAGACTCTTGCGTGATACTCTGATGTGAAACGGGTGTGAGCCAGCTCTGTTTAAAAAGCAAAAAGAAAAATGTGAACCTAGCTTTGCATGGCAGCCAACCGTAGCATAGTGCACCACACCTTGGTAAAGCATGTACTACGTTGCAATGAAGACTAACAATTATTAACCCCTAACCCCAAATTTACTAATCTATAATTCCTTACTAATATTGAAGGCAGCTCAGTCCATAGGTGTTTGTTTCAAAATATTGGTTCAGATCATTGGTATAAGCCGGTTCATCTTATGAACACTGGCTGTGCAATGTTGCTTGGAAAATGCAAGAAATAAAAGTGCAGAATTAAAGCTGCTTTGTGGTGAAGACATGACAAGTTGAAGGGCATGGAATGTGCGAGTTCATGTTGCTCAAAGCAAGCTTATTGTTCAAAACGTCCAGTGCAGGAAGCCAGTGTAACTTATTGGCATCTGTTTGCTGCTTTGAATCTCTCTCCAAAGGTGACAGGCTAGACATGCGTTCCCTGGAAGATTCTAGAGGTTTGGTCAGAGGGGGTGGTGTCTGATTGACATGTAACATCAGAGTCAGGGGCAGGCAATTGTTACACTTTCCATAGGGGAATTTACAATAAAGGGCAGGTGGAGGAAAGTGCCCTTAAAAAGGGAAGAGCAGGGAGAGAAAAAAAAGTTATCTCGGAGGATCTGGCTGTCTGTGCCGACTGTGATTGTTTGCTGGGTTTTCTGTCTTCCGTATGCGAGCTCTGGGTGAGTGAAGAGAAGCCTGATGCAGAGGAGGGTCTGCTGAGGGGGAGACAGCCAAGCTCGGACCAAGGGTACACCGAACCGATGCTTTGGTGACTTTGCTGCTGTGAATATTTCAAGCAATCTTTAGGTGAGCATGTGTGTAGCTTTTTTACATTTACAAACATAGATAGCTATTTTCATATGTTTTTCCTTACCATCCAACAGGCAGATCTCAAATATAACAGAAGGCCTTAAGCTGCCAAAAACAATGCTATGTTTCAAGGCCATTAGATAACAGTTTTTTTTTTAACTACAAAACTTAAAGTATGATTGAAGTTCATTGTGGGAAAGGGTTTTATCGTGGGGGTAAGCATTACTATGAAATATGCTCGTAGTTGTGTTTTAGCCTGAATAATAGAATCTGTTATCATTGCAAAAGGAAAGTTTGAGATGTGCGCGTTCATTCTTGAATTACATAGGTCATGTTAAACTCTAATTGCTTATAAAGTACCTGAAAATAATTAGATCCGCTTGTGTCTATTTATTCTGCGTTCTTGTTACTTGTGATAGCATTTAGACAGGTATAATGCTAAGGAGGCATTTCTACTACCGCAAATGGTAAAAGGCAAGATTCACCAAAAGACTGTGAACTGGGAAATTACAAAGAGCTGATTCCCCATATTGCAGTTTCCGGGTGACCTGTTAAGGTTATTCTGAGGCTCTACCACCAATAAAATACCACTAAAGTCGACATGTTGGGTCATAGTGCGCACCAGGTTTGGTTTTTAGCTTGCAGCTAAATAAGAATAACATCAGGCAGCCCTGTGGCCATGGGTCTAATAAAATACCCCAACAATCATAGCAAAACAGGAACACAAGGGTCCCTTCTGGACACAAATATCTCAATTCTCTTGACCCAGAACACTTAGGAAAGGAGCATCAGACAGAGTCAGGGTACTTTTGCTCCACATGCATCAAAACAACAGCAAAGCCAACTTCCATTTTCCCTCTCTCCCCACTAAGGTAACCTGGCTCTTCTTTTTCATATCCACCCGAGCACCCATAGGCCGCGTAAATGGTAGAGCTGCGTGATATAAATCCCATTATAATAACCTAACACAATAGTCTCCTGCCTCAAACCAAATCTGCAATGTTCTCCTCCGCAGTACTGACTAATACAAAATGTAATTCACGCTAGTCACTGGGATTCTCTCCACCCTTGAACTACCCACAATAAGATGAAACTCACTCTTTTACAACTACTGAACGGAACCTCCTAGCTGCTTTTAATCAACTCTGGGATTTTCAAAATAATAACCTGTCTTTCCTATTTCGCTTTATGACCACTGTCTCAACTGAATCCTGTGTGAATGTTCTCCCTCTCCCTCAACTTCTCGAACGCCATTTTGCCTCTGCTTGCAGGACTGTGCATGCCTCACATAACATACAAGGGCCAACTCGCCTAAACCATCCCTACTGAACCTAGAGGGACGTTCAGAAAGGTTTGTGTTTTCAGTGAATTGGCATAAATTGGGTGATACCTAAATAAGTCTGCAGATGGTTACAAGCAGCCTACACAATTAGAAACATTAATACGTAGCACTGCACTTCTCCCACTAGCAGGCTTCCGGATGGCTGCATATTCTTCAGACCTACTTCACGGTACATTTGCAGAGGCACAAACACCATTTTTGGATCCTCCCCTGCATTGGCGTTAGTGCAAATGCAGCACAAGGCATTTGAAATGGTGGCAAATGCAACTGCGCATGCACAAATGCCGTTTGCACACGAATGCAATGCATTTCCGGCTAAAGATATGTGCTACCCACATATCTGTGGGCTCCCATAAAAAAAAAGTGAAACAGCCGGGCACACATTATGCTAATAATCAGCACATTTCCTCACACAGCACAACTACGTATTATTCTGTAAATCAACTCAAATGTCGACTCTCCTTATGGGTGGATAGAGGGCCAGTGCTTTCAGAATGTGTCAGTCATTACACAGGCATCTCCATTGTTTCCTTGTACAGAGTGACAGCAAGGAGATACACATCTTCAGCAGGATGCAGAATGAGATTCCAGTCAGCTGTAGGGTGAAAGGTGCGCCCACTTTTCTTTCTGACAAAGTGACTACACAAATTACTCCTAAACAAATCATGATCAGAGATCATCCCTCTCTCTGTGGCCCCCTAAGGGCCGTGCCAAAGGCATCTCTGGTATAAATATGTTTAGACTGAAAGCCTGGGAAAGAAGCCTGTTTATCCACACTCCAAGGGCTCATTTCCTGCAGACATTGCACCAGCATGGTTTGATCTCCTCCCTGGTTCTTCATCCTAAACCCAGATGTTTCATTGTGAGAGTGCACAAATATTGGGAGGAAATTGACAGAGTGATGTCAGCATGACATTTTCCTCCTCGTTATTCGTTGTGTCTTGGGACTTAATCAGCGCTAGAAACAGAAGGCGCCCAGGCTGTGAGGAACTCATGCTGGCTAGAAGCAAGGAACATAGCAGAGGGGCTCGGGGCTGGGGGCAATTCTTTTAAATTGTGGGCTCCTTGCACCAAAGTCAAACTTTTCTGAAGCAACGTGCTGGAAAATGAGATCCCTCACACCACCTCCTATCCATAATATGTTATCCAATGGCCGGATCTTTTGCTGGACAGCCCTGTACTGCATCACAGATAGATAGGTTTGTGCTATGTAAAGGCCAGGGCATAGGTCAAAATAAATAATTAAGAGTGTTATCACATTATGAGTGCACCTGTAGCAAGTACTGCTTAAGTACTGCTTGGCTGCCACGGCTGATTCGCTGTCTTTCTGCCTCCCTGCAACTTTGCTGTTTTGCCACGTTGCTGCAGTGCCGCTTTGGTGCTGCTGTGGACCTTTAAGGAGAGCTCCTCCTCGAGTTGGCTCGAATTGGTGCTTGTATTTAAACTATTCTACACGCGCACCCGTGCGCGCGCACCTGTAGCAAGTACTGTTTAAGTACTGCTTGGCTGCCACGGCTGCTTCGCTGTCTTTCTGCCTCCCTGCAACTTTGCTGTTTTGCCACGTTGCTGCAGTGCCGCTTTGGTGCTGCTGTGGACCTTTAAGGAGAGCTCCTCCTCGAGTTGGCTCGAATTGGTGCTTGTATTTAAACTATTCTACACGCGCACCCGTGCGCGCGCACCTGTAGCAAGTACTGGTTAAGTACTGCTTGGCTGCCACGGCTGTTTCGCTGTCTTTCTGCCTCCCTGCAACTTTGCTGTTTTGCCACGTTGCTGCAGTGCCGCTTTGGTGCTGCTGTGGACCTTTAAGGAGAGCTCCTCCTCGAGTTGGCTCGAATTGGTGCTTGTATTTAAACTATTCTACACGCGCACCCGTGCGCGCGCACCTGTAGCAAGTACTGCTTGGCTGCTTAGCTGCGCAGCCAGCGGTGGCGGTGCCCATTGCAAATTTTTCCCGTTTTTTTTTTTTCACTTTAATATTTGCCGTCCGTGTGACAAACTATAAGTTTTCTTTTTAAGTTGGTGTGCTATTAACAACAGTTTCTTTACAGGTTTGCTCTTGCACCTTACACCTACACACACGCTCATGGCGTACTCCTTAAAGACAGGTGTGCCTACAACGTTACAACAGAAAGGGCTAATTACCCCTCTTGCACGTGTTTCGTGCTTATCCCACAAGACTATCACTCTATCCCCGGTGAATGCGATGGCCTGCTCCAAAAGTGCAATTATGTCAGCGCCTCCATGCATAAGTACCAAGGCTTCACACGCTGCAAGAACTTTCTTTCCGTGTGTCCCAGTAGTATCCTCCCAACCCAAGCATAATTCAAACTTCTCAGTGCTCCCCCTATCGGATAATACCATGCTGCACACACCTCTTCCTCGCCTTACTTCTTCCAGGAAAGGTGTCAAACATATAGCGATGCCACAAACGTCCTCCCCCCACACTGATCCTGATCTTTCATTATACGCCAGCCAATGTGAGTCACCAACCTCCATGCTAATGGGCCCTAATGGAGCCATAGAACTCACTTCAGGCTCACAATCTTCCACTACTTCCCCGTCCATATCTTTTGTTTACCCTACTCCCAGAAGGGCGCGTACTCGGGATATACAGACTTCATCCGTCCTGTGTCCCGATGAAGATTGTAATTCCCTGAGTCTGCATACTTCTCCTGTGCCTCGCTCGCTGGATGCCACAGCAGCGGCATTACCTGCCCCCCCTGCTGTGGGTGATGTCACCTTAGCCGCCATGCATTTAAACCTCCAAAGTCTCTTCAAATTATATGAAGGTCTTGATGCCAAAATTGCTGAGCAATCCTCTCAATCTCGTGAAATGCTGTCTCTACTAAACACATTAGTTCGACACTCAAAGTCGTACCCACATGATGTCTCGACCACAGAGGTTTCTCCAGCAAACGAGGTTTCCATCATCACTATTGGCTCGGCGGGACCTCCGTCTCCCAGTCACCTGCCTATCCTAGCTTTACTAGCGTTTACTAACATCATCACCCCAGAGGTCGGAGCTAGTGTCCACACTGGTCCTGTCCCCTCGAATGAGTCATGGACTAGTCTCCCGCCCTCTCCAGTCGTCTCCGCTCCTAAACCAGCCCCTTTACCAGTCATGAATCCCCCCAAGGAGGGGAACAATACTTCCATTCATCCAGTCCCCAGAAAAAAAAATGGCTTCGAGGGTCGCTCGCCCTCTGCCTAAAAAGAATTAAAATCACTTCACACTGAGACTTCCGAAACAAACGATGAAAACATTTTTTCAAACACTGAAACCAAGCACCGAGCCAAATAATGTGATGGAATCCACCCGGTGCCCAGTACCCCTGCCAGCTTCCTTACCCACCTGGCCACTCAGTCCCCATCCAAAGGCAGCCAGCTCATTTGAGCAGGCACCAGTAGTGCCTTTAATAGAGGATTTAGTGTCACCATCAAAAGAGAACCCCCCTGCCTTGCCACCTAAACTGGTATCTTTGGAGGCGTCCGCCAAGCCTCATGATCCTGATGTGCCCCCAACACCTACCACAGCTGCGGCTTCAGCATACCCACCGTTGGATGCCCTAGTTCGTGAATTGGATCTTGCAACTACTCAAAAACACTCTGACTTTGGTAAAAGCATAACAGGACAGGTCTCGCAACCCAAGATTGTAACCCCTGTTACCAGTCTGAGAGAAAGAAAGGCCCGCAAACTTACAACAACTCAAATACGTGAGGCCGTGGATTCTTATTTAGCCTCTTGCATTCAGCCCCCTTCCTACAACCCGATTCAAAAGCCCCACAAAGTGAATGATAATCTGCGCCAATGGCTTCTATCAAGTCCCTTTCCTATGTGTGTAGATGCCCTTCACTCTCTTATTTACCCTGCAACCTGCCCCAGTCGACTGCAGTCCGACATATGGAAACTCCCTCATATCCATCATCAAATGAAGTCGCCCAAATTGCAGACGCTAAAACACAATCTGCTCCTGCACTGACAACTAAACCTCATGTCCTAGCCTCCCGCAAATGTCACTCCTTAATTTTAAAATGTTGGGAAGGTAGTTTGGGCACCTACGATCTTAATCGACGTAGTGTGCTAAACATCTTTTCAGAACTGGTGGAACTTGAAGATATTTGTTCTAGTGACATCGAACAAAATGAATTTATCTCCGAATCCACATGTTCAGTGGTGCGCCTGTGGATTCCCTCAGGAATTGTGTTGAACACTGTGTGGAAATCAAAAATGCAATTGTTTAACATGGGTTTTTTATTATCGCAGGATCCAGCACGTATGAATGCGGGAGTGGATGTAACACGACTGGCTCCATATACCAATGTGAAT
The DNA here is from genome assembly GCF_040938575.1 of Ambystoma mexicanum. Lineage (NCBI taxonomy): Eukaryota > Metazoa > Chordata > Amphibia > Caudata > Ambystomatidae > Ambystoma > Ambystoma mexicanum. The sequence continues at coordinate 135,869,838 of NC_090922.1, forward strand.
GAAACAACTGTGAAGCACAGTTATTGTGATCTGCACCGCATGTCATAACCACCAGTAGCCCCAACTGAGTATCCCTTTACGATTGTAAGCTGGAACACAAGAGGTCATTCCCATTTACAGACGTCTATCTCTGGTTTTCCTGTAGCATATGATAAAATAGCACTTCAGGAGACTTGGCTTCTGCAAACCCCTGCTTGGAATAACTATGAAGTCGCTCTACTTCCAGCTATGGCAGGCCAAAAGGGCCGACGATCATTGGGCCTGCTAATGGGAGTAAACACCTCTAGGGGATTTGCCATTCAGCCCTGGGCCTCGGTATCTGTCTTTATACAGCTGGTAAAAATCATATGCCCATTGCACACAATTGCATTGATTAACATTTATCGCAATCCACTTGGGCTGACTGATACTGCATTTTATGTAGGCCTGACTAAACTTTTAGATCTTGTACTGCTTACTCCGGATATAACAGATACCTTCATTGTGGGAGACCTCAATTTAGACTGTCTTCATCCTAAAGGAAAAACTACAATTGACAAGGTGAAACGATGGTCCTCATTCATGTTGGAACGCAATTTCCACATGACCAATGGCTCTATACAGGGTGACATTCCAGCTCACCCAACGTGACAAAGAGAATCTGTATGTACCACAATTGATTACATGTACATTAATTCCAATCTAAATGGGCAGATAAAGACCTTTCAAGTTATCCCCCAGGTACACATTGACCATCACCTGCTTGTTCTTACAATAAACTGGAACTACGTACCTCTGCATAAGTCCTATTATGTGAACCATCTGGTTGTTAACAATGCTAGATCTCGTTTTCGATGGTCGGATTCCAACTTACTAGCCTTGTCTCAATTGATCACTCACAATAATAATACTATAAACCCAACACAGTTCACCAATCTTCTAATCACATTTAGGAATTCTGTGAAACGTGGTAGTCACTTAGAGTTCTCCCACAAAGATTCCTTCAATCCTCTAGTGAAAGCTAGAAAGACTGAATACCATCGTGAAATAAGGTCTATTTGCAAATTCAACCAGCCAACACGCAATCAGCAGTTGAGATCAGCCAAATGCAGATATCGCAATTGGATGCAGCAATACCAAGCACACCACTTACAAGCAGATAGTGAACATATGCTTAGACTAATAGCGAACAAAAACACAGCTGAAACATGGACCATATTCAATCAGCGTGCTCACCAGTCCCAGTGTGCTATGCAGATCTCTAGCATGAATGAGGCACAATGGATCGAGCATTATACAAACCTATATGCAGACATGACTTTTGCCAACCTGGCTCACCCGCTTGATAGCCAAGAAATCTGCTCTCTTGAATGCTCTCCATCTATCTTTGAAGATTACATTAAGCATATCAGTTCCTCCAGAGCCATGGGTCCTGATGGCCTTAGTAATTTCATGTTCAAATCGAACCCCTCAAGGTGGGCTAGAATCTTGACCAATCTCTTTCAAAATATCATTGCTTCCTGTGTTATTCCCATCTCATGGAAAACCTCTATCATAGTACCGATTCACAAGAAGGGCGATTGTACCCTTCCTTGTAATTATAGGCCTATCACACTTTTGGATGCCCCTGGAAAGCTCTTCTCCAACCTCATCCTTTGAGACTTTAACAACTGAACTAAAGCTTCCCATACAAGAGACCCCTTCCAGATGGGCTTTCTTGCAGGTTTAGGCACGAATATCAACATGCTTTGCCTCAATGCAATTAAATCTCAAGCACAAGCTTCAAAACAAGCACTCTATTTCGCCTTTGTGGATCTCCACACGGCCTTCAATGCCATTTCCCCTCCTCTTCTTTTTGCAAAATTCACCAGAGATAATTGCCCCTTCTCATTACAGCAAATCATCCAATCATTGCATTGTGAAACATCAATTCGCATCAGATTAACCCTAGAAGGGTTATTATCAATGGCTATCCCTACAGTCCGCGGCCTGAAACAAGGCTGCCTTCTGGCGTCCGCAATTTTCAACCATTTTATGTATGATGTACGGCAGGTTTTTGAGGCAATACCATCTGACTCACCCAAAATAAACAATCGTAAGATCCAGACTCTCATGTATGCCGATGACTTGGTCCTAATTTCAAAGACCCCGTGTGGCCTACAAAATTTAACGGCTACATATTGAAGAACGAACTGCGGGTTAGTACTTATAAAAACCAGATAGTCATTTATAGACCCACTAACTCGACAAGATTCAAACCTAGTTGGACCATTAACCACATAAACTTGGCGACATTACCGAATTACGTTTATTTGGACATGGTTTTCGATGGTAGTGCCTCAGTTACTGCCCATTTAGATGTTGTTAAGCGTAAGCTGGATTCAGCGATTTCACAGACTAAGATTATAATGCACCGTTATGGTGCCTTTACCATGAAACCAGCATTGCTTTATTGGAAACAAAAGGCCACCCTGTGTATATTATATGGCCTTGAGTCTCAATCCACCTGGCCGGCAGTAGTCTTGGATAGGCTGGAAGGCAAATTTTGGAAGGCGATTCTTCACTTTCCACAATGCATTCCAGTGGTGTGGGTGCGTTACGAATTAGGGCTCACCTCTCTACATGCGCAATACCAGTGGGGAACGTGTGCCCTTCTTCGAAAATGCCTGATGCCTAATAGGGAAAACAATATTCTGCAATTCCTGTCAAACTACATATTCCAAAACACTCATCTTTTTGTTAAACATTGGCTACGTGCCATCTATAACATCTCAGTGCAAGCGGATGCCTCCCTTAACATGCTTTTGACCAATCCTGACAAAGTAAAACAACTAATATATCTTCATGATTGGATCAAGACTAGATCTAGATGCCTTCAATACAAATCTGCCATACCTGAAAAATTTAGACACAAAAGTTTGGGGTCTATGGAACCGTATCTCCTCAAGTTCCCGTGTAAAAAATTACGATCTGGTATCTTGAGAATGCGTTTCAATTTATGGCACACGCGTGAACTACTTGCTCAACGCAAATGTAATGAGGCGGAATTAGTCTCTTGTCGCTTTTGTTTGGACCCCAAGGTTACAGAATCCTTGCAACATATTCTGTCCTTGTGTCCAGCTTTAATTCCGGAGCGTTTGACATTTTTTTCAAGTCACTGTAGATATCTGGGAAATCTGGATCCAATTCAGAGATGGTCTACTATGCTGTACACTACAAATGTCTCCTTGCAAATTGCGATAGTCAACTTTCTTTATGCAGTGAATTGAACCTGTTGAAGAATTTTGTTGTTCAATTTTTTTTGGTTATTCGAAAAGTTTGTTGTTGTGCGCCTTACTATACTCCTAATTTGGTTTTGTTTTAAATTATTTGAAACTTTTAACAACTGTTAGTCTGGATCTACTAACTGTGTAATTGTGTAATTAAGACCTATGTTTGTTTTACCCTATATTCATCGTAGCTCATGCTTTGTTGTTCCTTATTTATGAGCATTTGAATGTAAAGTTTTATATTGAAAAGTTGATTTGTTTCAACTATTGAAACAACTATTCGTTTCAATAAAACATTTTTTTTTAAAAAGTATACAGCTGGTCCTCTTTGTGCCCTCAGGTTGACTATGTTTGTTTAACATGCTGATAGCTTACATGATTTACTCATTCATTTTTAAGGGTTTCTAGTCTGAAGATGAGGTCCCAAGGGGCGTCAACATGCCTTAGAAAAGATATTAAGTGCATGGAGCTACATACTTACATAAGATCTTGCACTGGCTGACAAAGCTTGTTTGATATAGTGGTGCTGGGTTCATAATACTCAAACCTCTGTAGCATAGGGTTCAAGGAAAGGGGGAAAGACATTAAAACATTGTTTTTCCTGAAATCATGCACTCAAGAAGGGGGGGGGGAATAAGAACTGTGAGATAAAAACTTGCATCATCATAGGCAATATTTTTGGGGAGGATATTTTGTGGGAGCGAGGGTTGTGGGAGTGTCCCCTGCACATTTCAAAATAATACAGGGGTTGCGGGGGTGTCCCCCGCAAGGTCCATGGGTCAATATCGCCACAAAAATATGGCGATATTTTTGTATTGCAATATTTTTGCAGGGATATTAACACATGGAACTATTTGCAGCCGTGCCTAGTTAGGCAGTACATTTCCACCACAGTAAGACAGGATCACACAACATAGGGGGGAGGTTGTCACTGATGATGCAAATATCCGCTTGCAATGCAATGGTGAAAGGCGCATCCTCAAATAAACATACGAAAGGGCAGATATATGGGAAATGACAACCTTTTCTATCTGCTGCTTGTAGGAAAGCGTGTATTGAAATGTAGACAAGCAGAAGAATGGTGGATATATAAGTAAACAGGGCCGAATAGTGGTCACAATACAAAATCCGACTTCAACATTTGCTTGGGTAAACAAGAAATGTATCAATTATGTAGTTGCTTTTATATTTAGTTGCTATAAGTATTTTAAGTTATCAATTGAACACATGTGCCAATGTTCCTCATGCTTATATTACTGCAGACACACATATAATGCATGGCTACTATCAAGTACATGACAGCACATTTTCCTCCTCATGATAATTGAGACATACCATCCATGGACCTTTGTGTCTTTTATCCCCTCCCCCCCCAGAGGGCAATGAAAGCCTCTATTACAGCCAATGGATATAGATCAGCTGTCGTTATTAGGTAAAGTTCACTCCTCACGAGATGCAGAGTAGTGTTTTCACAGGTTGACTGCCTACGTTTATCTCAAAGCCAAAAGGATGGTGATAGGTTTCAGTCCAACAAATGGCATCTTGTCTTTTATTAGTGCCCAATATCTGCCCAGAATATGAAAGTTACTAGATCCAGATTCTCTGCTAATGGTTGGTTTGTTGTCCAGGGAGTCTGACTTAGCTCTATCATGTAGTGATCCTAACGCTTAATCTACAAGAAAGGAGTGCAATTATAAGCCTCTTAGGTCAGGTCTATTATCCACCATTATAGCACTTGAAATACCTCCTCCCCTTCATTATTTGTCCTTCTGTAAGCACTGTAATAGAATGTTACAACATGTTTGGTTTGAATCACCACCAAAGATTAAGCTCTCATTGTTACATACCCATTGAACTATTTTAATTAAAATACTTGTTAATGTATCCTGTACAATTCCTGCAGTGCCACCAACTCGGAAAAGTGAATTATATAGATTAAGGGATTCACCAGTCAGTTCAGGAAGCAACAGCACTCACTCCTAGAGGATTCTTAAAGTCAATCCATAATGTGATCCTTGTGAAAGTAACTCGGGTGGACACCACGTGCATAAGCCACCAGAGTGATGGGCACATTCACTAGGAACTGCGTCCCTGACACTGTAGCCTAAATAGCACTGACTGACAGTTCTCGTTTTTCTATCACTATCGAAACTACTAACACATAAATACACCCACGCACGTGGGCAAACACACACACACACACACCAGTCCCTCTTCAGTCTCAGAAAAAAACGTGTATTCGCTGCATTAAGGCAATGCAAGCATAAATAAATAAGTCCGTTTTTAATCTCACTTACCTCGGGACATTGTCAAATGACTGAAAACAGCCAGCATATGCACAAGCATGTCCCTTCATATAGCTTACCCTTCCCATAGTCAACTCTGATTGAAAAACATGGTATGACTGGGTGTGCACCAGCTAGGATGGGTACCAGATAATAATGGCCCCATACATAATGTCGCCGGGAAAAGCCGTTGGAGACATATGGTGGAATTATGTATGGCGATGGGTTGCTGGGATGTCCCCTGCTCCCCTGGTAAAAAAAAAAAAATGTAATATAATGTCCACCCAAAAAACGCCCACTTTTTGTCAGGAGACATTTTTGCGGGGACATTATTGCATGATGTTAATACCATTAATTGAATATAATGAAAATTATGCAGCATTATTTTACTCCTTTGTAACAATGTTCTAATTTTGAAGTCCAAAGAGAGACTATTTGTGTGAAAAACATGTCGACTTTCTAGCATGAACGAAAACAAATATATATTACGTTGATATGAGAAAATTTGCTCTTTAGTGGCATTCCATGTAGTGGCTGTTAACACATTCTTTGATATCTGTGCATTTTACAAAGGAGAGATTAATACTTTTCAGACAGTGAAATGTAGTCAAGTGAGGAATGGAATCTTGAAACGACAGGGAATAAAGCGCCATGCATTGAAAACAGAATATTGTCATCAGCAGGTATAGCACGTGCCAACAAGGCCACTTATTAGGTTCTGGATACGGAAGAAAACGAATGACACTAATGAGTTGGCAGTGCCCATCCTGGGTTTCTCCGCCTGGAACAAGAAGACTGTCCAACGCTCATTTGTATTTCACCTGTGGGCGAGGAGTTAAAAAGCAGCCAAATGAAAAAAACGAGCCAACGGTGCCACTTAAGCAACATGTAACAATCCAAAGTTGTCGCTCTCGAGGTAGTTTTCAACATCCGTTGAGCTGAGAGTTTAGCTGTCTGCCTGTGTTGACTTTGTCCATCAGATGAAAAGGAGCGCCTTCATGAGGGCGCTAACCTTTTGTGATGCTGGAAATGCATCGGAGGGACAGGGCCTCCGTATCCTTGTCCTTTTTCTGTTCTTATCGTGTGTTCTGTCGTGTTTTCCGCGCAGAAGTCCATGCGGGACTTCTGGCGGTGCAGCTCTCTCTTTTGGTTTGGTGAACAGACCCATGGGATACCCTTATGGCACCCATGGGTAGGGGTGCAACCCTGTGCCCCTAGTGTATGTTTTTGGACACCCGTGGGTAGCCCACAGAGCCGGGTATGGGCTGGTGGCAGCTACATGCTGAATTCGACAGGTGCGCTGGGTATCCGCCATTTTAGGGTACCCCGGCCCTGCCATTGGAATCAGTTGATTCCTGATAGGAAACAAGATGGCCCCGGTGGCCTCTTGCTTTCTATCGCCTGATACCTTGTTTTTCCAAAGTCCTGGGAAGCCCTGACTCTGTCCCTTCCCCCTGACTGGCTGTTGGGTGGAAGTTCCGTATATGGTGTTGTTGTGAAGGCCCAGCTAGACTTACTGGAGCCTTCCCGCTGACTGTATGTTGTGGGTACCGCCTGTGGGTGGGACCTGGGTGAATGGGGAGTGTGACCAATATGCACTCCGTGTTGTGGCTGTCTGGTTTCTGCCATGAGAGACAAAGACTGAGACAGCCCTGCCCGAAACTGGACTGAATGCAGTATGTAGAGTTGAATGGCTGAGTACTTGTCTCAATCCACATTCCTTGGTGTGAGTGTCTGAGCGGGAGAAGAGTGGCCTGAATGCCCTGCGTGCCTGATTGGCTGACCGACTGCATGAATGCCCTTCTGTACGATTGGCTGCTGAGTGTGTGCCAGCAGTGTGGATGAGAGACCAAATAGTATATCTGGGGACCTCTCACCACTGGAAATTGTTCAGAAGCTGAAGTCCACTACGACGAGTAACTGGAGTAACTGACGCTTGACCTTGAGGCCCTGCTGGAGGAGAAGGATTGCCGTGGCTCTCCTTCACGATCTAAAGGCTGCCGTGTCTCCAAGGACTGACCCAGAGAGGACCTAGGTTAGGGTGCCTGATCTCCCACGGGATAGACACCCTCATCCAGACGGTCAACATACCTTCTGGAAAGGCCATCTGCATTATCATGACTCTTCCCTGGTCTGTGCTCTATGGTGAAGTCTAGCCCTTGCAGGCTAATGGACCACCTGAGCAGTTTCGGATTTTCACCCTTCATCTGCATAAGCCATTTCAGGGGCTTATGATCTGTTTGGACCTTGAAGGTGCTGGAAATGCATCGGAGGGACAGGGCCTCCGTATCCTTGTCCTTTTTCTGTTCTTATCGTGTGTTCTGTCGTGTTTTCCGCGCCGAAGTCCATGCGGGACTCCTGGCGGTGCAGCTCTCTCTTTTGGTTTGGTGAACAGACCCATGGGATACCCTTATGGCACCCATGGGTAGGGGTGCAACCCTGTGCCCCTAGTGTATGTTTTTGGACACCCGTGGGTGGCCCACAGAGCCGGGTATGGGCTGGTGGCAGCTACATGCTGAATTCGACAGGTGCGCTGGGTATCCGCCATTTTAGGGTACCCCGGCCCTGCCATTGGAATCAGTTGATTCCTGATAGGAAACAAGATGGCCCCGGTGGCCTCTTGCTTTCTATCGCCTGATACCTTGTTTTCCCAAAGTCCTGGGAAGCCCTGACTCTGTCCCTTCCCCCTGACTGGCTGTTGGGTGGAAGTTCCGTATATGGTGTTGTTGTGAAGGCCCAGCTAGACTTACTGGAGCCTTCCCGCTGACTGTATGTTGTGGGTACCGCCTGTGGGTGGGACCTGGGTGAATGGGGAGTGTGACCAATATGCACTCCGTGTTGTGGCTGTCTGGTTTCTGCCATGAGAGACAAAGACTGAGACAGCCCTGCCCGAAACTGGACTGAATGCAGTATGTAGAGTTGAATGGCTGAGTACTTGTCTCAATCCACATTCCTTGTTGTGAGTGTCTGAGCGGGAGAAGAGTGGCCTGAATGCCCTGCGTGCCTGATTGGCTGACCGACTGCATGAATGCCCTTCTGTACGATTGGCTGCTGAGTGTGTGCCAGCAGTGTGGATGAGAGACCAAATAGTATATCTGGGGACCTCTCACCACTGGAAATTGTTCAGAAGCTGAAGTCCACTACGACGAGTAACTGGAGTAACTGACGCTTGACCTTGAGGCCCTGCTGGAGGAGAAGGATTGCCGTGGCTCTCCTTCACGATCTAAAGGCTGCCGTGTCTCCAAGGACTGACCCAGAGAGGACCTGGTAAGGCGCCCTCTTCCCGAGCTACGAGGGACCATCGTGCACAGCTGACCTTTGCCAACGCTCCCTGGTAGACAGACCTACGACAGGCTGCCGACCCGATACGGGGACTGCTGAGGAATCCCAAAGCGAAGCACCCGGACTGTTGTCCGCCACTGTCGACGACCGCCGTCGCCGACCGGAGCCGCCGTGCTCCCGTTTGCCTAAGAACTTCAACTTGATCAACGGACGCTCTCGTCTGCATCGCCGTGCCGTCTCCTGTGGGAGAAGGCCTGACCGTCGACGCGCCGAGGAGTATCCACCGGTGGGTTTCCCGCCACCCAAAGACCGCAGAGACGCCGACGACTCGACGCCCTTGCTGGGCCACAGTTCTTCTTCATCTCTTTGCGGTCCAGAACTATCGTCACCGAGGTGCCCCGCACGCCTCTTCCTTGCAGGACGCCAACGCTCTGTCGTCGACGAGCACCGCTCGGATCAAAGCCTGCTGCCTCATCGACGTCGTTCTACCCGGTTCACGGTCGGACGTTCGGCGCCCCGTGTCTCCCGCTTGATAGGGGCGACATTCAAGAAGGGCCGCCGATTCCCCGACACCGAACCCCGAGTCCGCGACGCCTCTCGACGATCCGTGGCTCCTGCCTTAAAGGGAGTCACTCCAGAAGGATCGGTCGACGCCTCGCCGACGAACTCTACTCCACCAGGTACATTGGGGGGGTAAAACATTGTGGGAGAGAACGAGACTCTTGAACAATATATGGACTGGGCTTGTTTTATATATCGTTATTTTACAGGTTGCCCAGGTGGGGGGATCTCCACTCAGAGCTGTGTCCAGTAGCGAGGACCAGTCGTCTGCCTATTGTTTCATCCGTCTGCTTTCTCTCTTCTCTCTATTGCTGGTTTCATTGCTATTGATCCGTGTGGCATTTTCACAGCCTTGTTGAATGCACTCTAATCGAATATTAGTGGTACCACTTTAGAATTGTAGATATTTACCATTGTTGATTTTCCGGAGCACAAAGTGCGTTATTGTGATAAGTGTACATAACCTTTGAATATTAATTATATAAAGACGGTGTTTTCAGTAATACAGTGTGTGGACATTCCTTTGTGGGGGCTTGGGGATACACTGTACTTAAGAACCAGCCCGCATCACCTCCTGAGAAGCTAGGCCTTGATTGCTCGACCAGCGTTATAGAGAGCGGAAGTACAGACCCCCCCACCTCGTCCTGACAAGCTTGGTGGCAGCGGTGGGATGCTTATGGTTTTAAGAATCAGTGTATAACCGTGCCACTTACAAAATATCTGCACTTTATTGAATTAAGGTTTAGGTGTGTTCCAAATAACTGCATTACAAGCGATGGAGACCATTGCGAATGGTAAATTGACTCGGATGAGCTTAGAGGCTCTCCAGAGTGCTTGTGAAGCCAGGGAGTTAGACTTTGTGGATAAGTGTAGGGCTGAGCTGATAGCTGCCCTGGTGGACTACCAGACTGATGGTGAAACTCTTGATGAAGGGGGGGATGCAACCAGTGAGGACTCTGCCCCTGGGGTTGTCGCTGAATCTGTTTCTGGGAATGCCGCCATTCCTGCTGCCTCTGTTCTGAACCCCAGCAATTCCATGGAACTTGAGTTATTAAGGATGAAGTTAGCCTTTGAATATCGCAAGTTGGAAATCGATGCTGAACTTAAGAAAGAGGAGTTGGCACAACAAGTGGAGCTCAAGAATAGAGATCTTGAACTCAAAAATAAGGATCTTGGGCTCAAAGATAAGGACACTGAATGTCAGAGAATCCAGTTAGAGAAAGCTCGAGTGGAGACTTCAGCTAAACCAATTGAGAGTGGCAGGTCCCCAGCCACCAAGTTTATGAAAGATTTGGTTGGTGTGTTTTTGGAGGGTTCAGATATCCTCCAATGGATTGAAGCGTTTGAAATGGCTTGTGCAATTCATGATGTGGATAAAAGAGATTGGGCTAAGTGTTTGTTAAGTAGAGTACCTCAAACTGGATATGACTGTATTCTGAAGCTGAGTGTGGAAGAAAGGGGTCAGTATGAGTGTATGAAGTCTGCTTTAATTGCCAAGTTTGGCAAGACACCTACCCAATATCTTAAAAGGTTCAGGGATTTTAAGAAACGAGAGAATGTGTCTTGGGTTGACTGGGTGAGTGCTGCGCACATGAACATGATGGGGTGGATTGATGGGTACAAGGTGAAAACTTTTGCTGAATTATCCCACCTGTTGTTTTTTGAGCATTTTTCTGAAGCCTGTTCGCCAGAGCTGCGTCAGTATGTTGCTGACCAGAACATTTTGGACCCCTTTAAGCTGGCTAGGTTGGCTGACAAGTGGGTCTCCCACCGGGTGTCCCCTAAGGACTCCAGTGGGAAGGACAAGGATAAAGAGAAGGGGGCCTCTCAGAAAGCTGAGGAGTCCCCCAAGCAGTCACAGTCGAATAAAACAAAACCTTCCTCTCCTAAGAACCAAAAATCTAGTGGGGATAAGTCCTCTGTGGGTGGGAATAAGAGTAGTGGTCCACCTGCTGCAAAGCAGGCTCCCAGTGGTTCCAGTACCGTACCTCGCACTCCTAGCACTTGTTGGGATTGTGGGGCTCTGGATCACCGAAGGGGTGACTCCAAGTGTAAAGGTAAGGCACTTGGAGTACAGGCTGTCAGCCTGACCTACCCTTACCCCGTGTCTGAGGTGGAGGCCACCGTCCTCCCCTCCTCTACCGGAATCACATTTGGTGCTCCAGTAGAGATTTCCTTAGTGTCCCTTGGGGCCTGGGACCAGTACGCAGAAGTACTGGCGACTATCCCGCAGAACACCCGTAGGTTTTTGAGAAGTGTCCTCTTGAATGGCCAGCCTTCTACTGGTTTGAGAGACACTGGGGCAAGCATGACAGTGGTGGACAGGACCCTGCTCAAGCCAGAGGACTATGTAAGTGCTCCTCTGAGAACCACCAGGTTAGCTGGTGGGCCTCCCAAATTATCGCCTATAGCCTTAGTCACACTCATGATTGGAGACAAGACAGCAAAGCTTCCTGTCCTGGTTCAGGACAATGTCCCTGCTAACATTCTGTTAGGTAATGATCTAGTAGAGTTGGGGTTGATCTCGGATGGTCTTCCCATGACTGCTGCTGCGGTTACTAGGTCACAGGTGACACCGGGTCTGGCTGTGAGTCAGGTACCCGAGCCAAAGGCGAGGCCTAAGGCACGAAGAAGGAAGACCAAGAAGGCCACCTCTGTGGGAGGAACACCTTCTCTTCCTGCTGTTCCGACAGCACCCATTGGGATCCATGCTCCGGACGGGCTGGGTCCAGTGGAAAACCCGGACTCAACTCCTGTGGGAGAAGAGACAGAAGACTCTCCTGTGGGAGAGGTTCTCAACCCGGAGGATCATCCCGACCTTCAATGCTTGTTAGCTGAAGGGGGACCCTCCCGGGCGGACTTCTGTAAAGGGCAGAGAGAGTGTCCCTCTCTCGAGGGTCTGCGGACGCAGGCCCTGTCCCAGGCACAAGGTGAAGTGCCTAGGACATTCAAGATTTATTGGGAGGGTGAGCTCCTTGTTAGTGAGCCCACTAAGCCTGAACCTGGTGCCCTCAAGAGGTTGGTGGTACCCCAGGTTTACAGGCCCTTCCTACTGCAGTTGGCGCATGAGGTGCCCTTGGCTGGTCATCTTGGTACCAAGAAGACTAAGCAGAGGCTCTCTGCCCACTTCTACTGGCCTCGGATGGGAGTGGAAGTGGAGTCCCACTACCGGACCTGCCCCACTTGTCAGTTATCTGGCAAGACTGGAGGCAGGGTCATTGCCCCACTGCAGCCATTGCCAGTGGTCGGCACACCGTTCGAGAGGGTGGGCATCGACATTGTCGGTCCCCTGGACCCTCCCACTTCAGGTGGACATCGGTTCATCCTGGTCTTGGTTGATCATGCCACCAGGTACCCTGAGGCTATACCCCTTCGGACTATTACTGCCAAGGTGGTTGCCCGGGCTCTCCTGGGCATTTTTACCCGTGTTGGATTCCCCAAGGAAGTTGTCTCCGACCGAGGATCCAACTTCATGTCGAGTTACATGAAGACCATGTGGAAAGAGTGCGGGGTAACCTACAAGTTCTCCACCTCTTACCACCCCCAGACCAATGGTCTGGTTGAGAGATTTAACAAAACTCTCATGGGCATGCTAGGTGCTTTGGAAGAGCCCCTACGGAGGAAATGGGATCTCCTCCTGCCATGCCTGCTGTTTGCTTACAGAGAGGTACCTCAAGAGGGTGTTGGTTTCAGCCCCTTTGAGTTACTCTTTGGACATCCCGTGAGGGGGCCCCTCGCCTTGATCCGAGAAGGCTTGGAAGCCACCCCTCCAGGTCCCGCCAAGCAAGTGGGGGACTATGTGTTAGGCCTCAGACGGAGGATGACACAGATGATGGGTCAGGCAACAGCAAATCTCAAGGCCAGCCAAGAACTGAATAAGTATTGGCATGACCTTAAAGCTTCGCAGGTCGATTGGACTCCGGGACAGGAAGTCCTCGTGATGGAGCCTACCAAGCCTAGGGCTTTGGCAGACAAGTGGACTGGACCCTTCAGGATAATCTCCAAGATGGGCGAAGTCAATTATCTGGTTGACCTGGGTGCCTCCGGGGTAGCCCCTCAGGTATTCCATGTCAACAGGCTCAAGCCTTTCCACCGGCGAGCAGAAGTCTCATGTCTCTTGCTAGCTTCAGGGCAAGAAGAGGATGAGAGTGAGCCCCTTCCTGATTTGCTGCATAGCAACCCTCAGGACGGCTCAGTGGAGGGAGTACAGCTCTCTCCCGATTTGACAACAGAGCAGCAGAGGGCCTGCCGGGCTTTGCTCCAGCAGTATGCCTCTCTGTTTTCGCTGACACCGGGCCTTACACCTTGGTGTAGGCATGAAATTGACACTGGTGACAGCGTGCCTGTCAAGAGCAGGTGCTACCGTATGTCAGATACCGTTAAGAACCACATCCAGGCTGAGGTCGCCAAGATGTTGGATCTGGGTGTAATTGAACCCTCAACCAGTCCCTGGTCCAGTCCAGTGGTCCTTGTCCCCAAGGCAAGTTCCCAGGCGGGTACCAAAGATTGGAGGTTCTGTGTGGACTACCGAGGAGTCAATGCCGTCACCAAAACTGACGCGCACCCATTGCCCAGGGCTGATGAGCTCGTGGACACCATAGGTGCTGCCAAATTTGTGAGCACCTTTGACCTCACCTCAGGCTATTGGCAAATAGCTCTGACGGACCATGCCAAGGAAAAGACGGCATTCTCCACACCAGAGGGACTCTACCAGTTTAGGGTCATGCCTTTTGGGTTGAAGAATGCCCCTGCCACTTTCCAGAGGTTGGTCAATCATGCGCTCAGTGGGCTGGAGGCCTTTTGTGTGGCCTACCTAGACGACATTGCCGTCTACAGTTCCACCTGGGAAGCGCATTTGACACACCTGGATAAAGTGTTGCAGGCCTTGAAAAGGGCTAACCTCACTATCAAGGCTACCAAGTGCCAGATAGCTCAGGGGAAAGTTACCTATCTTGGTCATGAGGTAGGAGGGGGTCAAATCCAGCCTCTTTCCAGTAAGGTACAGGACGTACAGGACTGGGAGACTCCCACTACTCAAACCCAGGTGAGAGCCTTTTTGGGCCTCACTGGGTATTATCGCAATTTCATGGCGGACTATGGGACCATAGCCGCACCACTGACAGCTCTGACTTCACCCAAACAGCCTAGGAAGGTTAATTGGACTGAAGACTGTCAGAGGGCCTTTGATGGCTTGAAAGAAAGTCTGTGTAGGGCACCCGTGTTGTGTGCACCTGACTACAGCCGACCCTTTATCGTCCAGACGGATGCCTGCGACACCGGAATTGGAGCTGTCTTGTCCCAGTTAGATGACAAAGGGAGAGAACATCCTATCATATTCATCAGTAGACAACTCAAGGGTAGAGAACTTAGGTGGGCTACTGTTGAAAAGGAATGTTTTAGTATAGTTTGGAGCCTTAGGCGTTTTAGGCCCTACCTTACGGGGTCCACCTTCAAGGTCCAAACAGATCATAAGCCCCTGAAATGGCTTATGCAGATGAAGGGTGAAAATCCGAAACTGCTCAGGTGGTCCATTAGCCTGCAAGGGCTAGACTTCACCATAGAGCACAGACCAGGGAAGAGTCACGATAATGCAGATGGCCTTTCCAGAAGGTATGTTGACCGTCTGGATGAGGGTGTCTATCCCGTGGGAGATCAGGCACCCTAACCTCAGTCTGGGGGGGGCGACTGTGATGCTGGAAATGCATCGGAGGGACAGGGCCTCCGTATCCTTGTCCTTTTTCTGTTCTTATCGTGTGTTCTGTCGTGTTTTCCGCGCAGAAGTCCATGCGGGACTCCTGGCGGTGCAGCTCTCTCTTTTGGTTTGGTGAACAGACCCATGGGATACCCTTATGGCACCCATGGGTAGGGGTGCAACCCTGTGCCCCTAGTGTATGTTTTTGGACACCCGTGGGTGGCCCACAGAGCCGGGTATGGGCTGGTGGCAGCTACATGCTGAATTCGACAGGTGCGCTGGGTATCCGCCATTTTAGGGTACCCCGGCCCTGCCATTGGAATCAGTTGATTCCTGATAGGAAACAAGATGGCCCCGGTGGCCTCTTGCTTTCTATCGCCTGATACCTTGTTTTCCCAAAGTCCTGGGAAGCCCTGACTCTGTCCCTTCCCCCTGACTGGCTGTTGGGTGGAAGTTCCGTATATGGTGTTGTTGTGAAGGCCCAGCTAGACTTACTGGAGCCTTCCCGCTGACTGTATGTTGTGGGTACCGCCTGTGGGTGGGACCTGGGTGAATGGGGAGTGTGACCAATATGCACTCCGTGTTGTGGCTGTCTGGTTTCTGCCATGAGAGACAAAGACTGAGACAGCCCTGCCCGAAACTGGACTGAATGCAGTATGTAGAGTTGAATGGCTGAGTACTTGTCTCAATCCACATTCCTTGTTGTGAGTGTCTGAGCGGGAGAAGAGTGGCCTGAATGCCCTGCGTGCCTGATTGGCTGACCGACTGCATGAATGCCCTTCTGTACGATTGGCTGCTGAGTGTGTGCCAGCAGTGTGGATGAGAGACCAAATAGTATATCTGGGGACCTCTCACCACTGGAAATTGTTCAGAAGCTGAAGTCCACTACGACGAGTAACTGGAGTAACTGACGCTTGACCTTGAGGCCCTGCTGGAGGAGAAGGATTGCCGTGGCTCTCCTTCACGATCTAAAGGCTGCCGTGTCTCCAAGGACTGACCCAGAGAGGACCTGGTAAGGCGCCCTCTTCCCGAGCTACGAGGGACCATCGTGCACAGCTGACCTTTGCCAACGCTCCCTGGTAGACAGACCTACGACAGGCTGCCGACCCGATACGGGGACTGCTGAGGAATCCCAAAGCGAAGCACCCGGACTGTTGTCCGCCACTGTCGACGACCGCCGTCGCCGACCGGAGCCGCCGTGCTCCCGTTTGCCTAAGAACTTCAACTTGATCAACGGACGCTCTCGTCTGCATCGCCGTGCCGTCTCCTGTGGGAGAAGGCCTGACCGTCGACGCGCCGAGGAGTATCCACCGGTGGGTTTCCCGCCACCCAAAGACCGCAGAGACGCCGACGACTCGACGCCCTTGCTGGGCCACAGTTCTTCTTCATCTCTTTGCGGTCCAGAACTATCGTCACCGAGGTGCCCCGCACGCCTCTTCCTTGCAGGACGCCAACGCTCTGTCGTCGACGAGCACCGCTCGGATCAAAGCCTGCTGCCTCATCGACGTCGTTCTACCCGGTTCACGGTCGGACGTTCGGCGCCCCGTGTCTCCCGCTTGAAAGGGGCGACATTCAAGAAGGGCCGCCGATTCCCCGACACCGAACCCCGAGTCCGCGACGCCTCTCGACGATCCGTGGCTCCTGCCTTAAAGGGAGTCACTCCAGAAGGATCGGTCGACGCCTCGCCGACGAACTCTACTCCACCAGGTACATTGGGGGGGTAAAACATTGTGGGAGAGAACGAGACTCTTGAACAATATATGGACTGGGCTTGTTTTATATATCGTTATTTTACAGGTTGCCCAGGTGGGGGGATCTCCACTCAGAGCTGTGTCCAGTAGCGAGGACCAGTCGTCTGCCTATTGTTTCATCCGTCTGCTTTCTCTCTTCTCTCTATTGCTGGTTTCATTGCTATTGATCCGTGTGGCATTTTCACAGCCTTGTTGAATGCACTCTAATCGAATATTAGTGGTACCACTTTAGAATTGTAGATATTTACCATTGTTGATTTTCCGGAGCACAAAGTGCGTTATTGTGATAAGTGTACATAACCTTTGAATATTAATTATATAAAGACGGTGTTTTCAGTAATACAGTGTGTGGACATTCCTTTGTGGGGGCTTGGGGATACACTGTACTTAAGAACCAGCCCGCATCACCTCCTGAGAAGCTAGGCCTTGATTGCTCGACCAGCGTTACCATATCAGAGAATCTCGGCTGGGGTCCTCTGTGCCTTTCCTCTGCCATATAGAGAGCGGAAGTACAGACCCCCCCACCTCGTCCTGACACCTTTGTCCAGTGGTCAAGGGTGAAAGTCAGTGAGATGAGATGTTCTACCATGTGCACCTAGACCAGGGTTGTCCAACTCCAGGCTTCGGGGCCAAAATCCTGCCAGGTCTTCGGGATATCTCTCATTAATATTCATGAGAAAAAACTGTGCATACATTTAGAATCATTGCATTCAAATGTGTCTCATGAATATTAATGAGGGATAGCCTGGAGTTGGACAACCCTGATCTAGACATTCTTTAAGAAACTGTTTGGTGTCTTGTACTATTTTTGGTGGCTGTGGTCGTTGGGTGTGTTTGGTGAAGCTGGAAGGTTATGGGACCACAAGTCTGTTCGGTGCCTGGGCAAGTGGGATTGCCAGCCAATGTTTGTTTACACAGATAGAACGGGCTGGGGATGTTAGACTTTTTGTGCCTGGATCCAGTGTCCAGTTGTTTTATGCTACTGGTATGTAGTTATGTTGAATAATGCTGCACTGGATTTCTACTGGGAGTGGTCCGGACACATTAAAGCACATTGAAGCATCAAAGAAAGGTATAGCTTGCATTGTTGATGATTGCTGTCATGCTGAGCTCTGTGGTTTTCTTGAAGCCTGCTTGGTTGTTCATTGTTGAATGAAAGCTCCAGTTGAAAGTGGCCTTCTGTCTGTATATGAGTGAGGCATGGCCGGTGAGGCATTCAATGGATTTGAGTATGGTGGGCCTCCTTCAGTTTTCTATTTAAAGTCCAGGGGCCTCATTACACGTAGTGCGGTAAGGGTTTACCGGTACTGGTAAGGGCACCGGTACCGGTAAACCCTTACCGCCTTACTACGAGGTCTGTTTGCGGGTTGGTACTTTAACGCCTGCTTTTTAGCAGGCGTTAAAAACCAACCCGCAAAGGGACCAGGGTGCTAATTACGGTACCGCAATTTGCGGTACTGTAATTAGCGCCTTCCCCATTCCCACAGAGCCCTATGGGCCAAAAATGGGAATGGGGAAGGGCAATGGAGGAAGGCGGAATTACCGCATTCCCAACCTTGGAATAGGGCAGTAATTCCCCTTTTCTCCAAGGCTGTACCGGTAAATTACCGGCATGAACCATGGTGCTAATAGCACCATGGTTTACCGCACTACGTGTAATGAGGCCCCATGTTCGTTATGCTGCAGAATGTGGGGAGAAAGACGTCAAGGGTGTGTGGCTGTGGGGCGCATGGCTCCTCGATAAAGGGTGTATCACGTGTGTGTATGATGCAAAAGTTGCTGGGACATTGATCAATGTTTATCTGTTCATTTTTTCAGTACATGTATGCCCCTCCAAGGTTCTTCCATGCTTGGTAGTTGTGTGATGAGTTAGAAAGCTACTGAGCATGGCAAGGGTGGCTAAGTGCACAGCGGCAGGTTTTCCTTGGCACTGTGTGTGAGCGAGTTCCAGAGGTAGGAAGTGAGTGCACAGTATACCTGCATTCATCCTGGCTGACCGACGTTGGAATGGTGTGCATTGCGTGCTTTGTATGCGTTGTTTCCTTTGCATGTGGTATTTTTCGTGTACTATCAAGTGGCGGTGTGATCACAAGATTTGCGCGTGACTTTTCCCGACATGAAGTTGCGCATTGAAATCTTTGAATTCGGTTATGTTTGCGCTTGGATGGGCGTGTGGTTCCGCTGCGTGGCCCGTCCCTCAACATGCCCACGTTCTTCCTTGTTTTTGCTCATTTTGCCCGGAAATTGGGGATATGCATGTTCCGCCCCTATCTATTTTGTTGTCTAAGCCCGTCCCACACTTTGCATGGAGTGTCACGCACTGCGCTCGACTGCACACAAAGACGTGATGGGCCCGCGCAAAGCCACGGAAATGCACGCAAAGTCCATTCCATGAATCGCTGAAAGGAGTTTTGCGGAAAGTCACTTTTCAGCATGAAAATAATTCTATAAATCAGGCCCTACGTGGCTCTGATCTTTGCTCTAACTATCTGAACCATTCAATTTTCTGGCAGTGCCACATGCTGCTGTTTCTGAAAACGTTTAGAAGCAGCCTAAAGGCAACATGTTACGAAAACACCCAAAACAAGAAAAAAATGGTGATATCCTCTGTAGACAGTTGAATGTAATGCCTGGCAAGGTTTGGATGTTTAGGAAGCCGAATACAAATAGAAAGTGTTTATTGGACGCCGAGGCAGATGTAATTGGCGTAGCACTGCTGATTCTTTCTGGCAGTGCCTGCCCAAGATTTTCAAATGCAAAGTCACTATTTAAGTTGTTTTTAGGTAGCAATTGAAGCCCAGCACAATTCTCATTTGTTATACAATGCTCTCATTTTGGTACACGAAGTTTAATATTTGTTTGCCTACATGATTAGCGTTCGGCTGAACACAAAAATGAAAGTAATGGACATATAGGGTTGCAAAAACACCACAATCCAGAGATAGCTTCAGTAAGCAGAACTCTTAGCATGCCAAAACATTGGCATGGGCTTTCATGAAATCTTGCATTTACAGGCAGGATCAACTTGATTCTAGGGTCTAATTTGCAACTGCAATCCCTCACAATCCTTCTTGCGTCAACCTTCATGTGTAGGTGGCCTCCACTTCCTGTTTTCTCCTTCTCTTCTCTGCTTGTTCCCATGTTTTGCTTCTATGTGTTTCTTTACTCCTTCCTTCATGGTTGGGTGAAGGGCTGTGCTGTAAATAGAGGCTGGCGAAATGAACACACGTGAAGTGAAATCAGCGAACCTCTAATTTCACTCTGCTGTCAAAGCACATGCTTCCCCCGATTGGCCTCTTTTCAGGTGTAATTTGTTTTCCTGGCGAAATTCAATTTTTGGTCTGGTTTTGCCTGATATGTTGGCCAATTGGGGCCCAAAAAGGTTTCGTAACTCTCTACTTGCATGGCATTTAAGAGTAAAACCACAACAAAACAAAACAAAAAATCGTGCAGGAAAATATATGCCAGCTTCGCCGATTTCGCTCCTCGTGTGACATTGTCAAACCGGGCAGATTTTGGCAGAATTCGCTGCTTTCTGCGTGGACCGAGTATCACCCGTTTTGCCTATTCCTAACTGTACGTACTTGTTATGGTTAAGGCTAATAATTGATATAGTCAGCTTAGTCACTTATCTATGTCCCACGACTGTAAACTCACAAGTTGGATATTTGGTCGACTGTTAATGCATTGTTTTAAGACTTAAAAAGTCCATTTAGCAATACTATGCTGTAGATTTCTGTATCTCCATTCCTGCTGTCATCACAGTCTATATTATGAAATGGAGGCAGAGTGCCCTATGCCGCCCTGACATAAGGGCATGTTTATCTCAGAAATGTCTCCCTGTGAACAGATTGATGTGTAAATAAGATGATTTACCGCCTGTGAAAGTCAGAGTCTGCTTCTTGCAAAGCATGGCATCGGAGTCAGCAAGGGAGCCGTTTATCACTGTCACTGAATCAGAAGGAACTGGGGTCAAGTCGGGTGAGGAGTACTGTACACAGATATGTCTGCTAGCGTTGGGTTGATACGCGGTGGCGCCGATAGTTTAGGAACGATTGTTTCTTTATAATGTGTGCCATCACTATTCTCCCTTGCATCCGAGAACGAGAAGGGCCCGCCTGAGACCGAAATTACTTCACCATGGAGTTGGAATTAATTAAAATGTAAGCCTGAAAGTAAGACGAAAACAAATATGCGAACGCAGACATAGATCAAAGTGAAAAAGTGATATTTATATATACTCCTGTTATTTTTTGTTGAACGCTGCACATTATTCTTATATTCTCTAATGATATAAATATTTAAAAACAGTTGGCATGGTTACTGATCAACCTTATCAAGGGGTTAGTTGCAGGATTTGAAATATGGCCTGCCCCTGGATTAAAAACAAACAAAAAACAAATGTAACAAATATTTTCTCTGCTAAAGTTCAGGAAAGTACTAATACTATTAAAAAAAACAGTCATTACGGAAACCTATTTTCCAGACAGCATTGGTATTGATGCCGTCACTCTATTTTCTTAGCAAGAAGTGTAGACTGCAGTGTCAGATTTTGCCTGTCCCATGATCCATCAAACCCAATAAGCATGTAGATGAAGGAATTGGCTTACTTATTAAAATACGGAAAACCGTTCCTTTTCCATATCCATAGACCTTGTTTCTGTGTGATAAGTCTTGTCTTGTGATATCACACTGTGCACTGCTAGATTTGCACTCTGAAGGCAGGGTAGGTTGCCGGGGGTGGACTCAGAACCAAATGAGGCCTAAAAATGTCTTTTAAAGTGGCCTCATATTACACTGTGTGAGAACGCCCAGTCCCTCTAAGCAAAGCTTGGGGATTCTCTGCCCAAGAAAGGTTGGACAAATGGGTGCAACTGGAAAATATGAAACAAGGTAAACTTAAAAACAAAATATATCAAACATTTGCTAAGATTGGGGGATAACATACTGGGAGATTTATAACAAATTGTTTGCTTCAAAGGGATGTGAGGGATGATGAGAGAGGGTGTCTGGGAGAGAGGGTAAGAGGAGCAGAAATTCAGGGTACCCTCACAAAAGAGACTCACAGGCAATTGGCCCATCAGAGAGATCTCCAGAGGTTCCTGTAGGCCAGTTCGCCATTTTATGTTGCTGATCTGTTTCCCATCCTTGTCCAACATGTGATATGAAAATGAAATGAAAACTGCTTTTGACATGTCTAGAAATGGGCACATGACACTCTTTAACATGAGGTAAAAATAACATTAAGGGCCGCACTTCCTTTTAGAGAATCTACTTTTGGATTTAAAAAAATCTTGACATTTAAAAAAATGTTATTTCAAAGTTTTTTTTAACAATAGCAGAGGTGTCTATGAAAGGTAGCACAGCCCTTAATGTTAAAAATGACACCTTTCTAGAATTGAAGCACATACACTTTCGGCTTTTCTTCTGAAAGAGACACACATATTTTAGGATGTATTAAATCGAAGGAACAATAATTAAATCCTAAAGAAACACCAGAGCAGATTAGCAAACAACTGGAGTACCTAATCCCTAGTGGAATTAACCAAAAACTCAATGCTACCACAGTGGAACAATATTATTATACCTTTCAATGTACACCATGCTTGTTAAGAGTGAATTACAATTTTGTAATGATAGTCCCTAGTTCATCAAGAAGTGGTATAAAATTATTGATTTGATGTTACTAACCATAGAGGAATTATCCAATAGTTTGCAGAGGATTGATTACTGAGATACAAATTATCAGAAATAATGTATAAATATATTCAAAGGAGCAACTAATGCATAATTTACAGACAACTACTGTGGCAACGCGTGGCTCTTGGAAGCAAAACCACGCTGAGCAACACAGGTTGGAATCCCGGATCCACGCTTGAAATCAAGAGCGTTGTAAATGACCTGCACTTGCACGATCTGAATCTACAAGGCCTAGTAGGATAATTTCACCCTCAATCCCCATTGCCTTGTTGCGCCATGAGACACACACGTGTATAGGTGCATAATAAATGACCTTTAAAAAAAAGAATGGAAACAAGAATAATTGAGAGAATTTATAGGGACACATCACAGTATACATTTGACATAGTTTACACTGGCAGAATGCTCATCGAAATCAACAGATAATTTGTCCCGGAACTAAAATTAAAAGTACAACATTTTCAGAATTATCTAGTGGAGATGTGGAAGAATGTGCTCAGATTTTGTCAGCAACAACCCAACAAACAACGCAAAATGCTCTAACAATATCTAAAACAAGGAATGAAGATGAAGTAAAATCAAATCTTAGACATGCAGGCATTCTAGAAGGCAATATCCCATCGACGAACCCAACAGAAGAAATCTTCTAAAAGTCATTCAGCCACATAGAAAACTTTAACAGTACATTTCACTGATTTATCTTTAAATCACAAATTAGGTTATTACACACATGTCTGTGTTTTGTACCAATATCAAATTCAAGTTACTTTAAAGAACAAATAGATTTATATTGATTCATTCACAAAATGAGATTAAAGATATCGTTTGCAACTCAAGAAGTAACACAGTGATTTATTTGAAGACTCAGAATGCACAGAATTTCAACTCAAGAGTACTTTTTATCTGATCATCACAAATTCGTCTTTGGAATATAAAAAAATCAATGTCTGAATTCAAATATGTAATTATCATAAAACAATGTATTTTCACATAACATGTAATTATTTCAAATGGCTTGCGGAACTTGGCTAACAATGAGTTAATTACCATCAAACCAGTCGATAAAGGCAGTGCAATAATGATAATGAATACATCTGATGACCACGCAGAACGCTTACAAGAACGTTCAGATGTTAACATGTATTTGAACATTCATCATGATGCTACAGCTCTGGTGATGGAAATTTACAAGAATCCATTGAAAATGATTGGATTTCATATAAAGCAAAACACTTTCTAAGAAATTCATGTCCACTGGTTCTAATCATTTATTTACTTCCAAAAATACACAAATTAATACTACATCTGTAAGGTTGTCCAATAATTTCTGCAATGAATAGCACATTGGAATATTTATCTCAATAAAAAGATAATATTTTACAGTGATTGTTATAAAAAAACAGACTTATTTAAAGGTGATTTCTATATGTTACAAAAATCAAACTTTGGAAGCAGATACAGGCATCAAGTTTAGAACAAATATGATTATTTGATATACTTCTATTCCTCTTAGGTACGGATTGGATACAGTAGAATGGTTTTTACTTCAACATAATGAGATAGATGCAAATTAGATTTTTTCATTACATTGTTCAAATTAGTTTTACATAATAATTTCTTTAGGTTTGGGTTTGATGAACAATTTTATTTACAGATTGCTGGAACATCCACGGACGCAAATATTGCTCCTGTTTATGTGAATATTTGTATGTGTCAATTTTAGAAATTGTTCCATCTTAATGTATCCCAGTGTAGAAGACATTTAAAATTGTACAAACCGTACATACACAATATTTTTGTGATTTGGTCAGGACCCATATATGGGCTAACAGCTTTCTTTGAATATATTAACACTATACTCGACAGATTCAAATTTACTGTAGACTATAGTTTTACAGCAATACGTTTTTGGAATGTCTAAGTAAACACTGTGGACAGGAAATGCACTAAGACACTCTTTTTAATAAGCCTGCAGAAATGACCAACTTTTTAAACAGTGGAAGTTTTCATCCTAAAACTACCATTACAAGATTACATTACACCAAATTATTGAGAATCAAATGAATAGTTTGATAATGCACTGAACCCACTAAGCAGAAACAAATTATGGTTACCAAATTCTGAGAAAGTGCTTATGAAGAACACATTATACACCAAGCTGTTTCCAAAGTGTGAAGCAGGGTTTACCACAACAAAAGACATTTTAAAAGTCCCTGAATTTAAAATGTGGTTTACTTTACAACATGTTCCAGCGGCAAGCCCTAAAATGAAATCTGTAATACTCAAAAACGGGCAGAAATTTCAATATGATGAATTGACACATTCATTATTCTCAGAGCCACCAATTTCCGCTTATGGCAAAAATGTATACTTACAAAAATATTAGCTAAATTAGATTTTTTTAGTAAGTTTGACTGTAACGCTCACCTGATTCCCACGGAGGCGCTGGTCTAGGCAGGAAGGTGTCTGTGACTCGAAAGGTGATGTGCAGGACTCGGTTGGCTTCTGGGGCTGAGCCTCTTCGCACTGTGTGTCGAACTCGAAGGGTGAGATTTCTGCAGGTGAGAGAATATGGGGGTTAATGATCTGGGCAGTTGAGTGTCTCTCTCTCTCTCTCTCTCTCTCTATTCCCAGCTTCCCCGTATAATCCCCCAGGTCAACGTGCTCACCTTAGATAGGTGAATGCTGGGCTCTCCATCTGCGTCTGGTGCAGGGTGCCGTTGCCAGTTCCTTCACTGGGTAAAACGTAGGCCTCTTAACATCAGAGGATCGCTACCGCCGTTAACTGCACGAGCGGTGAGTTTCCGGACACCTTTTGTCCTTAAAGTCTTTGGGTGCGAGGGCACTTTTATGTAGATTGGGGTTTGGTATAATGCTTTCTCCTATTTGTTTTGCAGGGCTCTGGAGATAGAAGATGGTGTGAAGGGAGCCGAAGCTGGAGCCAGAGTCTTGGAATGGGAATGAAGCGCTTGGAAATGCGTGAGTAAATGCAAGCGCTCTAACTGTTTCTTTTCTCTTGCAGCTGCGGGTTCATGCTGAGGAGATGCTGGAAAACGCCGGAGTATTTGCAGGCGTCCTATTATGGCGAGCGCGATGGGCGTAAGTAAATACCTGTCTAACGTCTCTCCTTTTGTCTTTCAGGTGCCGGATTGCAGCGTTGGAGACCCAGAGTGCCGGTAAGAAATAACTATGCCTTTGTTTTCACAGGCGGAGATGCAGCATGATGAAATGGTCACTGCCGATGGATCAGGTGAGTAATGCGCTTCGTATGAAGGTTGCCGTGCTAACCTGTAGTTTCTTATTTTGCAGGTGCTGCTGAAGACTGGATGCGGGGATGGTAAGTATTGTTCTTGCAGGTTCTGCTGAAGACTGGATGCAGGAATGGTAAGTATTGTTCTTGCAGGTTCGGGCCCGGATAGAAGAAAAGCTGGAACAGACTCGGTGAGCGTTCTGCTGCAGATGCAGAATAACGCGAAGCACGTTTCATCAATCGGGTGTGGTTTAAATAGCCTTGGAGTGCTGAGGCGTCTTCCTCCACGGCCCCGCCTAGGTAAGAAAAGAGTTCCTGTTCCAGAAGAGTTCCAGTGTTGTATCCAGGGAGTGGAGCTTGCCCCACCCAGGTAAGAAAGTAGTTCCGGCTTACTGAGGATTCCTATGCAGCTGGTAAGTAAGCAGCATGGTCTGCTGCAGGTAAGTCCACCCAAGCATCTTCATATAGATTATGAGCCCGGCGCTTCCAGTGCCGGGACCGATGGCATTGATGAGCCTGGCGCCACCGGCGCCAGGACAAGGTCCAAAAGGTCCCAGTGGGGACCGGCTGGTGCCTAGGATTAGGGTTAGGGGCCTGCTTCCAAGGACGTTGGGCTGGTCCTGGCTCCTTGGAAGCAGTGATCATGACAGTACCCCCCCTCAAGGCCCCTCCCAAGCGTGTCTTCTCCGGGGGTTTTGGTTTGTCGGGGTGATTCAGATGGAATTTCTTGACCAGACGAGGTGCATGGACATATTCTGAGGGTTCCCAAGACCTTTCCTGGGGGCCGTATCCTTTCCAATCAACCAGATAATATAATTTAGATTTGGAGATTTTGGAATCTAGGATGTTCTTTAATTCGAATTCGAGTTCTCCATCTACTAAAACAGGTTCTGGGAGTTCGGTCAATCGGGTTTCTGGTTGTACTGGTTTTAGTAAGGAGACATGGAATACTGGATGTATTTTCATATGCGAAGGTAATTCCAATTTGACAGCTACCGGATTAATTATAGCAGAGATGAGATAGGGTCCAAGGTATCTCGGAATGAAGGTGCGGGGTCCTTTTAGAGGCAGGTGCTTAGTGGATAACCAGACCTGATCTCCTACTGCGTAGTGAGGGGCCTCTTTACGGTGTTGATCTGCTCCTTTCTTGAATTGAGCTTAAGCTCTTTGCCGATGGGCAGTGGCTTCCTTAAAAGCACGAGTGATCTCAGAGTGCAAGTGATCCACAGCAGGTGCTTCGAATTCTTGGGGAGGATCCAGGTTCGAGGTCCTAGGATGGTGTCCATATAATAGGAAGAAGGGAGTCTTCCCGGTTCCCGAATGAGCCGAATTGTTATAAGCGTACTCCGCGATCCAAAGAATGTCCTTCCAAGGGTTTTCAGTTTGTTGGAGCATGCAACATAGATATTGCTCTAGAGTTTGATTTGTCCTCTCGGTTTGTCCGTCAGTTTGGGGATGGTGACTGGTTGAAAGTCTCACATCAATTTGGGCTAAACGACAGCAACTTCGCCAAAAGTGGGAGATGAATTGACTTCCCCTATCGGAGACCAAAACCGAGGGAAAACCGTGTAGCCGAACGATGTTTTCTAAGAATTCTCGGGCCAATACTGAAGCTGTAGGTAGGCCTTTCAGGGGAATGAAGTGAGCCATCTTGGAGAATAGATCCACGACTACTAAAATGGTATTATACCCTGAGCATGGAGGTAAGTCCGTGATGAAATCCATGGACAGGGTATGCCATGGACAGGGAGGGATGTCTAGTGGATGTAAGAGGCCGACTGGTTTCTCCTTCTGACTTTTATTTTGGGCACATACACCGCAGGAGATTACGAAGTCTCTAATATCCTTCTTCCATGATGGCCACCAGAAATGTCTTTTGACCTTTTCCATGGTTTTGGTAATGCCAGGGTGACCCTCCATTAGTGAGTCGTGATAACAGGAGATCACTTGTTCTTGTATTTTCTCACTGGGCAAGTACAATCGTCCTCGGAAATATGGAAGGTCTTGATCCACAGAGAATTCTTTTCCCTTTAATTGCCAGTCCTGTAATTCGGCCGGAGTTAGGATTGATTTGACTGTAGTCTTGATGTCTTCAAAGGATTGAGCGCTGACCAAGCCCAAAATCCTTTGTTCTTGGATTATGGGTATTGGTTCTGGATTGGGCAAGTGTTCATCTATTCCCATCCGGGAGAGGGCATCTGCTTTTCCGTTTTTACTGCCTGGTCGATAAGTAATTATAAAGTTAAACTCAGCCAAAAACAGAGCCCAGCGAAGTTGCCTGGAAGACTGAGCCTTGGCCGTCTTTAGATATTGTAAGTTGCGGTGATCTGTCATTACGGTGACTGTGTGTCTGGCTCCCAAAAGATAATGCCGCCAGGCTTTAAAGGCCGATCTGATAGCTAAAAGTTCCTTGTCTGTAATTGAATAGTTGATCTCGGGAGCCGAGAATTTGCGAGACCAAAAGGCTACTGGATGTAATTGGTGTGTGACCGGATCTCTTTGTGATAAAACTGCCCCCAAAGCTAGACTAGAAGCATCCGTTTCCACAATGTAGGGGAGTTCTGGACGAGGATGTTTTAGAACAGGTGCAGAAATGAATTTAACTTTTAAGTCCTGAAAGGCTTGTTCTGCCTCGGTAGACCACTCAAAACGTTTGTTCTTCTTTAACAGAGCGGTGATGGGTTGGACAATTCGAGAGAATTCAGGAATGAATCTACGGTAAAAGTTAGCGAAACCTAACATGCTTTGAACTCCTTTTACAGAGGTTGGTGAAGGCCACTTGATGATCGCATCGACTTTTTTCGAATCCATATGGACTCCGCTAGGTGACAATATGAATCCCAGGAACTCAACTTCAGTTACGTTGAAAACGCATTTTTCAAGCTTAGCAAAAAGGTTATGTTGACGTAATCTCTCGAGGACTTCTTTAACGTGTTTCTGATGTTCCTCTTCAGATGATGAATAGACAAGGATGTCATCAATGTAGACAACAACACACACATCGATGAGTTCTCTAAGGACATCGTTCATAAAATACTGGAAGGCGGCAGGAACGTTACAAAGTCCAAAGGGCATAACTTGATACTCAAACAGCACATACTTGGTGCGGAAGGCCGTCTTCCATTCATCGCCCTGCTTTATTCGTACCAAATGGTAGGCTCCTCTGAGATCCACCTTTGTATATATATATGCGTCTTTGACTTGGTCCAGGAGTTCAGGGATCAAAGGTAACGGGTATCTGTTTTTAACGGTGATCTGATTCAGGGCGCGGTAATCTATACAAGTCCTAAGGTCTCCTTCCTTTTTCGGAACGAAGAACAAAGCCGAGGAAGCTGGAGATTTTGAAGGACGAATAAACCCGTTAGCTAGGTATTGTTCCAGATATTGTCTAAGGTGAAGATTCTCTGGCTCGGTGAGGGCATAAATCCTACTGCAAGGAGGAGTTGTTCCGGGTATCAGATCTATTTGACAGTCGTAAGACCTATGAGGAGGCAGGGTGTTAGCTTGGTCCTTCCGAAAGACGTCTTGGAATTCCTGGTATTCGGGAGGTAATTTGGGAACCTTAGAAGAGATTGCCGCCAATGAGACATCAGGCCGAGAATAACAAGTGGTCAAACATTCTGGAAACTGAACCGTCTTTGCTCGCCAATCGATCCGAGGATTGTGCTTCTCTAACCAAGGAATTCCCAGAATGATCTGGAACTGAGGAGCCTTGATCACATCGAACACGATTTTCTCCCGGTGTCCATCTTGGCTCACTAACGTCACTTCTTGGGTGGCGTGCGTTACTGGTCCGGAGGCTAACTCCGTGCCATCCACTGTAGTAATGACGTCTTTTACTGCCTTAGGGACAAGAGGTAGATTCATCCTTGATGCCATTTCACGATCCACATAATTACCGATTGCTCCGCTGTCGATGTAAGCTTCAATTGCATGCAAACGATCCGGACGTTCAGAGCTAATGAGGACCATAGGCACCACGAAATGCGAGGTCACGGGACAGATTTTAACGCTCGGCAAGAGGACCTCTACACTTGTCGGGCTAGGTCGTTTCCCTGTTCAGAATTTGTGGCACTGGTATCTGCGGCTCCTACAGCCTTCTTAGCTGGTTTCACAGCACAGTCTCGAAGAAAGTGCCCCGAGTTTCCACAATAGAGGCATAATTGCAGCTGTCTTCTTCTTTCCCGCTCCTTTTGGGTTAAAGGTCCTTTCATGCCCCCTATTTGCATGGGTTCCACGGTGTCAGCTCCCCTAGTAGAGGTCTGTGGTTTAGAAAACACTCGGGTGTCAAATTTGGAACGATCAGCCTTCCTGTTCTGTAATCTGTGGTCTAATTGAACAACTAAGTCAATATAGTCTGAGCATTCTTGTGGAGGATTCACAACTTGAGCTAACACATCCTTGAGCTCTCCACGCAGGCCTCTGTAGAAAAGCGTTATTCTTTTATCCTCAGGCCATTGGGTTTCCACTATAAGTCTGTTGAATGAAGCAATATAAGTCAAGAGTTCTTGATTACCCTGCCGTAATGAAAGGAGTTCATTGTCTAAAGCCTGCCCTTGTGCATGTCTTGCAAACAGTTTCTCCATGCTGGACTGGAAGGCCTGGAAATCATGAAGAACCGGATCATCCTGAGTGACTAAAGGGATCGACCAATCTGCGGCACTGCCACTGAGATAAGAAAGTACGAAAGCCACCTTGGTCTGATCTGTTGGGAAGGCAGCTGGTCGACATAAAAAGTGTAGGCGGCACTGGTTAATAAACACTGCAAATTTCTTTGGGTCACCAGAAAAGCGTTCGGGCGGAGCCAAGGGCACATTACCAGGTAGATTGATTTGCACAGGATTTGAGGATGCTGAAGGATAACTTCCTCCTGGAGCGGGCAAAGGTGTCTGTCCTGCCTGCGTTTGTAGCAATTGCCTAGCGAGATCCTCTGTTCGCTCCTTGGATATTATCAGCTCTCTTCTTAGAGAGTTTGTTTCCTGACGAGCTGCATGTACTTCTGCTCTTAGTTCCCCAAGCAATTGGGCCAATTGATCAGTGTCCGAGGTTTCCATTGCGCCTGGGTAGGAGTTTTGCGTTGGGCTTCGCGTTCTGTAACGCTCACCTGATTCCCACGGAGGCGCTGGTCTAGGCAGGAAGGTGTCTGTGACTCGAAAGGTGATGTGCAGGACTCGGTTGGCTTCTGGGGCTGAGCCTCTTCGCACAGTGTGTCGAACTCGAAGGGTGAGATTTCTGCAGGTGAGAGAATATGGGGGTTAATGATCTGGGCAGTTGAGTGTCTCTCTCTCTCTCTCTCTCTATTCCCAGCTTCCCCGTAGAATCCCCCAGGTCAACGTGCTCACCTTAGATAGGTGAATGCTGGGCTCTCCATCTGCGTCTGGTGCAGGGTGCCGTTGCCAGTTCCTTCACTGGGTAAAACGTAGGCCTGTTAACATCAGAGGATCGCTACCGCCGTTAACTGCACGAGTTTCCGGACACCTTTTGTCCTTAAAGTCTTTGGGTGCGAGGGCACTTTTATGTAGATCAGGGTTTGGTATAATGCTTTCTCCTATTTGTTTTGCAGGGCTCTGGAGATAGAAGATGGTGTGAAGGGAGCCGAAGCTGGAGCCAGAGTCTTGGAATGGGAATGAAGCGCTTGGAAATGCGTGAGTAAATGCAAGCGCTCTAACTGTTTCTTTTCTCTTGCAACTGCGGGTTCGTGCTGAAGAGATGCTGGAAAACGCCGGAGTATTTGCAGGCATCCTATTATGGCGAGCGCGATGGGCGTAAGTAAATACCTGTCTAACGTCTCTCCTTTTGACTTTCAGGTGCCGGATTGCAGCGTTGGAGACCCAGAGTGCCGGTAAGAAATAACTATGCCTTTATTTTCACAGGCGGAGATGCAGCGTGATGAAATGGTCGCTGCCGATGGATCAGGTGAGTAATGCGCTTCGTATGAAGGTTGCCGTGCTAACCTGTAGTTTCTTATTTTGCAGGTGCTGCTGAAGACTGGATGCGGGGATGGTAAGTATTGTTCTTGCAGGTTCTGCTGAAGACTGGATGCAGGAATGTTAAGTATTGTTCTTGCAGGTTCGGGCCCGGATAGAAGAAAAGCTGGAACAGACTCGGTGAGCGTTCTGCTGCAGATGCAGAATAACGCGAAGCACGTTTCATCAATCGGGTGTGGTTTAAATAGCCTTGGAGTGCTGAGGCGTCTTCCTCCACGGCCCCGCCTAGGTAAGAAAAGAGTTCCTGTTCCAGAAGAGTTCCAGTGTTGTATCCAGGGAGTGGAGCTTGCCCCACCCAGGTAAGAAAGTAGTTCCGGCTTACTGAGGATTCCTATGCAGCTGGTAAGTAAGCAGCATGGTCTGCTGCAGGTAAGTCCACCCAAGCATCTTCATATAGATTATGAGCCCGGCGCTTCCAGTGCCGGGACCGATGGCATTGATGAGCCTGGCGCCACCGGCGCCAGGACAAGGTCCAAAAGGTCCCAGTGGGGACCGGCTGGTGCCTAGGATTAGGGTTAGGGGCCTGCTTCCAAGGACGTTGGGCTGGTCCTGGCTCCTTGGAAGCAGTGATCATGACATTGACAATACATTGCTTTGACCACAAAAGAGAGGTATATGTTGGTGTTTCAATTGTCAGCATTACAATAATTTAATAAGAGGGGATACAAGCTATCATTCTGCAGTGATAATTTGATTTAGACATTTTTCTACACATGATTTGAGCAATGCCATTTATGGGATACAGTGTCCCAGTGGTATCTTATATGTGGGTCTCACAACCAGGAATGCTGAGCATCAGTAGATGAACATAAATCACACATCTGTACTAGCAATGAGAAATCACTGGTTGGTTCACACTTCATTGAACATAGACATACATATGTTCACTTTAAATGTATTATTCTAGAGGTTGTACAGGTAGCAAACGACGGTGGTAACATGAAACGAAGATTACAACAAAGGGAACTTTATTGGATGGATAGATTGTCAGCACTACACCCTAAAAGAATTAATAGAGAATCTGACATAAATTGTTGATCATGAGCTAACATACAATATTATTATTTTCCGTAACAGTTAGCATATTCTATATGTTGGCTATGTATTCAAAAACTTGTAAGTGAATGTTATTCTGAAAATTCTTTGTTGAATTATATACAGGTCTACATAGCTTAATGTTTTGTTTTGTACATTACATGTTACATAACAATATTATTGGTAAAATATACATTTTGATAGATAGTGACATTAATGTATTTTTGGTGAATAGCCCTTATACATTTTTCTATTTTACTTTAGGAGATATTTCTTGTTAAGTGTTCTGGTAGCAGAGAAACTGACTTTAGATTATTGGTTTGCTGTAGTTTATTGATTGTTCTGTATTATTATTTCAAATGTATTATAGCATACGTATTAAAGCATGTCAACAAATATGTGTATAGGGTATATCATTTGTGGTGCTTTGTGTTTGGATTATGCATAACAAGCTTTCTCAATTGCACAAATGCAGAATATTTAACGATATTTCTGTGCAACAAAACACATAGATTTTTAATGTTATTGAGTTTTGATGCACTACAATCACTGTTAATTGGCAGGACAAGGCAAGGCCTACCCAGAGAGCTAAGAACATGCCCCTTCTGTAAGTCTAGCTAAATTCATGAAAAGACACACTATCTCCTTACTCAGTGCACCTTTTCTGCTGTGCTATATGTAAATATCCTAAGGAACTATGTACATAAAAGTGTTGTATGCCTTCAAAGCTGTTTTGGTCCTTTTGTATATTTGGGTGATCTATATCACTGACAAATGCATATATCTCTGGGACATTATTATGGTGGAATGAACAACCTTGAAATGGTAAGAAATTCCACAATAATTAAAATATATTCTCAGGAATCATTAAATAGTATCATAGTTAGGCATTAGTTGATCGTCTGCTAGGAAGTGACATGTTTAGGTAGATCAATGTTTATCTCTGTACCAGGTTTTAAGACGCTGCTGTTGTGTAGTTTGGAACTACTTTTTTATTGTTTATTATTTTTATATGGTTAAGAAGCATAAACCTTTCACAACATTAAAACATACAAGTATCAAAAAGAAATATATCACCATACACAACAAATTCCATAAGAAAATTCAGATTTATAAAAACAAATGAAATTTCAGCATACAAATTCCAATTCAATAAAACATAATCATTTAATAGAATTTTCAAAATTCAGATAAAAGCAACAATCCCAAATGTGAAAAGGATATATCTTCATAGTGAAATGAATCATGCAACCTTACATAATAACCTGAGATAATCATTTCTTTTGGTTCTTTTTTTTCTCTTTTTTTTAAAATGATAACTAACATAATTCATATTTCACAAGGAAAAATACTAAGAACAAGTTCACTTTCTGTTTTTAGAGTCTAGTCCATGGTCAAAAGCTAGCCACACCTGCAATAGTGATTGACTTTGACAAACTGCGACGAGAGAGACAATTCAACCGAAACAAATAATTCTGAATAACATACAATCCCTCCGCATATTTCATATAATATCTAACACATCACTTATTGATTGAATTACATGAAGTATTCACATGTGTTATTGTCTGCAAACATTATAAATCACCACACAGCTGGCAAAAATGATCCTCTTTGGGAATGCTTGCCCAAACCCCCATAATCGCCAATGCTGGTAGTTTGCTCAATCAGGCGCGGGTAGTGTAGCTCATAGGCAACGTGAGCATCTTGGAAGCAAGATACACAGACCTACACAGGTTTGAATCCATGGTCTGCATTTAAAAACCTCTACGGTATTACGCGTGTTATAAAAAAAAACAATTATAATTAGCATAGAGGTCTGTCTCAAACCTGGGCATGGAAACTGATATATGTACTTTTGAGGTTCACCAAACGGAAAGTATAATCTAGAAAATGTGCACAAAGAAACCAGCTTACTTATATGATCGCGATTGGCCAACCAGTCCCATTCTGTTGCACTTTTTTAAAAGATCTGACACTAACTCCCTAGCTCCAAACTAGATTCCAGGCAATTTTCTCAAAGATACTGCCATTAAGAGCCTTGCATTGCAGTATGACCAGGCAAGACATGCTCACAATTTCATCTCTCGATATTGTTCTCAGCGCACATTATATTTATAAATAATGTCCTCCTGTTTATCTGTCAGCATGGCCAGGGATGTCAAGCCAAGTTCAAGCCTCACAGCTTGAGTAGGAGTTGTGTTTGACAGACCCAACATCTGCCGCCAGATCGAACCTTCAAGTATATTAGCCCACTCATCATGGTCCCCATATGAACATTCTAAAGCATAGATTATGATGGCTAACAGTTTTTGTCTTTAAAGTGAGATTAAACCTACCAAACTATATCCTGCATCACTGCAAACAAATGTTTTAATCAGAAGCATAATTGCCACAACTTTAGTACAAAACACCTTTAACATAAATCAGTCCCCTCTCTGAGCAACAACGCCGTATCTCAAGTAGCGATAATTATCTACCTTATCTATTTGTCCATCTTTTGTTGTTATGAGCTGTTTTTCTCTCTTTGTGCATGTGTACAAATCCCAGTATAAGTGGTGTCAAAAATAGCACGGTCGTCGGCATAGAAGAGGTAAGCTATTTTATACTGAACCAGGCACGGTGGAAAATGTCCCTTCTCACTCAGAAAATCACTGTCATCAACCAGGAATACATTAAAAAGAACAGGGGCGAGTTCACACGCCTGCTTAATGCCTCGATCTATGGGAATAGGGGCTGACAAGTCACCATAAACGTTTATTCTGACCCGTGCTACATTTTTATAATGTAAGAGTTAACAGGCGCAAAGGAGCTGCATTGGCATACATAACTTTTCCAATTTTATCCATAATTTAGCACGGTCTATGGCATCAAAGGCTGAAGCGAAATCTATAAAAAGGGCATAAGGTGGCACAGCAAACCTAGCTCGTGCTTGATGTATCAAGGAGTTCACTATTCAAATATTGTGAATCGTGTACAGTCCCTTGCGGAAACCAGTCTGATAACGTCTCAAAAGTGATTGTCCATGATCCACTTGTTTCTATTCCCTAAATTGCAAGTTGCAAAAATGTTGCTAGAGCCATCCAGCAGCAAGAGCAGTCTGTAATTCACAGGATCCTCCCTATCCCTCTTCTTTTGCACCAGAATTATATGTGATTGTTTCCATTAACTAAGGACACTACCATTTGTACCATTTGATTAAATAGTGTCAGTAAAATCTCTGCCCGTGAATCAGATTGGCTCTCTTGTAACCATATTTGATACCTTGTTTGGGTCGGTAGCACAAGATGTCTTAAGGCCCTTTAAAATCCTTATTATGCATTCTTTGTTAAATTCAAGATTCAATAGCCCAATGTAGAGAAGATTTGTTGGATATGGGGATTTGAACTTCTACCCCAAGAAAGACACCAAACTATGACTATCAATACAACAAACCAGAGAATTCTCAATCTGCGTCCGTCTACTATTAAATAGACCCACATCTTCTTACTTTCCTCTTTTCTAATAGCTGCATATAGCTCTTGCCAGGCATGGTTTACTGCTGACTTGTCATAATGCTTTAGCCAGTTTCTATATCGATTTTTCAACTGTTTGATCTCTTTTTGTTTTACCAGGGGATCGGTCATCAAATATTTTACTTTCCTTACATCTTGACATAAACCCTTATTTTCTTCTCTGATTGTTTTATTTTAAGGGTGGGAGTGTATCCTGTCTTGTTTAACTAACCAAAAGGACCCCATCCATCTTTGGATCTATACTATTTGATGCATTCTACTACTTACATTCAATGTTGTATATTTGTTACCTATGGTAATTTGTTTTTATAATTCATGAAACCGTGTCAGAGGTTATATGTTAACCATAGCACACTAAATATAAATTACAAACAAAACATACAAATTGTGGTTTGTTATTATGCTTATGTATTTTAGAGAATAGAATGATCATCTTTAAGCTGTGGATTTAAAATATTGGTATCACACACACTTGATTCTGTGTCAAACATTACAGATTTTGCCATGGTAACACACATACTATCACAATAATATTTTTTCCCACATTATTTGCTAATTCTATGCATGGGAAATGAGGAGTATTATTGATGATATTAATTATAATGTGTCTAGAACCTGAAGAGATTGTCACCCATATTAGAAATATAATTACCTTTAATTATGACCATCACAATGCTTTCGTAACTATTGGTTGGATAAGAATAACTACCAGTATCGAGTTGCATACTACTTCCTAGCAGACAACAATACTTTCCGGTTCTATTTTGCCTTTAAGCAAATGCACAATTCAAATAGTTATTTAGTTTACTTATTATTGTATAATCTCACCTTTAGAGCTACGTCATGAGCTTTTTTTTACTTTGATTATGCTCAATTTTATTAAATTGCCCTGTATCTGAAACTACTTTCCATTCACAGCAT
Organism: Ambystoma mexicanum; assembly: GCF_040938575.1. NCBI lineage: Eukaryota > Metazoa > Chordata > Amphibia > Caudata > Ambystomatidae > Ambystoma > Ambystoma mexicanum. The sequence continues at coordinate 135,907,065 of NC_090922.1, forward strand.
GAAAAGAACTGCAAAAGGGCATTTAAAACTAATTCCAAGTGTCTTCGAATAGCCACCCAATATCCATGTTTTTCAATATTTCTCCAGGACTTTCATCATTATGAAAGAATATATGGCTTGGATGTCAGGGTTATGCAATTGTATTATTCATTAAACAGTATACATCTGGGTCTCACTATGTGAGTAATACAACTAATTTTTCACAGTTGAGGTACTGTATTGATGAAGTTCTCTGTAAAACAAGCCATATATGTACAGCATAAACTAAATTATTAAGGTTAAGATTTGTAACTTCATTAGTAAACTTTGAGGTAAATAAAATCATTGTGGAGATATTAACTCAGAACTTAAATACATTTAGATATTACATGTAAATATGCCATTGCTCTATAATGCTTTACAGTTTGAAGCAAATAATAACTTTCTTGTGCAAGCTACATTTGATTTCTTCTTACAAATAAAAAACTCCATCTCAAACACCTTCAGAACGGGGATTATAGCTGAGCAATGTTTCCCTTTAAGGAATTCACATAATTTAATGGGCCATTTTACACTGGTTTAAATTGCACATTACATCTTGTATTTTTATTTTTAATAGAAAAAAGTGAAGTTGATTATGTCAATCATCCCTCCTAAAGAAGGGCCTCTCCTGAAAAGTATTGAGCTTGAAATGCATGGATACTATCAACGTACATCTTAAGAATTCATCCACAACTTGCAACTACACAATTCCTATTTGATCTGAGTTCTACAGTCTTTTATTGAAATCAATTAGAAAACACATTTTTTTAATGTTGTTAATTCGCTTGTATTGAAGAAGTGCAGCCAGGATTGGTGGTCAGAGGCTGGTTGGCCAGCTGGAGAATAAACTGCCAGGAGTTTGAGCCAGAAGGGAGACACTGTAAGTTGCACACCTGAAATATTTTAAATAGCCCAGGTCAGGCAAAGCTGCACCAAAGCACGGGCAATGCGCATTTGGGTAGTCAGGCAGTGGGCAGCGGAGATCAAATTATGATCTGTGGCTACAGAGTTAGTGAACAGTGGGTGACTAAATAACATTATTTAACCCTTTAAGCAGTCTGCATCTGACCACATGCCATCTACAGAGATAGCAAACAAAATGAAATGAGGTATTCAAATGCTCACCATCTTTGTCTTCTCTCTTGTAGTTGCCTAACAAAATTGCCCATCATCAATTGACATCTATAGCCAAACGACAGACACAGTGTCAATAAGAATATATTGCGCTGACCACTCCACATATGGCAGAGTCCGATAGCATTGAATCCAGATCCAAGCCATGCAAACTAGACATGCAGGGCTAAAAACCTAATGTGCACGACAGAGAGGACTCCAAATGCCATGTATAGCTGGCCGACTCAGAACAATGTAACTGAATTTGCATCTACGCTGTCAGGTGGACCTGCTCAGGCCATACAAGGCAGGACATGGCTGACAGATCTCAAACTGTGATTCAGAGGACCACCAACACATCCATGTGAACCACACCCCGCATACTGGGTCTAACACCACCAGAATTATCTGTACCTTCATGGTGGCAATAGCAATGACTGACTGCTGTCCTGTCAGCACCGCAGACACTGCCACCATCACTACAGCTTCTGCAACAGACTTCATACCCACACTTGCAGTTATATACATGTAATGTAGCAAAAAGGTCGTATTTAGCTGTTTTCAGGAAGCCAACTACCAGGGGTTCCAATTAATTTCCAGCCCCTTGCATGCAACCCATCCAATGTCAACATCAACAAGAGTCTCTGAGTAGGCTCTAAGCCTATTTCAGCATGTGTGGGAGGTCAGGGGGAGCTGGGGAGGAGAATACAGGAACTCAAAAATGGTCTAGGTGGGCAGGACTCACAGCTTCATCGCCATCTTCATCCACAGGTGGAGAGCCATTGAAACATGTATTCTCAGGATGGGGATGATTCTGGTGGTGTGGTAGTGTGCTGGTGAAGGCACCTACCCTCATATATCCACATAACCACCTACCTGGGTCCAGAGAGACTGCTCCGAGAGCTGGTGAGGGCCTCTGCCATATTATCATCCCCAGGCAGTGTTAGAAAGTCAAAGAAATTATCAAATACTGTTTTACGGATCAATAGAACAAGCTTACTCCCTTATCGCTCATTTTCAGATCCCAGAAGATTTAAGTAACACACATGGATTGTTGTAATACTTCTTTTTTTGATTTGTAGCATATACCTGCTTATTGGTTTTGGTATAATGCAGAACACCAATAATTACATATAGAGCAAAATTGATTGCACAATGAACAAGAGCAAGTTAGATTCCTTGCATATACATATATACAGTCAACATAGTACAAATTCTACTGCCGATATACAGAAAAACGACAGGGGTCCTATCACATAAACAATTGCAATGGGTACATGTAATGAACAACAGTTAGGAACAGTGAAACATTTGTAGCACTGTGATTCGAGAGTACTTGTCTACACCACAGTGTTTCGGCCTTATGTGGGGGCTTTGTGAGCCATGTTCTTCTTGGGGCCTTCGTCAGGACAAAAAAGACTGTGTCGTCTTGGTGTTCAGAGAGTGCTGTGAAAATGGATAAGGTACAGTAAGGGAGGTGCTAAGAAAATAATTTTAATAACATGTGATTAAATCACCCAGTGTCCCCAGGGGGATGGTGGACACCGCTTACCTGTGGGAGGAAAATGGGGCCACCAGCGAAAAGGATAGGGTCCAGAGACCTGCAGTGTCTCCTTGCTTGAAGTCAAAATGGACGCCTATTGAGAAAAGAATAGAATGGGAGGGCTTAGTGTATCCTTACTCTATTGGGTCGAGCCCTGTGTATTGGACAACAAAGAAGGGAGCATAGGTGCGCCACAGGTTCAAGATGTGGTGCTGTCGATCTGGATCTTGTATATACCCTGAAAGAATGGCACAAGGTAAATACAGGCTGCTCAGGCTGTCAATTGCTGCACTCTGTCCCGTGGGACAAAGGAATTACTTGTGATTGGGTCGTTTGGCACAAGTTAAAGTGATGGTGATAGGACTGGGAGCGAGTATTCGCTGAGGCGCTCGCCAGAAGTCCTATAGTGAATTAGGATGAGCAGAGCGGTGTCAAAAGAGCTCTGTCACAGGTTACAATTACGGCGATCTAGCGATGCGGATGCCGTTGCTATGGGCACAGTGCTGTAAATAGCGGCAGCCATCTTGAACGGGTTTTTGTAGCGATCAGAATGTGAAGTGGTCTATCTACTCGCTAAATACAAGAAAAATTTGGTAAAATAATTACTCCTACTCCTGGCCTCAAGTGTATAATTGTCATGGTGTTAGAAGCAAATGTATACAACCATTGCCATAGTAACGGGACGGTGTACACGGCAAGATGCTCAAATGAGTGGATCAATGGAAAAGGGCCCCATACGAACCACAAGAATATCACGGAACATGTCATTGCTGTAAAAATGCGTCTGGGGGCCCTGATGTTATGGTGACGTGGTGGGGCATGTCGTTAAACGCTGAATTGTGTAGATCAAACATAATGGCCCTGTGTGATCCGCAAAAATATTGGCGGTACGGCACAGGTTGTGGCTGTAATACTGACTAAAAAGAGAAGGCACGTACGTGTCTAAATGATGTGGCTGCTGGCTGGGGTGGTGGACACCATAATGATGGTTGCGTGTTCAGAGTGGTGGACTGAATGCCAACACAGCAGTCTGGCTACTGTAGCAAAAAAGAGGGACAAGGATCAGTGTTAATCAGTGTCGGCCGGAGCCCCTCCATGTGTGTGCGGGCTATTACACCGGAAGTTGCCTTAATCATAAAAGAGGGTGCCAATGTCATATCACATAAAGAACCCCAATAGTGGGTAAAACAAAACATTGATGATATATAGTACATTGGGGAAAAGCATAAACAATGCAGTGGGGACCATATATATATCACAATGGAGTTTTCATAAAAAGGATTTCCACTCTACAGATATATTTAGGCCAGATTGGACAGTATTTAGCTTGTGGACCCATCTCTGTTCTAGCTGGGTCAATGTCTTGTTCAGGTCACCCCCGCTCACAGGTGGTGCTAGTTTCTGGAGGATAAACCATCTAAGGTCTGTATCCTTGTGGTTTTTTAGGGTGAAATGCTCAACCAACGGTTTGTCAGGAATCCTATTTCTGATGCAGGACCGATGCTTTGAAATGCACATTTTGAGAGGTTGAATAGTCTTGCCTACATTAAGCAGGCACAAGGGCACTCAATTATATAAATCACACCTTTGGTGTTGCAGTTGTTATGTTCTCTCAACATCCGCTTGACATTTTTGTACTCGAAAAACAAATTCTGAATGGTTAGGGCTCATACAACGCATTTTCCACATTTATAATGACCAACGATTGGGGGAAGGTACCACAGCGTGTTGATGTGTGAAATTGGTTCCAGAAAGGTATGAACAAGACTTTCTTTCAGGTTTTTGTTTTTCTTAAAGGCAAAACAAGGGACTTTGTTCAGTGACACTGTGTGTTTCACCATGTGCCAATTTTTCTTGACGGTCTTCTGTTCACTCAGGGGACCAAACGTGGTAACACATACCAACCTATCGAGTTCTTTTTTGGGCCTGGTTTCTAGGCAGATGTCTCTGGGGGTATGAGCTGCTCTTTTCTTAGCATCTCTAATCGCATTGCGGGGATATGCTCTTTCGATTAATCTTGTCTGTAGATCTTCTGCATGTTTTTTGAATCTCTCTGGCTCTGTACAATTCCTCCAGATCCGCAAGAATTGGCCATATGGAAGGTTGTATTTGAGGCCCTGTGGATGGTAACTTTGAAAATGCAGCAGACTGTTACGGTCCGTGAGCTTGCGGTACAGTTCAGTCCTCAGGTGGTCTCCTGTCCGGTAGATATGGAGGTCTAAAAAATCAATTTGGTGGTGGTCCCAGTGCATGGTGAACTTGATGTGGGGGTTACGTAGGTTAATCCACTCATGAAAACACAACAATTCACTTGATGTTCCATTCCAAATTAGTATCACATTGTCCATGTACTGTGTGGTAGAAAGGATTTTCCTCAGAGAAGATGTTTTCCATTTCGTATTGTGCCATGAACAGGTTGGCGATGTCTGGGGCGAAGGTAGCCCCGATACTAATCGCCTTTGTTTATTTGTAAATCTGGTTGCCAAACAAGAAAAACCTTTCCGCCATTGCAAGTCTGGTACATTCCAGAATAAACTCTGTGGGGGTCGAGGTGGTATCGTTTCTCTGGTTGAGAACTTCTCGGATTGCCTCCAGACCTTTATTTTGTGGAATCAAAGTATAGAGCGCCTCGACATCCATGGTGGCGAGTAGGCTGTTCTGTCTTAAGTTGACATTGTTGAGTAAGACGATGGTACTGGTGGTGTCCTTCTGGTAAGTTGGCATCCGGACGACAAAAGGTTTAAAAAAGAAATCTGTGTATAGTGAGAGTGGTTCGAGAAACAAGTCGCATGCAGAGACAATGGGTCTCCCTGGGGGTCTTGTAGCATGCTTAAGTATTTTGGGTAGGATGTAAAATGCGGGCACACAGGGGTGTGCTTCATTCAGGAAATGCTGCTCATTCTTGCAGATCCAGCATTCTTCAAATGCATGTTGATTCAAGTTTTTGATTTCATCTTGTAAGTCTTTAGTAGGATCATGGTTCAAAGGTCTGTAGGCACAATGATCACTCAATAGGCGTAAACATTCAGCGTCATAATCGAGAGTGTTCATAATGACTATGCCGCCGCCTTTATCCGCCGGTTTAATGGTAATGGATTTGTCAGTTTCTAATGTTTTTAAAGCAGGAATAAAGGTGACTCCAAGACTCAGCGCCAGTGGAAAAGTATTTGATTGTTTTATTGCACAATCAAAAGATTGGAAAATTAGCCCTCTACTTAGTGATGATTACATGTGTTTCGGCTCACCTGAGCCTTTATCAAATCAGGGCCGATATTAGAATGATACAGTCCATATGACTGTTGTCCGGTATGTAGTAACTGGGACAGATCCCCAAAATCAATAGTCCTGCTGCTCTTGATTCAAACGCGTAGGCTGCTATTTTGAAAGCAATCCTTTCTTCTTGGTCCAGGTTGTCCTGATAGTAATTCTTGAAAATCCAGCCATGACCGTTTTGGTGACTATTTTTTCAAATGCTTCGATCTCACACAGGATGGTATGCGGAGGTGGAGAAAAAGAAGATTTCTGTTTTAGTCCGGTGATGTTATCTCGTATGGTGGATATTGCTTCACTTGTGGACCCTTCATTTGCTGGTAGATACATTTCAAAAAGTACTTGAGGCGGATGTTCCTGAAAAACCTTCTGAGTTCCAGTTCCGTTTAAAAAATGTGAGTTTTTTTGGCTAGCACAAAGGACAATCCTTTCTCTGGGAGTCTTAATTCAGATGTTGATGTCAGATGTTTTGATAGGTTGAAGACTGGTTTCCTGTTGGGTGTCCTTGGTTCTGGTACCATTGGCACGTGCGCATTTGCTGGCCTGATGGTGTTGGTCTCCTCTTGGGTAGTGTTAGAAAGTCTTCTGGTACTGGAACAGTGGCAGAAACCCCAAGGACAGCCGGCCACATAGGCAACAAAGACACAATTCTCAATGCAGTAAAGCAGGTGGAGAATAAGGTAGGAAGGTACCTGCCAAAGCAGCATTGGATGCAGGAACTAGCAGTTGTGGTGACAGCCCTCCAGAACCAGAGAATGAGTGTGGTCATGGAAGCCATGATCAATGGTTTCCCCTTCCTCTGTGGTATTCTGCAGAGGATGAACCGCTGCCTAATGCAGCATGCTGGTGAGGACTGAACTACTCCTGCCCCCTGGTGCTCCACCAATTAAGACTCTACCATTATAAACTCACAAACTCAAGGATTGATGAACTACACCCTGCAAATTCAATTGGCCGGGGAAAATGGGGGGGAGGTGTCAGATGGGATTGTTGGCCTGTGGGGTGGGCATAGTTGGGTTTCAGGAAGTCGGTGGGTGTTGTAAGAGTTTGTAAGGGGAAGTCGTGTGCTTGAATTTATTTGTGGAGTTTCATTTTCACATTTGTTACTAGAATAAGTATCCTACAAACAAAATGCTGTTGGTAATTGTTTTTTATGTACAAAAATGGGGGCGTCAGGGCTAGTTCTGAAAATAAAATCAGACATATTGTTAGGTGTGGGAGAATTCACTCTAGTGCTAAAATACCCGTGTACAAGTTCCTGATACAAAATTCATGACACTTCACATGGTGGGCACTCCATTTCCTCTTCCTCCTCACCGTCTGGATCCTGCCTCACCAGGATAGGCTCCCAGTACTAGATCGGTCTGCTGTGCAACCCGCAGCATGGGTTGGGTTGTACTATAGTCCACCACCTGTACGATTCAGGTATCAGAACTGGACCTTCAGGATGTAACATTTCTGCTCTTAGAGAGCATGTTCCCAATATGTGCCGGCTGTACTTCCCCGCCTGCTGGGCTCTTGCATCACAAATGGCGATGATGTGGGATTGTAGGAAGGTGTGTGAATTTTGGAATGAGATTGGTGTGGTGATGGAAAAGAGTCTTGGATGAACCGATAGGTCTTGATTTTGAGACATTAATACTGGGAAATGATGCTACCTTAGATATACTCACTCAAAGCCAAAAGAAGTAGTTATTTAGGGCAGCCATGATGGGAAAAAAAATCATCCTTAGGAATTGGAAATCCGACATTTCTTTAAAAAAAGAGGACTGGTTGAAAGAAATGCTTGATCTGGCGGATGTGGAAAAATGTATATATAGGAAACAAGGCAAGAATGGGTTGTTTATGAAAATTTGGGGCAAATTTCTGACATTGTATTGATTCTGACAATTTCATATTATATGATGTGTACCTGGCATCTGTAAGGGGGGGAGGGGTATTTATGTTTTTGAAATTATGTATATAGTTTTTGCTTCGAATTTCTTTGTTATTTCATGTTTTGTTGTTAAAAGTAAAATGAAAATAAAACTGGAAAAAAAAACAAAAAAAAAACAAATGGCGATGATCCATGACATATGAGTGGGTTTAAAACCTGCAGGATTTAATTGTGTATGACCTTGCTGACACAATCCACAGAGAAATAATTGTACTCAGGTGCAGTGTGCATGCAGTGGCTATTAATGCATTTTATCATGCAGAACTCACTCATTCATGTACATGGCTTGTCATTGCGTTAATCATTACACATCATTGAGTGGCAGAGGTTTGGGAATGTAAAGGTGCATTGAGAGGTGAAGGAGTCAAGGAGTAAGGGTGGATGTAGGCGAATTGCTTGTGACATGTACGTAACAACCGTGAGCAGATTTGGTCATGTTATTCTATGTCACTGCGCAGGGTAACACGCTCCATGAGTATGGAGTCATTGGTTCATCCAGGGAGTAGTCTGTCACAGCAGTGCATGATGCACAGTGTCATTTGGACATTGAGGGTGCACTTTTTTTTCCAGTCCCTGAAAGCCTGCTCCCTCCTCTTGGGCATTGGGGTACCTAAAAGTGTATCGGAGCAGTGAAAAGTTCCAGGCACACTGGGAATAGCAGGGATGGCGAAGAAGCTGGACTTGGCACTGCAGAGGTCAGCACTTATGGTGGGGATGGAGATATAGGTATGTGCACGAGGCAAGAAGGGATTCAGGACCTAATAGGTAATTCTGGCTTTTTCATTCAATGCACCCACTCTGTTTAATGTTGGAATGTCCTCATAGCAAAGAAATGCAGAACTGCCAAAAACATGGCTTCTAGGGTATTGCAGTCTGCATGTTGGTACTGAAGTCAATGCCAGCCTCAGTGAGCTGGAAGATGATGGCCAACGTCTCCCTGTTCAGTATGTATAATGTCAGTGTTTGTTCAATAAAGAGCTGTCAGGGAGAGGGTTTGCCTTTGGAGAAGAGGCCCACATTCTCTTCTTTCTACTCTGGGTCAGCTTTCTAAACTCCTCCTAGCTGTGTTCTTCCTCTGCCTCCTTTGATGATTCCTACGGACTCCTCACTAGCTCCCTGCCTAAAGTCTGCTCCCAGGTGGCCAGGGGAAGCCAGACACGTTCTGATCCTGACCTTGGGGGTGGTGTTCTGCGGGAGACTCCCCCGGGAGGAGGAAAGGGCCAGGGGAATGAGAGGACTCTGTGGGATGAAACACAGTGTTTTTCTTCCTCTAAAGAGTATGGCTCCGCAATGCCAAGATATGTAATGGCTTGTTATAAAAACAATCTTGCTGTTCCACGAGATACACCTATAGATGGGGTGAAAACAATCACAAACTCCTAAGCCTTAGGAGAAATCAAAACCCTTCTAAAATTTGGGAGACCTGTAAAGCTGAAGACCTCCGTAACACCCAAAGGTGCAGTGAAAAGAAATGTGTAAATAACATTGGCTTAAAATAGTTACCTTTCTCTTTTCAATTGAGGCTAATGACCAATCCTTCTGATGTTCCTTTATCATTTTTTATAGGCAACAAACTGGATGTCAGTTGTAAAACAGCAGAAATAATGAAACCTTATTTTTCCATTAGGGAAATTTACTAAGTACTCGGACAAAGAAGAGGGCTTAAAAGGTACAATGTTGCAGGAGTGATCAGTTCTTTAAGGCAGATGACCCGCACCTGAGGGAGACAGAGAGGCGTACAAGGCCCCCTCAGTTGCAGGCCATAGAGTTGTCATCATTGGTGAAGAGCAGTGGCATATAGTAGCAGAAGCAGAGTGGCCGGTGCTGGCATCCCAGGCAGAAGCTGGAGGAGAGAGAAGATGCCGGTACCACTGATTGGCAGATATCAGCTACTGGTCCTGAGAAGGCCTGTATCACCAGAAACCTTAAGTGCACAGGTCACGCTGAGGGAAGCGTACAGGAGGAAAGCTTGTCCCCTGGGGAACTGGTCTATAGAGGCTGCACAGTCGAACGCGGGCAAGATGCTGTCTTAGGTGGCGGCGTGCACCAGAGGGCATCAAGGCTTCAGGAGAAAGAGGAGCTCAAATTGCAGGTGGTGTGGGCAAAGGTGGACTAACAGAAGCAGTTTGCTGGGTCATGAGGAGCCACAGCAGCAAAAGACCTGTGAGCGGCAAAGGGAATGATGTTGCACGTCTTACCCAGGTAGTTCACAAGCGGTCAGTGATCCCGGAGTGCTCCTGCCCCACATGCATGTTAAATGCAGGCATTTGGCGAGTGAGCAACACCCGCGTAGAAGTAAAAGTTGTTAAGAGAATGGTTTTGAGTACCAAACTATTGCAACTCAGCAGTAGCAGCACTTGAGTGGAAGTGAACCCCCAGTGTTTTTTGAATACCAAACTATTGCAAAGCAGCAGAAGCAGCACTTGCATTGGGTGAAAGTGATTCCCAAGTTAATGTTGAATACCAAAATAGGGAAAAGCAGCAAAACCATATTATTACAAGGCCAAGTGACTGTAATCTTAAAAGTGTGAGTCTGTGGAAAACCCAGCAACCTGAAGGGGCAACTTTGTTAAGAGTTAATGTCTATACGTATTGCCCAAGCAAAGAGAGACTGGAACCAAGGCAAATACAATCTAGGCAATCTTGCCAACAGCAGAAGAGAGCTAATGCAGGGACTATAATCTCTGCAAAGTGTTGCCCATACTGTTTACAATTTATGGTACAAGCTGGGGTAAACACACATTGTCAATATCAAGGGAGAAGTAGGAAGAGACCTTATCCATATCAGTCTTTGGTTACTTGTGTAAGTAGGGAAACAAGAATGGCAAAAAGGCTGCCCTTCTGGGAAAAGATGTCCAGAAGGAGAGGAGCCGCATTTGTAGAAGAGTATTAAATAGCACCAATGTGAATCTTGTTTTCCCTGAAACATTGTTAAAAGGTCTGAAGCTGCAATTTGTTGAATGCTGTGAATCTGTTGTGAACTCTTGTTAGCTGATCTTGACCACTAAAGCACTTGTTGTGAATTGCTGTTCGAGCAGGGGAGTATACCCGAATGGCAAACCTTTGAAGATTGTAGCCCTGGTATTGAAGTAGACCAGGTGGAAGTTGAAGAGGTGCTGTAATGTGCTCCTGACTTAGATACTTTATGTTGTTTGTGGTGCTAAAGGAAAAACCGTACAAGGTTGTTGCAGAGAAGTTTTATTTCTTTGAGTTATCAGTGTGGAAAAGCATCCTGTCCAAGACAATCATTGTTGCCATTGAGGAACTGAGGACCTGTTTAAGGAAGAAGAAGCTTATTTCTTCTATGTTGGAACTTTCTGTTGACAAGTTGAAATTGCATCAAACGGTATTGGAACTTTGTTGCAAACCTGGATTTCCCTTTGTTCTTTTCTTGAACTGTGAAGCAGAATCATGTTTAAAACTGGGGGAAGGGAATTCACCCAGTTTATGAAGAGAGACTGTGGTTACATTATGAATTCAATCATTATTGTTTTGAACTATCATGCATTTCCTTATTTATTTGTTATATGTTTTAGTGTGAGGGACAGATATCCTTTGATAGAGTGCTTCCTTTTGTCAGGAAGTGAAATCCTCATCACGGTAGGGATAGTGAGGCATTCAGCCAACCTTCTAATATAATATAATGGCCTTTAGTGAGAAAATATTACAGCCTGGACCGCCTCACATTTCTGACCCCTCACACCTCTCAAAGATCAACACGAGCTCATGTACCTACCTGTTCAGTAGACCACCCACCTGGAATTTGAGTTAATTTACCAGTCTCAATCTATAGGTTTATCTTGTTGCAATTTCTATGTCTGCATTCCTGTTCCAATGTCTCTAATATATCATTAAGTTTGCATACACTGCATGCTTTTTACTACTCATGAATAAGCAGTTAGCAAAAAAAGGCAGCATTCCAAATACTGTCCGTTTTCATTATTATTTAAATTGACGGCCTAAGTGCGGTGGTGCGTCTGAATTCTTTACCAGAGTCCTAGAACAAGCAGCACATGGCTCAACGTGGCTTGGCTTAACTAGACATAATCATCTTAATAATTTACTACCATTAATCATTGTAATTATAATAATATCATACTTTTATATAGTGATTCATGTCGCATTCCCCCTGCTTGTAAGCACTATAATAATATTATTACTCAATGTAATGGTGCTCAGTTTAGTGATCATGGAAGATTAAAGGTGGAGATCAGCAAAGATAGGATTCAAACTTGTGTCCTGCGGGTTTAACACAGATGTCCAGCGTGAGTGCTAGCTGCATTATCTTGCCAGCTTAAGACAGTGCTCTTCCAATGTGCCAAGTAGAGTCCGGTGCAGTTTTGTGAGTATTCACAAGTGCACATGATGACATGTTTAAGTAGTGAGTGGGAAAATTGGAATCCCTACTTACCTGCCGAAAAGAAATGGAGTGTGTGAGATCACAGCTCTACCTTGTTTTTGCATGTAACTGAGCTTGAGAAAATGTGATGAAGCTGCTCTTCAACGTTGGACGAGAGTGCTCCTGCAGGTTCAAATCTGAAGCTGGAGAAAAATTCCAAAGAGGAAGTTGAATATGACACCTTTCAGGACATGAAACTCTCAGCAACGGGGGGCTAGATTCCCAAGCAGAAACATTTGGCATGCAAACGTGAGAATGCCTGCTAAGTTAAAGTGTTTATGGCGGGGCACCACATGCAGGATACAACATAGAGATCATAATACACCTCATATTTCTTTGCTAAGGTGTCATGTGTGACAAGTGATCGAATGTAATGGTCCGACTACAAAACTGGGAGACTATCCCAGGAAATGTGACAGGTTTTTTTGGTGACACTGATCCATAGACAGTATCAGGTTCACATTTCAGAATGCAGAAATGAGACTGCCAAAATTGTGGCCAGTTATAGGTCAACCAATACCCTTATCCAGGAGCAAAAGAAAGCAAGTGGGTTGTTTTGTGGGCAGGAGACAAACTACAAGAGGAGGCTGGAGTAAAGCTCATGAGGATGAATAGTGTTAAGGAGGCCAGAAAGTGCAAGAGGGGTTCGGTGTGTGGGGGTTTAGGGAAGAGAAAGGTGGGTGTTTGTCTTGAAAAAGGCATATAGGTATATAGGCTTCCCTTCAGCATTTTCCCTGAAAGATGAATTGGGACAGTGGAGTTTGGGAGTAGGTGGGCTTAGGGGATACCTTTAATAAATAGATCTGCAGGGTCTTTCACAGTATGGGAAAGTGAGGAATTTGATCATTCGCATGGGGAGAGTTTGCTTGCCTGGGCTTTTTTGATTGTTTAATAATGAAAATGAATGATGGGAGACTAACCTCCAAGAAATGTGTGCGGCCATTCTGCACCCATTTCATCTGCTTGCCGCACAAAATGCATAGTCACGTGTACTCTGGAAAGACACAGCCTACAGGCGCCGTCTTTCCCTGTCATATTCAGCTGGAATGTGACAGCCCTGAGTACATCAAAGCATCTCAAGTAGGGGGAAGGCACACCTTCCTCCAGCCATGGACAGCCTAATTTAAATATCAAAGGCTTCATGGTTCTGCATTCCTTTTGTCTAATCGGGCTGATGGCAGTGCATACTAATGAGATCATTGAGGAAAGTCTGAAGGGGCTTTGTTGCCAGATAGGCAACAGGAAAGACGGGGCTAATGCCCCTTTGGTATGCAATGTGTCAACTTGAAGCTAGTTCCCACCTGTCTGTAAGAAAGGCAGTGAATGGCTTGTCTGGGTCCAGTAGTTGCTGCAGGTGTCCCTTGCAAAGCAGACCCCTTTCAGAGGGGAGACGTATATGATTTGGGGGAGACAAGAAGTCTGCTCTCGCCACATACTTCAAGGCAAACTTGCCCTTTAATCAAGAGTCACAGAGGGCTCAGTTAAATAGAGAGAGGTTTTGATCTACAACAGACAGGAAGTTTACCCGACCTGCCACACTTCAAGCTGGAACTTGTAGGGATGGGTAGGTCAATAGGACCCCCCTCCCACTACATGTCCCACCCTGGTTGAGCCCCATGACTGGTCGGCAACCCCCCGGCCTCCCGGGCCCAGGCGGCGGGACCGCTGCCGGCCGACAGGTGGGGCTGCACCATCATATTATGTGGCAGAGAAAAGACACCATCTTGTATTAAGCCATCTCCATCTTGCTAGAAACGTGCATATCTAACCCAAGGCAGAAACACTGAACGCTACAGAGTGACCCCCACTTGACCACTCTCACAGAGGCCCACACTTCCCCCACCTCCCACTGCATGGCAGATCCGCTGAAGACTCGTTCTCACGAGTCACCAGACGCGAGTGAACAACAAAATAAAACACTGTAGCTGTTGACCTTCCGCAGTACATCATTGCCCCAGCTATGAACGAGAATACTAGGATGTAATTGAGATCAGCCCAAACCCTGCAGGCCCTGACCCCTGTACCAAGCCCCCAGCTATGGACTGCATGGCGCCTTGCACCCATACCCACCCCGAAAGCCCTTGCAAAGCGCAGAAACCATTTACGTAATATGTGCCTTGTTGACTAACGTTTGCTGCTAATATAAAGGAGAATGGGTAAAGAGAAAGTTGTGCAACCGATATTACATGTAATGAAGGGATATACAAAGACTGGACAGCTGATAACTCTGAACAATAACTTGTGTTGCTCTCTTGATACACCCTTTACACACACCTGCTTGACACTACTTCATGTTCGTATGTCAACTGTAAATGTGAAATGCTATGTAAAAAAAGTATGATCATCAGCTAGTATCCCATGTAAACACAAATACATAGGAGTGCTTTTAGGAACCCCATGTGTTGTTAGTCGCCCCTCACCCATACGACAGTAAAACCGCCTCATGCAAGATGCCACGCATGGAGCTGCAAGGCCATTTCCCCCTCCCCCTGCCGAGGCTCTCTCGAGATAGACGGTGTTCAAACAGCAAAGCCTTGCCTTCCCTCCTGACCCTGCTGGACCCGTTTCAAGCATCCGCCACCCTCCCCTGTGTCAGAGGCCGCCACAGCCTGACTCCGTGACTTACGAGCTACCTGGTCCTAAATCCCGCCGCCTTTCAGGCACCGGTCACATGCCCCCCACGGGTCAGTAGTACCTCCGTCGATCCCGAGTTAATGACACTAAAAAGGGGGGCGCACACACGTGTACCAACAGATCATAATACCATCCCTCACCGAAATTGCCCAGAATGGTTAGTCAAGCACCCCCGGCCATGCCCCTGACTATGCCCATGGGACCTGATTGTTTGAACCTAAGACGCCTCCCAAACCGTTGTATTAAGACACTCCAGATTGCATATCAATGTTCCTGGCCATGTATTGATCTAAGGTCAGCACTTACAAGAGTTGCAACTCAACAGGACACATGAAGTGTGATGAATGGGTGGGATTGTGTGGCCAAAAGGGCAAATGTTAGTTTAGCTATCAATCGTTGTTACAAGGCATGTCCGGCCCAGCGCTACATCCCGATGAGCCCAGCTGACCTCCCGCCCCACGTGGCGCAGCACCAACGTCCGCCAATCCTGGAGAAGCAACTGTATACAATGTATACCACCTAGTCATCACCACCCAATCCCTGAGACTCTGTGGCCCCTATAGCTTACCTCATGCATGACGTGTATTTGTAATATAACTAACTGTCTTTGCTATTGTCAGACAGAGCGCTCTCGGAGTTTGCAGAGTCCTTTGCATGCCCTATATTGAATTATATAAAGCTCTTTTGATCTTACCCGCACTTGGTCCTGGCCTCATTCCCCTTCTGGTGTGTGTCCATTATTGCCTCTCACTAAGCGGGGTGCGTTTCTAGGGACACTTACATTCAGTGGTGACCCCATAGACGTGATTTGTTTTGTTAACGTTAAACTGTCCCCTTGGAACGAGAAGACCCCGGCTGCAGTGGAGACGCACGTCGCGCCCGCTCAACAGAGCCACCCACCTACGGCAACTGGTACGCAGAGACGTGCGCACGCAGTTAGGGCGAGAGGGTACGGGTCCCGTTTCAAAAAACCCTTAGTACCGCTCGCCGGAGCCGGGTGGGGCCATTGAGTGCGAGGCCGCGCTGCTTGGACGGACCAAATCCGGAGAGTCTTGGATCAAGACGGGCACGTGAGTATTAAGTGCGAGTGATTTTAAAAGGGGAACATTTTTAATTTTAAAGAACAAGGGGAAGCGAGGAAAAGGGAGTGGGGGATATAAGGGGAACTTTCTTACTTCTAATATTTTCTCTTTCTTTGCATATGGCCATTAGGACAATAAAGTGAAAAGGGAAAAGAGGACGGGTACCTAACTCTGTAAGGGAGTAGAAGGCGGCGCCGCGCAGTGCTATCTCGACTAGTGCTGGGAATAAGTAAAACTGTGAAAAGATATTCTAAGGGTGTCTAAGTGAAGGGACACGGAAAATACGTTAGAACTAGCTTTTTTTCTTACTCTTCTCTAAATTCCTCTCAATTAGGGGCAGAAACAAGTTCTTAAAAAAAAATTATATATATATATATATATATCTATATATATATATATATATATATATATATGGATATATATATATATATATATATATATATATAGACAAAAGAAGTTGTGAGAGGGACAGAGGGGGTCGCCGTAGAAGCGAAGGGCAAGAGAGGGAGGGTGAATGTTATATGTGTATGCTGAGGTATGATGAATGTCTACGGTGTGTTGTGCACATTGTATGGTTGTGATCTTCTATAATTACGTGACACTGTATAATTGCACTGTTTTTAAGCACTTTCCTAGGGGGGTACGGTCATTATAAGTGTGGCCTGTTAAGATTTGACAAACCAACATCTTTTCATTGAACAAAGTGAGTTGTTTATTGTAACGTGAAAGGGGTTGAACCCACATGTACACAGTAACATACACATAGTGACTAGTACAAACAAACAGAGTAACACCGACTTAGGTATGGGAGCAGAGACACACCTAGCGCACATCTGTAAGAGTTTACCAGGTCATGCAGAACGAATAACTAAATACCATGAACAATGGGTAATGGAACTGAAGGGGGAGGGTCTCCCCCAGGCCTGGCCACAAGGAGGGTCATTTGATAAAAGCATTCTGGACATGGTAGCCACCTGCATATTCCTAAAATACAAGGGGAAACAATTTCACAATAGGAGAAAGATACTAGATCTATGGCGATTATTTGAGGAAATACACCCACCAAAGAAAATAGACACCACACTTGATCAATCCGCCCTCACGGCTACCCCATCAGCACGAGCAGAGGGTAGCAAGGAGGACGAGGGAAAAGAGGGAGTCATAGAGGTGACTCGATTGTACCCACTTCTAAACAAACCCCCACCCGCTGAAGGTTACAGTGATCCCACATACGTGCCCACTAGCACCCCCACCCCCACAGCAAGACCAACTGTGCCACCACTATACGAGTGCCCCCGATCAAATGGGTAGGTGAGTACCCCCTTGGTAAACATATGTAAATTCACAGAAGATTAAGATGCCAGACTCTCAATAGCAAGGGAAGAGTTGTCAAGGATACAAAGCCTATGCGAACAAGGTGAGCCAAGTACAACAAGGACAGAACGATTGTCCCGGTCACACCCCTTAGATAAGTCAAATGAGGAAGGATGGAAGAATTGGGAGATACTATTCAGAATACAAGAGGAGCCCACACAGATAGTAGAACTAGGAGCGAACAATATAGGAGGAAGTGTAGGGGGGAAGGAGTGGAAGGTGATGGGAGAGAGGAGCTGTGGTGTGACCTAGAGGAAGAGGAGCAGGAAGCTGGGAGATTGGGAATAGCGGCAGGTGGAAGTTCAGTGGAATTAGAGGAAACACCACCGAGGAGGGTACTAGAGCAAGAATGGACAGGGAGGTTAAGAAACAGGACGGGAAAGGTAACCATGGTAGGGAAGAAGGGAACAAAGTTGAGTATTGGGAGAGGATGCAAGGGGCGACTACAACTCCCACTAATACATCGGGGGCGGGGAGACCGAATTACATACCTTGGGCACAGATGGATAAAGCAAACTTATTGAAATTGCTGCCCCCGCTATCAGGTGGAGCTAGCAAATGGATATATGCCTTTGAGAAACACACTGCAGGGGTGCCCCTGGCCATTGGAGATGTAAAGAGTTTACTCATGTCAGCAGTGGGGGACCAATCAGACAGTGTGTGGACAAAAGCAGGTTTCTCAGGAATAACGTTGGATAGTGACAGACATGATGGCGCTGCATTCAATACCGTGCGCGCACGCGTTTGGGACGCATTGAGGGAAACATTCCCAGATACACCAGATTTACAGTCAGTAATGCAATGCACTATGAATGATGGGGAAGAAGTTACAGATTACATTTTCCGGGTACAGGAGATGTGGAGAGCTGAAATGGGTACGCCATATGACCAATCAACATCGCTGTTTTACTTCATAATAAAGAGAGGGCTCCCAAAAGAAGTGCAAAAAGCGCTTGACAAAATAGCAGGGATCGAAGCGAAAGAATGGCCAGAGATACAGAGTATAATAGTGCACCATTGCAAAAGAATTAAGGAACGAGAAAGGGAGGTGGCACAAAAGAGCCAAGTTAGTACAAACGAAACTAGTGAAGGTCGCAGCAGCTGTAGCAGCACTTCCACATGACAGAGACCCATAAGAGGAGGAGGGGGGATTAGTAGCGATACAGGGGAGGATGGCTGCAAACTGGGCAGGCAACGGGCAAAGGCAGTGGAATGGACAGGAGGAGTACGGAGGACTGCAGTGGCAAGCGTGGCACCCCAACAACAGAAGAGGTGGGTACAGGGGGCGAAGAGGGGGTGGACAGGGATATGGAGGTAATGGCGGAAATGGGGGACCAGGACCCAGAGGGGGCAAGGAAATTGTTGGAATTGTGGGAGGTGGGGACATTTCTCGCGCGAATGCAGGAGTAGGCCTAACCCAAGTTACCAAGATGATCAGTATTACGGGCACCCCTATCTGGGGAGACCATACGGGTTACCCCGGAACGGAGGACGAGAACAGCAAGATTAAAGAGGGTAAGAACAATACAGGGAAAGAACCCACCACATTCAACAACATCCACAAAGCAGTGAACACATACCATACACACAAAACAACCCATTTACCACGACACCTAACGGCGCGCCCGCCCCATGTGGAGGAGTAGCGGTAGTTTCAGGTAACGTTTTCAGCCAAGGGGGAACAACTAGGCATCCAGCATAGGACAGCCCACAGAGAGCACTTGCGGGTCCAATCCTATCGACAACCTTCAATGCAAGCGAGGAACCATTGATAGGAGCAGAGATAGGAAACAGACAATTCATCTTTATGGTAGATTTCGGAGCCGAAAAATCGTGTATACGCGAGGGCCGGTTTCCGCTATCTAATCGTAAATTGGAGATGCAGGGGTTCTCTGGGGCGGTGGTTGAAGTTCCTTACACAGAAGATTTGGATGTCACAGTGGGGGGAAAAACAGTGAGGGCACCCCTATTGTATTATGAACAATCCCCCGTGAACCTGCTGGGAAGGGATCTCCTCAGTAAGTTGAACATGACAATCTCGTTCACAAAAAGGGGAGGGATTGTGTGCTCAACTCCAGGGATGTGTTCTTTGCACGCCATGCTAGAGATATATTCAAGAGCGACGTGCCCAGAGGTGCGCGGCAAACCCGTGGACCCAGATATGTTCATTCATGGGCTAAAAACATTAGCTAGGGTGGCCCCGGAGTTGAAGAAGCTAGAATGGAGAGTACCAGCAGAATTTGTCTTTCTCCCAATCGCCAGCCCTGAGATAGTGCCTGGAACAGTGATGTCAGTGGACATACATGCCGTACAAATCACAGCCAAAAGAATAGTTGTAATTGCAATGGATATGCACGGCTGCGAGTGGCGCACGGTATTGTGCATAAATGCTGACATTGCACTCCAAGATCTGTCAGATGAGGAGCTTTTCACAGATTCAGAGAGTGACGGAGAAATAATAATGGAAATAGCCATCCCTTGTGAAATAATGATACAGCAAAGACAAGAGTCCAAAACAGCTGATGGCAGTGGTAGGCGCCCCACCTTCATTCTCTAATGACGACATGCAGTCAGTGCCCTGGCAGTTGTGGACAATGGATCCCCATGACGTAGGGCTACTGCACGGGGTCACACCAGTAAAAATAAATCTCAAGCGTGGAGCAATTCTGCCCCGTGTCAAACAATACCCCCTGTCCCGAGAAGCAGAGGAAGGTATAAAAGAAACAATAAATACTCTACTCGCATAGGGGATAATAGTACCCTCGAACTCCCCATGCAACACATGTATTTACCCAATCAAAAAAGCAAAAGGGGAGGCCTGGAGGATGATCCAGGACTTACGCCCACTAAATGACATCATCCAGAAAGAGTTCCCTTTGCTCCCAAATCCAGCATCTATCCTATGCAGCATACCAAAAGAAGCATCTCACTTCACTGTAGTGGATTTAAAAAAAGCATTTTTCTCAATACCACTCGCAGAAGAGTGTAGATACCTGATCGCATTTACCCTAGGGGGAGGAGGTATGAACACTGCAGATTGCCCCAAGGTTATTGCGAAAGCCCCAGCATATTCAATAGAATATTGCATGAAGATCTTAGAAACATGACTGCAGACAGCACAATAATACAGTATGTGGACGATTTATTAATCTGCAGCAAAAACGAGGAAGAGTGTAGAAAAGACTCCATAGCCCTTTTAACATTGCTATCGCAAAAGGGGTACAAAGTAGACAAGGAAAAATTACAATACTGTCAACATGAAGTGCTGTACTTAGGGCAATTGATATCAAAAGATGGCAAAAGAATAATCCCAGTCAGAGTAGCGGCTATTTCAGCCGTGGGAAGACCAAAGACAGTGAAAGACATGCAAAAATTCCTAGGGATGTGCAACTATTGTCGGGCATGAATATTAGACTATGCTGCATACACACGCCCATTGCTCCAGGCACTCAAGGAAGGAAAAAATAGAAATACAGTGGGATTCAGAGACATTCGATGCATTCACTCAAAGAACTCATTTCAAGCGCCCCAGTACTCGCAACCCCAGATTATGAACGCGGGTTCTACCTATTCTCACACTGTAAGGGGGCACTCATGACCGCAGTCCTAACACAGAAAACGTCACTAGGTCACAAGCCTTTGGCATACTACAGTGGGACACTGGACGCTGTAATGCAAGGTCATTTTGTATGCTAACAAGCTCTCGCAGCTGCCGCGTTCGCAATTGAGAAGAGCGCTACCATAGTAATGGGATGCTCACTGACACTGTATGTAGAACATTCATTGTTCGCCATTCTCGAGCGATCAAAAAGCACCTTAACCACACAGAGAGCCACCGCATATAAGGTCATACTATCAAGCGCTAACATACATGTGGTAAGATGCAAGGTGGTTAACCCCGCAAGATTCATCTCAGAGCCATGCACTGTAAAGGATATCCAGGCACATGATTGTGCAACATATCAGGGCGAGGGCAATGGCACAACTGTGGTAAGTGAGAATGCACTGACGGAAGGAGAGGTATTTTTCATAGATGGGTCAGCTTCCATAAATTCAGAAAGTGGAGAAAAACACATGGGGGTGGCAGTCGTGCGAATAGAAGACGGTGAGTACGAGGTCCTAATATAGCGGCGACTACCGGCTCATTTCTCAGCACAAGCAGCAGAACTAGTAGCATTAATTGAAGCATTATGAGCAGCAAAAGGATGCGCAGTAATGATTTACACGGATTTAGCATATATGGCCACAACAGTACACGGAGGGCTTGCCAGGTGGGGAAGAAGGGGGTTCAACAGGGCAGATGGCTCACCCGTACAATATGCGGATTTGTCGAGGGAACTCATAGAGGCATTAAAAGAACCCACAATGGTAGCAATAGTGAAATGCCAGGCCCATACAAATAACACTTTGTCTCTTTGGGAAACGCAGCAGCAGACGCATCTGCCAAGGAGGCATCATATTTGAGAAAAGAAAACACAGGTGCAAAGAGAAAAGTATCCCGGATGGGTACAATGCTATGCCAGTGTCTCAAATACTGGAACTAGAGGAAGAGGCGCCTGAGGACGAAAAAGAGTTGTGGACAAAAAGAGGATGCAGCCAGTCGGCAACTGATTTATTATGGCGGCAAAACAACACAGGTAAAGTAGTGATGCCAACTAAACTATTAGAAGTAGCATTCCAGCAGCTATACTTCCCAGCACACAACGCAAGGCAGCACATCGCAGCAGAGATACGAGAAAACTGGTTTATTCCAGGATTGCAGGAAAAACTCTCCAAGCTAACAATGGAATGCAAATATACAACACTGGCATGACTTTGAGAACACTAAGAGCAACGATACCCAAGCCAATAGGACCTTTTAGAGCGCTGCATATCGACTATGCAGATATGGGTGAGAGATGCAACGGAGCGAGGTACATGATAGTGGTAGTTTGCCCATTTTCACGCTGGGTAGAGGCAGGTCCCTGTGTCGCCCAGATGCGAAGTGCACTGCAAAATTTCTTGTGTGGGAAGTATTCCCCCGCTGGGGAATTTGCGACATAATTCGCTCTGACAACGGCACACATTTTGTGAACGATCTCTTCAAAGAAGTGACATCAATGCTAGGGATAAAGCATAAATTGTGCTCGATTTATCACCCGCAAAGTAACGGAATGGTAGAAAAGATCAACAGATTACTAAAAGGCAGCTCTCAAAACTATGTTTCACGCTTAAGAAAAATTGGGTACACTGTCTCCCCTTGGCCCTTTTTGAGCTGAGGAATCAGCCAAGCAAGGACCACCATTTGTCGCCCCACGAGATCGTGACAGGGAGACGAATGCACACAGCACACTCACCCCTCTGTAGACATTCAGATGCACACAGAAGTGCAACTGTACTGGGAGAAGAATTTAATGACTACCTGACTAAACTTACTAAGGCAGCACGAATGATAGCGAGACAACTTGCACCACCATTCATAAGTGATGGGGAAAATGAAATGCACACTCCAGAGAAAGAAAGCCGAACAGGTCAGCTGGTGCCAGGGGAGATGATATACGTCAGGGCCTTCGTGCATAGGTGAAATGCTCCAAGATTTCATGGCCCATACGAGGTGGTGTTTTGCACACCCACAGCGGTGAAAGTGAAGGGCCTGAGATATTGGATACATTTAACAGATGTCCGAAAAGCATATGACAGCTTGAGGTCAGCAGAAGGTGCAGAGGGCTCCGACGGGGTAAATGTGCATGAATAAAAAAAATGAAAACAAGAGCATGCAAAGTGTATTAAACTGACAACTGTATGTTTATGACAGCGTGTAAATAAGGATAAAATGATTTCACTCACTCTCTCCCCTTCCTCACCCTGCACTCTCTCTCTCTATATGTCTCTATTTCTCTATCTCTCTATCTCTCTATCTCTATATCGCTCTATCCCTATATCTCTCTATCTCTCTATCTGTCTATTTCTCTGTCTCTCTCTATCTCTCTATCTCTATATCTCTCTATCCCTATATCTCTCTATCTCTCTCTCACTCTAAAGTAACACTGAAAAGCAGAAAATGCAAAAATAATTGCACTGTATGCTTAATGCACCCTTTTCTATGTTTCAACATGTAGGAGTAACCATGGCAACGAACAGGCAGCCTGCAACGATTAGCAATAGGGACACTAGGATTAGAAATGTTTTTGATTTACGAACATATTCATACGAATGTGGGTTGACTGTCTGTGCTATTATATTTTTTACACTCATGTTTGGCTTGGCAACATATTACCTAATAGCATTTATCTACATTGAGATAAATGAGGGGGGAGGTAATGGAACTAATATGGAAAATGTAAGCAAACCATTTAAGGAAGATAACTATTTAATATGAGATGGCTTTCAGCTGGTATGGGCGTATGGCCCACATCCAGACGAGGCGAAACGTCAGAACGATACTAAGAACAAGCCGACCATTCATTTGAAGCCCCAAAGCCACACCACAGATTTTAGTGTACATGAACTAAATGATCGATACCCATCTGTTATATCATGGTTATATGGCACCACTGCTCCCCAACCCGCAACGACAATCAGTCCTGCCCGAGACAAAGACTACACCACAGACAGAATGAAGGAAAATATTGAAATGGCTAACAAATTCATTACTCTGTATGAGGAATGGGAGAAGGAGGGGGCTGGGGAGAGGGAGTCCCTGTTGCACGCAGCCAGACATGCTAAAACATTCCTTAACAACAGGAAGAAGAGGGAAATAGGTAGAAAGGCACCCACACCAGTCGAATAAATGGTATGCAGACATGAGCTCCACAGCCAAACAAACAACCAATGAAAGTTGCTACGTGAGCTCCCTGATCCCCCATGCCTCAGGCACACCTAAAGTCTTAATGCCACAAGAATTGCCTCTTGCAGATGCCCATTGTCTCCTCCATCTCACTCTGTGCAGAATTAAGAACACCTTCCAGGTACACACGGTATCTTTTGAAATGCTGCAGAACGAAAAAACATGCTACTCAAGACCAAAGGGAGTGGTATGCTTAAAGGAACCATTTTTAGTAATAAAAGGAACACTATTTTCAGAAAACAAATGGAAAGATGACGTGGTAACGTGCAAAGCTGAAGCAATGCGAGGGCTGCCAGCCGAAAAACTACAATGGATTGCAAAGACGTGTGCCGCGGTGTGGTCAGAACATGTGGCAAAATTGACCTGGGTGAGCGCTATAGAAAAATCATTGAAACTACAGAAAGAAATCTCAAGTGAACTTTAATTCCTAGGAGAAGGGAAAATCGACATGGGAAGAAACACGAACTGCAGAAAGAGCCTAATGATCCCAGACATGAAGAAAGGAACAGCAGCCCTGATGGACACTTACTGGGTCTGTGGCAAGCGGGTGTACATGCACCTCCCACCATCATAGAGGGGCATGTGTTCCCTGGCGATACTGCAATCAGCTTTAATGGTAATACCGGAGAGCCCCCTTGGCCAGGGGGGCCAGAAAACGACTCAAGTTACAACCAACGCCTCACCTACTGAAGAGCCACCACTGTATGCCCTATCAGAGGGAACGGCCGATGAAATCCTGTCCAGAAAGCAGAGGTCATCAAACTATATCTCAAAGGCCTTCTCAGGACTCTTGGCACAGATCCCAGACAGGTAAAGGTTATTCAGCTCAGCAGAAAGCTTCTTTGCCTCCCTCATTCCAAGCATTCAAGCCCGAGCAAATGCAAAAATGGCTGCAGATCACACGGTGGGAGCTGATTCAATTGGCCAACGACACTGAAGAAGGATTCAACGTGATCAAAGTGGAACTAAGGGCACTGAGACTGATGACAATGCAAAACAGGTATGTCCTAGACCTGTTGACAGGGATGGACGGAGGTGTTTGCCGAAAAATCGGAAGTGCCTGCTGCACTTTTGTACCTTCTGAAGATGCTGATAACGGGACACTATCACACGTCATCGCCGCAGTCCACAACCTGGGGGAATGAATGAAGACAGGAGGTGGCACTGACCCAAGCACGTGCTTCGACAACCTTTTTTCCTGGGTACCTTCCTGGATGGGGCTTGCATTGAAATTACTAATGCCCCTCATCGTGTTTTTATTGTTGATATTTTGTGTGTGCCAGTTGGGTCTTCGATGCTGCGCAAATGCAGTCTCCAATGGAGCAATGATGATGGTGACGATGGGCAACGCCGGAGGAAGGGCACGGGCGCAACAGGAAGCACACGTACAAACTGGAGAGGCTTCAGAATTGAAATATAGAATGGTGCCCAAATATTACGACGGGGATATAGTGGACAGGTTATATCATACCACGATAAAGGAACCCCGGGAACTAGAGTGGTACACAGAGGTTTGGGTCGACCTGGAGGGAGATATGGGATGTATATATATGACTTGCACCCAGGGTCGGACTGGGACAAGAAATAGGCCCGGACAACAAAAGAAAAGTGGCCCACCCCTCGCCTCAAAAAAGTGGCCCACCCCTCGCCTCCAAAAAAGTGGCCCTCAAACCATCATCCGTGAATCGCGTCAATTCATGACTTTTACAGAAAATGCTACATATTGAGGGTTCATGTGTCTGTTACATTACAACACATTTCATAAAATAACATTACTTTGCATACAGTTCTGTGACAGGGTCCGTCCACAGCTCCGAGGCGCAGGAGTGGCATGAACCAACCACCCCCACTGCGGTTTTGGGACCTGCTGAAAGTCAATGCTTATGCAGGGCTCTGCAACCCCAGCAGGGAAGGAGGGTTAGGGTAGGGTGACCACGAGGAGACTGCTGCCAACACCAGCTCCAGGGTCCTGCACGTTTCTGCTTTGTCATGTTTGAGTGGCAGGGAAGACCTTGCGAGAGCGCTCGTCTTAATGAGGTTCGTTTTGCCAGGTGTTGTTTAACTGGTTTACCGAATCCAGAGCTGAAGTAATGTGGTCTAGCCTTACTTTTATTTATGTCATTGTTTTGTTTTTATAAGGGCTCTAAGCGCGGGTACGAGATTCGAGCCTCTGTTGCTCTGCGTGGTCTTGCTTCCAAGACCAGCTTGTTGCCCTTGTGCTATCCTCCGGTCATAGCTTGGGGTGCTCAGAGTGAGGGGCCGCTGGCCTGCTTGAGGCAGTGATGGTTGGCAAGCACTGTTCATCCTCGAGGAAGAAAAGCCATGCCAGCCTGCTTGCCCTGATGGCACACAGAGCCGGGTCAATTGAGCCAACGCCCTTAACATAATGGCGTCTTGCCTGCTGCAGAAACCATGTCCAGTCCAGCCACCTGGACAGTGCCCCTCAGGAAACTGGGGTGCAGAGCTTCACCTCCCGCATATGGCGGAACATGCAGGGTGCACAGTAGGTGGGCACTATCTGCATGTGAGCGGGCTATAGACAGCTGTATTGCTGAGAGGCCCAAATATTGAGAGCCCAAATAGTGAGAGCTTTAGGAAAGAGGCAGCCGCACCTGCATCAAACCTCGTCCCTTTAAGAGAGTTTTCTGGCCTTTGCACCTGAAATCCTTTTGAATCCCCCAGAAGGTAAAATGTTACCGTCCTTGACTTTTGCGGTGTTCTTCCACTATGTAATCATGATCGTCTGCACCTGTTGTGAATACTGTCTTGGCTTCCTTGGGCACTGGCAGCGGTAGCAGTAAAATCCCACGTTGCTGACTGTGCCTTACCCCATCACCAAAAAGGCAGTAAATGTGGTATTCCTATTCCATACAAATTTGGCAACATGATTTACTGCTGGCGTTAATTACCACAGGAAAATACCAGCGGCACACTTCCTTTCCTGCAGCTACATGAGTTCTTCAAGTGGTAAAAGGAAGTGCCGATACGACTCCTCGAGTTGTAAGATACCACCAGTACAGAATAAGACATATAGCAATAGCATTAGGTGTTGAAGCAAATAAGTGGTAAGTTAACCTTCTATTTCTGCGCTGTGCATTCGCTGGGAGTCCTGCTTAACCGCCAGCGGCACTTTCTCACGGTAATGAGTAATTTGAAACTTTCCTAATCTGGCGGTAGTGGGCTCTGGCGCCCTTCTGTAGCAGTGTTCCCCAGTGGTAGAGGTGTCCCTACTCCCTTTTGAAACAGCTGCTAGAGTAGCTCGGTGGGTTAACGCGCAGGCTGCATACACGTGTGCGCAAACAGTCAACCACAGGCTTATCTCCTAGATTGGGACCTTCGGTCTATTGTCCTGTTGGAATATTATTCTATGATGACGTGTGTTGTTGGCAGGTTGGGACGTGATGAATGAATGCACAAAACACACATTATTGTAATTTATATAGGATATGATCATTTATTTATATCGCGCTCCTACACAAGTGCGAAACACCTTTACTCCCATGATCCTCAACCCGGACTAAAAAAAAGTGCGCATTGACACACTTTGCAAAGCATCAGGACCACAATCAGAACCTAACCTCCGCGTCCCCGAAAACACACTGAGCTAGCTGATGGGCTGCATTTGCCAAACCCATGGAAACTTGGTGGGCATTGGCAAGGCTGTGATCCTAAGCATGTTCAAAACAAAGGCGCTACATGCCATTTCATGCCTTGCTAGGAAGACGGCACAATCATGCATGGGACTGCTGATTGAGAGGTTGGGGGTTCGGGTCTACCACACGAAACGTGACACTCGATTGTTAAATGAAAAATAAAAAACTCTCGGGACAGAGCCCTTTTCAGGAACTGTCCTGGCAAAGCCTGGGCGTACTGGTCACCGTGCCCACAATGTCTGCGACTCGAGAGTCGTTGTCCCACCACATTTGAGTAAAGGCTGATTTGTTTAGAGGCCCCCATCCCCACTGACTTCCCACACTGTCGCCTACAACACACCAAGCACGTGCAGGCACCTCACCCTCAGCCGACTCTTATCACACAAGCCAGCTTAGCCAGGCCATCGAGGAGAGAAGACGAGGGCGAGTCAAAAGGGCGTCACCCAGCAGGGAGCCCAGTACTGCAGTGGACTTCACAAACTGCACTGGCACCACCCCCGGCCCCACGGAACCAAGCCTACTGTGCCTACAATATATTTTTTTAGGGCGCATGATGGCGTGAGACACTTTTGCAACGAAAAGCAAAGCATGAATAAATAGGCTGACTTTGTGATGCAGACTGGGGCATTCCAGTCAGGAGCAAGTGCCTAAACACTTTAATCACCAAGACTGGTGATCAAATCCCATATGGCATAGTACACACTGACTACCCATCAGCACGAGAAGATGGTGGGTGCGTTTTAAAATTCATAATAATGAATGCACATGCGTAGTGTAGAGTCTCTTCAGATTAATGCTAGAGTGACCAATGCAAAATAATAGAGTACTTACAAGTACTATGCATACATTTAAAATGGACGTGCTATTTAAATGTAATATCACATTTATTTTCATTTTGTTGATTATTTACCTTGATGTATTTCCTGAGCTTGGACCTAGCTCTTATACGAATACTAAGAGTCCTTACCTGTTTGATTGCAGCACAGTGGCAGGCTGGCTGTTGGCTGGCTGCTGTGGCCTGGGTGGGAACTAGTGTCTGGCCGCTGGCGGCCGCTTCGACTCGTCACCTCGCCTGCTGCCCTGGTGGTCCTCCTCAGTGTGGCTGTGTCGTGTGGTTACTGGGCACTGGGCTGGCGGCCTCCAGTCCAAGTTGTCTGGTGGTGAGGTCCACTGGTGTGCTTGCTCTGCAGTGTGGGGACTCAGGCTTGTGCCTGGTGGTGGCTCTCTCTCGGTCTCTCTGTGCCCACTGCATGGGCTGCGCTGTGTGGTGTGACTGTGCCCAAATAAATCATACCCAGGGCCAGGGTGGGTCAGAGGCCCAAGGCAAAGAAATAGCATTCGGCACGTCACGTGAGTGACGCCGTGGTGGACCTGGCGGCACAGAGTCTATTTGGCGGACAGGGGCAGTCTGCAGCGAATTTTCATTGGCTTTCCGTGGGTGGCTCCCCAGCCCCCAGGCCCAGGCACAAGTTGAAGTTGCCTTCAACTTTGCAAAGAAGTGAAATACACATTTGTTACTTCCTGCAAAGTTGAAGCAACAACTGAGTGTGAAATGTGTCACTGCACTGTTCTTCTTGCCGGCCCCAGCTCAGCCCTGCAGGGTGCCCCCCCCAGGGTCAGGACTCGGAGGAGGGAGGCAGGTGTTACAATTGCTTTTTGTAATTGCTTCAGCCTCCCTCCAAAAGATCAAAGTAACGATGCCGCCGCCTGCCCGAACAGAACGCGAGCCCAGCACACTACAAGGCACCGGCCCCCTGCAGTGACAGCACGGCCACCGGTGGCCCGCCCACCATGATGAATGATGCACACATGCATCTGCATGCATCATAAATTATGATGCATGCATGATGCAATCATTAAAAAGCAAGGTAACAACATCTAGTGTTACCTTGCTATGATGAATTCTGCAGTCTGCAGACAGTGCCGCTGCCTCCTGGCTCCTGCCCTGCCCAGCCCAGCCCAGGTGGCCCAGTGCCACCCCCCCCTCACATGAGTCTGACTTCAGTTCCCGCCCACGGCCCGGGCGGCCTGTTGTGACAGTCTGTGAGTGAGCCTGTGACTCAGCCTCAGGCGAGCTGCTCTGCGAGGGCCGCGGGCAGCGCCGGCATGGCGGCACGCCACACCCACACACCCTGTTGTCAGTGGGCAGGCCGGGCCTTCAGTGCCAATACAAAAAGTAATTTTTTTTTTTCTTAAACGGTAAATTAAAAAAAAAAATGGCCCAGAGGTGGCTGCTGAAAAACCGGCCCCAGGGGACCCAAAGTCATTCGGCCACGGGCCGAAAGACCGAAAGGGCCAGTCCAACCCTGCTTGCACCCCAGATGAGTATGCCAGAAGGGGGGAAAGCCTCCGGGAGGTATGCAGAGCTTGGATGCCAATAAAAGGAACACCAGCCTGGGAGGAGGCAGTGTTGGCTGAAAAAGAGAGCGAACAACTGGGTAACGAAAGGGGGGAAATGTAGGGAAGGGTAGGTCAATAGGGCCCCCCTCCCACTACATGTCCCACCCTGGGACCCATGACTCGTCGGCAGCTCCCCGGCCTCCCGGGCCCAGGCGGCAGGACCGCTGCAGGACGACACGTGGGGCTGCACCATCACGTTATGTGGCAGAGAATAGACGCCATCTTGTATTAAGCCATCTCCATCTTGCTAGAAACGTGCATATCTAACCCAAGGCAGAAACACTGAACGCTACAGAGTGACCCCCACTTGACCGCGCTCACAGAGACCCACACTTCCCCCACCTCCCACTGCATGGCACATCCACTGAAGACTTGTTCTCACGAGTCACCAGACGCGAGCGAACAACAAAATAAAACACTGTAGCTGTTGACCTTCCGCAGTACATCATTGCCCCAGCTATGAACGAGAATACTAGGATGTAACTGAGATCAGCTCAAACCCTGCAGTCCCTGACCCCTGTACCAAGCCTCCCAGCTATAGACGGCGTGGCGCCTTGCACCCATACCCACCCCGAAAGCCCTTGCAACGTGCAGAAACCATTTATGTAATATGTGCCTTGTTGACTAACGTTCGCTGCTAATATAAAGGAGAATGGGTAAAGAGAAAGTTGTGCAACCGATATTACATGTAATGAAGAGATATACAAAGAATGGACAGCTGATAACTCTGAACAATAACTTGTGTTGTTCTCTTAATACAATCTTTACACACACCTGCTTGACACTACCTCATGTTCGTATGTCAACTGTAAATGTGAAATGCTATGTAAAAAAAGTATGATCATCAGCTAGTATCCCATGTAAATACAAATACATATGAGTGCTTTTAGGAACCCCATGTGTTGTTAGTCGCCCCCCACCCATACGACAGTAAAACCGCCTCGTGCAAGATGCCACGCACGGAGCTGCAAGGCCATTTCCCCCTCCCCCCTGCCCAGGCTCTCTCTAGATAGACGGTGTTCAAACAGCAAAGCCTTGCCTTCCCTCCTGACCGTGCTGGACCCGTTTCAAGCATCCGCCACCCTCCCCCGTGTCAGAGGCCGCCACAGCCTGACTCCGTGACTTACGAGCTACCTGGTCCTAAATCCCGCCGCCTTTCAGGCACCGGTCACATGCCCCCCACGGGTCAGTAGTACCTCCGTCGACCCCGAGTTAATGACCCTAGAAAGGGGGGCGCACACACGTGTACCAACAGATCATAATACCATGCCTCACCGATATTGCCAAGGATGGTTAGTCAAGCATCCCCGCCCATGCCTATGACTACGCCCATGGGACCTGATTGTTTGAACCTAAGGTGCCTCCCAAACCGATGTATTAAGACACTCCAGATCGCATATCAATGTTCCTGGCCATGTATTGATCTAAGGTCAGCGCTTACAAGGGTTGCAACTCAACAGGACACATGAAGTGTGATGAATGGGTGGGAATGTGTGGCCAAAAGGGCAAATGTTAGTTTAGCTATCAATCGTTGTTACAAGGCATGTTCGGCCCAGCGCTACATCCCAATGAGCCCAGCTGACCTCTCGATCCACGTGGCGCAGCACCAACGTCCGCCAATCCTGGAGAAGCAACTGTATACAATGTTTACCACCTAATCATCACCACCCAATCCCTGAGACTCTGTGGCCCCTATAGCTTACCTCATGCATGACGTGTATTTGTAATATAACTAACTGTCTTTGCTATTGTCAGACAGAGCGCTCTCGGAGTTTGCAGAGTCCTTTGCATGCCCTATATTGAATTATATAAAGCTCTTTTGATCTTACCCGCACTTGGTCCTGGCCTCATTCCCCTTCTGGGGTGTGTCCATTATTGCCTCTCACTAAGGGGGGTGCGTTTCTGAGGACACTTACATTCACACTCTATATCAGTGTTCCTCCCTTTGCCTCTCCCTCTGTCTTTTATCTTTGAATTCTAATTACCTTCTTAGTAAAAACGTGTTTCACATTCCAGCAGCAGAAAAAGAATCTATTTTACTTTGGGCTACATATGACATGATTCCAAATAATGTTGCCGGAGGGCAGAGAATGTGCTTGTAAGTTGGTGAGTGGGGGATTCAGTGTACTGTAATGGACGCACACCAAAGTTGGTTTCTTGCAAAGTAATGCGTGTAATGAAATAGCACTGGCGGTGTGAGGAACGGGTGCTTTCATGGGAAATCATTTATGTAAAAAAAACCCGCTCACAGTATTAGTAATAGTCCTAATTGACAAGTAGGGTCTGATTGTGAGAACATTTATAAAATAAATCTTATCTTGAATTTCCATCAAATGAAACTCTTTATGGTACTGCCTCACTGAGGAGATTATGTTGTTTAAAAAACAAAGGGGCCAGTTCATGGATTTTTTAGCACCGGTGCAAAGTCACTTTGCACTACCAACAAACACCTTGATTCACAGAGCGGAGCAGAGTGTATTTTTGCAGTGCAAAGTGATCTTGCACTGACTTTGCACTGAATCAGGGTGTTTGTTGGCAGTGCAAAGTCACTTTGCACTGATATAAGCATTCCATGGATCAAGCCCATGGTGTGAAGTATTGGACTCAAAGCTTTTCATTCACAGAGAAATTGGCTGCTGCTGACACAGTTCATGAATGTGTGCATTAAAATATGTGACGCAAAATAAGAGGGGCCCTATTTTGACTTTATTGAACATAAGGAAGCCATTGATTCACCTTTGGGAGGCTCTGAGGAAGAAGAGCTCTGGTGAAAAATTCATTAATGCTATTAAAATACTTTCTTTAGGCATTCCAGCCTGTGTGAGCTTTGGCACAGATGGGGAGGAGATGAATCATTTTTCTTAACATATATTTCATTTATTCGTTTTATACACAGTGTGTTCACAAGCAGTCTCATTTTGGTTTCAATAGAAGTGCCAGTCAGAGCCCAGTGACATTACTAGGCCCAGTGACATTAAGAACGTGCAAGTACAGGGGAGAGGGAAGGGGGGAAAGTGCAAGGGAGAGGGGAGAGGTGGAAAGTGCTGATCAATGCTGATGTCCATTTAATAAAAGGCATAGGCCAGTTGTGTTCCTACGGCCCAGTATGAAATATGACTGCTGAAGCTATGGGCTACTTTTGACTCATTCTGCGTAATCAGTGATTTGGTCATTAACACCAGAAAAAAACAAATGTCAGCATGGGGGATATGTTTGTGGAAACTGTGAAGTCTTATCACTATCTGGGGACTCAATTTGCACCAATTTGGTTTTGGAACCAGCAAAGCACCTTCTGTGTCAGTCGCAGTTAAAAGCTATTTTAGCTGCAGTTTGATGGAGGGGAATTGCGGGATTCCTTACATTCCAAGCCCTCTTCAATTCAATTCTACAGCTCCATTTTCAACTGGGAACAAGGGCTCTCTATTTTCAGCTACCATTAAAACCAATGTAACATTGACTACGTATTGGGGCCAGATTCATGGAAATATTTGTGTAGAAATAGGGTACTTGTGCGCCAAAGTGCGTGCAAAATCCCGACCGTCGATTCATGGAATCAAATGCACGGGATATTCCTTGGACTTGTGCGGATTTCACGCAGGCTCATCGCGTTTCTGCAACTGGCCGAGTGCCTTGCGTGAGACTCCACGCAGAGTGCGGGCGAGGCCTGCGCAGAGGGCAGAGTAGGGGCCGTAACTGGGAAAATGAGGAAGAACATGGGGAACAAGTGGGCGTTACGAGGGATGGCCCGCAGGCAACCCAAAGCATGCCTACAAATGCGTACAGCAAAGAGTATTCATGGATGTGACCACACAACCTCTCGCTTGCGAAATGCCCATGCAAATCCCTCGATCTCTCCGCCATCTGAATGCAGGCCTAAGAGCACTTGTGTATAGGATTCAGAGCACAGAGCTGAGATCATATGTCAGATTTGGGTGTGTGTGCACGCAAACGGAGTTCCGATGGGTTTTAGGGGTGTACATATGCTGCGTAGCTGGGTTCTGGGCCGGTTAAGGGGGGTTCGCACACAGATTTTCCAAGTTATACCGGAGTTACGAACTGAGTCGGGGTGCTGGCAAAAGTTACGGGGGACCCTACAGAGGGTCCCCGAAATGCAGGCCTGATTGCGGGGGACCCCACACTCTGTTTGCAGGGTGTGTGTATTAGCACCAGGGTGAGCGTGCAAATGTAGCTGTTCTGTCTGTTTATGCTTTGCGTGTGCCGTGTCAGTGGTGTTCAGGGCACGACTTGCGAATACAGTTACTTTGCAAAGTAAATTCCATGAATACGCAGTGCGTGCATTTTTTATTGTGCGTGCAGGCTCGCGCAGTGTTGTTCTGGGTGTGTGGCAATGGTGGGAGAAATGCACACTTTTTCATGAATCGGGCCCTGCTCTGATGCTTCCGCGGTTGAGAAATGTTCAATTGTGCGTTTACCAAAATGGCCTTTCTCACTATTAGACCCACCCCAAAACCACCAGTAAGTGAGATGCAGCTATAGTGCAACAAGCTTATTGGGAAATGATTGGTTGACGTTCTCTAGACAATGGGCCTCATTATGACCCTGGCGGTACGGTATGGACGGTAGGGGCAGCATGGGGATGAGGAGCCCAGCATTACCACCACACGCGAATGGGAAATTACTGGCCCATTCAAGTCGTAATGGGCCGGTAAGTGCCCATTCGTGGGTGGCGGTGCTGGATGCGAGTTTGGCAGTAGCCGCGCCTGTAATGCAGGCACGGCTACAGCCGAACTCGTAATGAGGCTAAATATGCTCATGTCATGTTTATTCCACTACTTGTTGACCAAAACCTATATCGGCTTTCATCACTGTTTAGATACTATAGGGGGTAATCAGGAGTGTGCCGGTCCGGTAAAAATGCTGGAAATAAAGGCTAGTAATACCGTCCCTGGCATTTTCACTGCACAGGCACAATCCGATTTGCCGGTAGGGGCTCTGTTCCACTGGCAGGCCCTGACCTGCTGGTAGTTCAGGTCCCTACTGTCAAATAATTGCCGCAATCACCAGCACCCATACTACCGATGCTGGTGATTGCGGCAAACCCATTCCATGGAGTCCTATTGGACTAACGGTAAGGTGTGTTTGCCTGTAACTCACTGGAATCACTGGTGGGTTACAAGCAAACCTGTAATGACCCCCTATGCACCCAGGCCTGATTCATCCACTATCTTTAAGTTTCTTCTGCAGGTCCTTCAACTAATGCCTCCGTGGGGAAAAAAGAAGAAAGCAAAACCTTTGTCGCAGTTCTGTACCCAGGGACTAGAGCTAATTGAAACTTTGTGTTATGTCCGCATGACATAACAACCAGGAGCGGATGGCTGATGACAATTTTAAAATGCCATGATATCAGAAAGGTAAATGTGGCTTAAGAATTTTGCAGGTTAACTGAGCACTCGTCAGTCTGCTCTGCAGTCGGTCAATTTATATGGCAAGCTTTGTAGTACAGATGCAGTATCTCCTGCTTTAGTCAAAGAATCAAGGTGTTTACCTGCACTATTTGTAATGGCGTTGAGCAGGGCTATATCTGTTGACCTTTGTTTTCAATTGGGACATTAATGAATGGCAATAGTAGCTGCAAGTTACATGCAAGGGTCAGCCAACACTTGCACCGCTGTGCTGTTGGGTCCTCAGCATGCAGTTGTCACATTTTACAAGGGGAAGTGTCAAAGTAAAGAGTAAACTAAAGCAAAAGTGTGTTTGCTCTTTACTTTTACTCTTCTCTTTTCAAAAAAGAAAAGGCCACCTGCAATTGATGCTTTGCAGGTGGTGATTATTAATGGATTCATATGGAAACCAACTGCTCATTAACCACTGACAATGCAAGGAAGATTGCACAGTCATCCATTCAGTTTAGGCCTGTAAGAAAATCTCATGTAGGTGCAAAACGAAGAGCTCACATAGGACGATGTATGAAAGCACAGTGGCGATGTTGAATCCATTCCGTGCCCCTCCTCCACCTTGTGTCATCAGGAAAATGGGCTGTGGCACAAACGCAATGTGTAAAAGCTTTACGTCTTGATTTTACACTTTCATTTTACAGTCTATGCTGTGCTAAAATGACCCTCAGTCTCAGGATGTGGTAAATGATCAGGTGGCAGAATTCCTAATCCAATAGGGATACTGCTCTGCCACACGTGCACTTATGAAGCAATAGAACCTGAGGAGGGGGGCATTACAGGTGTGATAATGCCCCTTGGGGACAGTTGCAAGCCAGAACAAAGCGAGACCTTTAACATAAGCCCCGGGGTATTACTCTACTGGTAATGCCTGTTTCAACAATTGTTTCTCATATGCTGATTGGAGATCCTTTGGCTTGATGCATTTTAAATGTTTCCAGTACATCGTCTATGGTGTCTTTGGAGTCTAGTGGGTGAATTGTGCACTTGTCTAAAATATTGGATGGCGTAATAGGATGTACAAATCCAAATTGGCCAGTTGATGAGGAATCCTGAATTATTGTGTTGGTTTCCCTTAGCTTTTGTTCAATGTTTATTTCTTTGTAGTACTCATTGTTCTCTTTAAGATATTATAAGGATTCTCTAGCTTTGTTTAAGTCTACTAGTTTTTGCCAAATTTGTTTGTCTGTCGTTGGTACACCATTCACTAAGATAATCAAAGATTGATCAATTGGCCGTTGCACTCCTAGAGTGTCTACATTTTCTTTAAGATCTAATTGCAAATAAATAACTTTGCCACAAATGCCTTTTAGTAGTTCACAAGGAGGCAATTTGGCTGTTTTGGGTTGAAGGTGTGTTATAGCTTGAAATGGGTGTACTGTTTGGATTATAATGCTCTCATACAAATTAAGCTGTTGAAGAGGTTTTGGAAGTGGGAATATTTCCAAGTTATTAGTGATAGCCCTTGAAGACATTTGGTTATTATCAAGCTTTCTATTGCAGTATGTGCAAAGTATTGAGGGGTTAGTAATTTTCTATTTGCTTTCTGCTATAAGCTAGAGAGCTAATTGGAACCATTGGGATCACTCATTCTCTTCTATTTTGCACGTTATATCTACAGTTTTGGTGCTATTTTTATAAAAGGTTCTGCGACAACACACACATACTTGGTTTGGTACTTCAGTAGATGTGCTTTTAAACTTTGCTATTTCTTTTTTGTACATGTTTATTAGAAGATTGGCATTGGTAAGGTTTTCGCTACTCTTCTCTAAAGTTACTGGATTTTCTAAGTGATCTTCACTTCGAAAATGTATGCTTCGAATGTGGTCTATTTGTTGAAGGAGTTCTTTGATGTGCCATGTAGGAGAATGTTATTACAATGTTCCTGTTCTAAAGCAGGACTTTTTGCATAGTACATTCTCTGGACTAGATTCTGTATAGTGGAATGGTGTGTTGTTAACATTTTGATGTGGTCTAAAGTGCTTTTGCAAGCAGGTCCTGAAATGCAGGCTAACGAATGTCCTCGCAGTCCAAGGTAATTGCGCACTGGACAAGAGTCAATTGTTTGCACGTTTTTATTCTAATTTTCTCTTTTACTTTCACATAGTGATTGAGGAATTGGTGTAAAGATGTGAAGGATTGTTTCTGTATGTTAAACATTGAGGTGCAAGGCCATTTGTAGACTGGACGGATTGGTTCAGTGGAATAGAGAGTTGATTGTAAATTTGTTGTGGACATTTTTTCAATGAGGGTTTCTTCTGCCATAATGGTGTTGTCTACTATTTCATACCATCAGCCAGTGCTATGTATGGACATTGTGTTTTTCTGCTGTTGTTTATATACCTCTTCATTGAAATATGGTTCTGTGCTGGTTGTGTGAATCCACTCACCTGCACAGAAGTTTGCAAAGGTATCTATGTTGAGATTACGCATGTTTCGAAGTACTTTTTGTAGTTTACTGATTCATTTTGTTAGTCGTTTCATTCTGATTAAAATTAATATAAACAATGGTCTTTTGAGGAGCATTGCACTGTCAATGAGAGCGTCCAGGATTAGTCTTCTGCAGTAATTTTTAAGGGTTGAGCATGATATCTCTGCTTTTTTATGAGATTGTGAAGTACTCTTCGGTGGAAAAATATTTGTAAAATTATTTTTTTGGTTTGCTTAACTGTGGTTATGTTAACATTGGTAGATGTAGTGCAAGCGCCATTAATAGTTTTATTCTTCTAAATGTATTTCGTTTTATTTTTACTTTTTGGAAGAGGGGCCACAGTTGTTTTTACTACTAGCTGGTTCCGTTTTGTTGACTAACAGTATTAGCTGTTTTGTTTGAACATTTGCTACAAATTCTGCTAGAGGTGGATGGGTATTTTGCATGCTTTTAGTTTTATCTGCTCTATTTTGTGGTTTTCTACGGAGATGCTTTTTGGTAGGGTTTCTCTTCTGTCTGTTGGAGAAAAAAGGAAAGTGTGGATTTGAAAGTTGTGCAATGTAATTGCATGCATTGTGAATGAGTGTGTGAATATCAGGGCAGGCATACATAGAGGGCTCTTTGATTGTGCAATGGGGTGTTAGTTCTGGTTGGGAAGGTTGTACGAGTAGCTGTGTGTGTAGATGGATGTGTGACAGGCTTGGGTCAGTGCATATGACAGTGTACTGTGCATGAATAAGTAAGGACATTACGATGTTTTCACGATACTAGTGGGTGTTACAATATTAGTACTCAGAAGAGAATACAAAGAGTGTACCTGCTGAGGTGCAGTGAGTAAGAGTGAAGTAAATGCTGTTGGTTAGGATAACATTTTGTAGGCAATTTTACGGCTACACTGCACTGTCTGAGTAACAGAAAGAATACTACTACAGTAGTTCACTTACTTTGTAGGATGTGAAGAGTAGTTTTCTTCCAGTTTTTATCTTCTAGGAGTGACGTTGCTGTCTTTCAGGAGGCTGTTCTTCACTGCAATTGGGAATGAAGAAAATGAGTGGGTATGTGAGGTAATGGCACAATAATTGTAGTACAAGAAGACATTATTTTACAGTGTAGGAGGAGTTGCTGGGAAGAAGAGTTAGTAATATTGCACGTGATTACGAGCATGGTTGTAACACTGCTGTTGCTGCAGACGGGTTGCAACCAGATTACTAATAATTGTTTGGCAGCTATCTTCCCAGTGTCACTAGGACATTACAGGTTATGTTGGCCTGGTAAGTCAAGTGGTGGAAAATGTTGGTCTCTGTTTGTGTGCAGTTGCATAGCAGTGTAGGGGAAGAGGGACATGAGACCACCAGCAGCGTTGGTATCGGGGCCGGTGGTCCTGTGATAGGTATGCCCTATGGGGCTGGAATTTTGAAAGTGTGAGAATTGTTGTTGCACGATTTGTATTAGAAATGGAATAAAAAGGAGAATGTTAGTGTGTCCAATTTCATTAATTTTCCCACACATGCATGCTTGAGTACATGAGTGATATTACAATATGTTGGAGAAATCATTTCCATTTCCTTTCATGTATTTATTAAAAATTACACACAGCACTGTATTACATGTACACATGCATTTATTTGGTTTCCTTCAAATGGTGCTGAAATGAATAGTTTTAAACACATTGAATTGTGTCATTTTTCAATCGATGTACATGGCATGCTATAGTAACATACATCCAGTTTTTGTTTTTGAGTGTGCATCGTGGGAGTTTTAGTGCAGCTTTGTAAGTGGGAGAAGTGCTTTTAAAGTGACAGAATGAAAGAGGAAAATAACCCTCTGCTCATTAGAATGGGTGATGTGGGCAAGCATGCATGTCGTGGTCACATATTGAAGTTTTGCATAGGATCTATGCTGTGAACACGTTTCAAATGTGGTTGTCTTTTCTTTTACAATAAATCACAGAGAGAGCTACTGAAATTGAAATATGTGTCTTGAATCTGTTATGAAAGTGCACATTAAAAGAAACCTTTCTAAGCACAGAGCATTGTGAGTAACTGCCACTTGATGTCAGTAGATGGGACAATTGAGAGTGTGATTCTTGAGTAGGTTTCGCAGGGTAAGTGGCAGGAACCCTGTTTATATGCATTTGTAAAAGAGTTGGAAATGTACTTTGCAAAATATGTGCATACCTGTACTTTATGTTGATGGATGCAGATGTAGTTGAATATGCAATTCGAAATCTTGCAGATTTGTATAGTACTTTCTGTTTCAGGTTCCTTGTAATAACAGGAGACCTGTACTCTGAGTGTTGAACAGTACACCTGAAGAGTTGAACTGAGATGACAAAGTTAGATGTAGAGTTATTGGATTGATTGGTGGATGGGTGTGTGACTAACGGTAGCTAATGAGGGAGTGCTGCAAAGAGCGAAGGGAAAGGGAAGAAGGGCTGCCCTGTATTGAGGGGTCCGCAGACACTGCAGTAGGCAGGGCATGCCACATCCATGTCTTTTCAGGATGCCTGGCATGGAAGGGGGCTGCGAAGATTAGCCAACCAGGTGTTCTGGTTGTGCTTTATAGGAAGAGAGGGTATTTGTTTTTTTCATTGCTGTGTGTAGTGAAGATAGCAGTGCTTGCAGAGATTGAGAGAGTCGGTGTGTGGATGGTGGGAGATTGCTTTGTGACTGATGTGCAGAGGTATGCAGAGATAGGTGGCATTTCTGAAAATCTTGGATATGAGGGAGTGGAGGCTTTGTGGTGTGGTGTGCCTGGCTGCAATTTGCAAGGTGTGCTTACACTTTGTCAAGATATGGCCACTTTCAATACTCCAGATGTTCTTGTGGTGCACTGTGGAGGACTGCATTTGGGGCACATTAGTGTAGTGAGTTTGCAGAGTGCACTGAAGGACTTGCTAAAGGCACTAATGCAGCTTTTTCCATGTGCAAAGGTGCTTTTTTATCACATACCACCTAGAGCACAATGGAACTGACCAATGTCTTCTGTCCTCAGCAAGACGCAGGAAGGTGTCTTGTGAACAGAGGCTTATCTTCTTTTTTGTGCAGTGTTGGGTGCTCTTTTTTGAGAATTAGAACATTAATTTTCAAAGTGTGATGTTTTGACTGTGTTTGGCATTTATTTGTCATATAATGGAAATGTCATTTTCCTTTATAATGTAAGGAATGCTTTGAAGAGGTTAATGTAAACCTGTAAGGAAAAAAAAGAGAAAAGGCAAAATAAAATATTAAAAAGGTGTTTGTTTAGAAGGCCCTTAAATTAAAAGGCTCTTCTCAGAACCACCACTACACTAATGAGTAAATATCTTACCTTCGGTTTAATTTCTCTCCCCAACCCATTGAATTGGACGATCTGTCCGCGGACACCACGGCAGTCCACAG
The DNA here is from genome assembly GCF_040938575.1 of Ambystoma mexicanum. Taxonomy (NCBI): domain Eukaryota; kingdom Metazoa; phylum Chordata; class Amphibia; order Caudata; family Ambystomatidae; genus Ambystoma; species Ambystoma mexicanum. The sequence goes on from NC_090922.1 coordinate 135,948,541, forward strand.
ACAGCGCGTGCCACATCTGGGGCTTTTGAGGATGGCAGGCAAGGACATGGGACTGTGGAGCCCAGGGGATTCGCTGATAAGGTGTTCTGGGTGTGGCATGCATATAGAGAGTGTGGGAGAAGGTCTGTTTGCTAAGAGGAGTGCAGATGGCTTTGGCTGTGTCTTTCAGGTGGCAGAGTGTGTGGATTTTGGGGGACTTGTGTATCAATTGGTTGCAGGTGTATGCAGAGCAGTGTGGAGTGGCTGCACATCTTGGATTTCCTCATGTTGACGTGAAGGGGTATGGAGGGCGTAGCATGAAGGGGGTGGACTGGCAATTTGGTCACGCTCCAGCATCTGGACATTATCATTATTCATTGAGAGGGAACAGTTTAGGCCATATAACTGGAATTTCATTGCAGTTTGGGAAAAAAATGGACATGTTTCCGAACTCCCGAGTAATTTATTCCTGCATTGCCCAGAGACAGATGTGGCTGTGATCCAGTTCATTTGGTCTGCAAATGGAGAAAGCAAGGTGCAATGTCGACAAGGCTGTTAGTGCATTTTTGAGAGATGTTAGCATGATAATGAAAATATTAAATTTCATAGCACCAATATTTTTCGCAGAGATGGAGTGCATTTTACTGCTTTTTTTTCAAAATATCAAAAAATATCAAAATATCAGAGCCATCACTTCGACATGCAGAATAGTGCAATGCTTTTGATGCCACCACCACTCACATGTTTTCTGTGTCAGTGGACTACCGCGCTGTCCGTGGACTCTGCAGGCTGTGCAGGGGCCTGCACCTTTTTTTTGGTATTTCTATTTTTGAACTGTGAAAGGTGGTTCTGAAAAGAACCTTTTATTTTTTATTTTTTGTATTTAATCATTTCTTGGGATTTTTTTACATAAGACACACAAGGTAGGTCAGGGAAGGGAGGGTCGGGAAGGGGCACCAACCACAGGGACGAAGGGGCAGGTGTAGAGAGGAAGATGTTGGGTGGACCTTACTTAGGTAGGGGGCAGCGTTTCTTGTGCTCCCAACTCGCACCCTCAAAAGCACTTTGAAACTGCTCCCCCTGCAGAGTGGTGTGTCACAGTGCATACAGAGCAGAAAGATAAGGGTTGACTGCATTCTGTATGGCCTGTGAGGCATCCACAGTGATCCTCTGCCCCACAGGAGTGTCTCTTTTGGTGGCAGGAGCAGGTGATGAGGATGTGACAGTGGATTTCAACCTGCTCACCCCTTCGAAAGGTACAACCCTCCTAACTGCTGCCCTGTGCTTAGACCTTAGGTGTATGGAGGTGATCCCGTAGCTATACAGAATATGTTTAAATAGGTATAAAGAATCCCTATTAACATGAAGACATCCTACTCCACCAACGGGGATATAGATATATGTAATACAATAAAGAGCAAGATGATACGTGTTGTTTACTTGCCTCCAACCCCCTCACACAGGAACTCTATAAGGTTTTCCAGCATCACTAGTCCTGAAAAAATGGACCGTCTGCTATAACTAATTTACACAAATGTCTGACAAGTTTATTATTCAAATAATTCAAACTGAATTAAAAAAAAAAACACTACCCTCACCTAACACAGTGTACTAAACATTAAACAACAAATATAAAACAAATATAAAACATCAGATAACTTATTTATACAACACAGAAGATATCACATAACACACAAAAAAATCTCAATCTGTCACTAAAACAACAAGCATCCCAACATGTTTCTGTTCTTAATTGCCCAGTTCAGGCGAACATTCTTCAGGGGATAAATTTAAAAGCATCCACTAATCTCTTCCACACCGTGTTGAAAGGGTAGATTCAGGCACCCAAGAGGGTAAAAGGAAAACAACCTCCAAGCCTTTAAATGGTGAAACTTCAAAGCACGTCGCAGGATGACAAATTTGCTGGTTTCCCTCCAAATGAGAAATCAATACTTCAACAAAGCGTCACAGTCCGCTAGAGTATCGCCACACCTCCACAAATGTAGGGATCAAGACTGCAGTTCACGATTCAGTAATGAACAAGTTGAAATGGAAACATCCCTACCATCAAGCAATAAAGTACAGAGTCAATCTATACACACATGTGTGAATGCTGCTAGTGGAGTGAATAAACCCCTCCGTGTGTATAGATTGACTCTGTACTTTATTGCTTGATGGTATGGATGTTTCCATTTCAACTTGTTCATTACTGAATTGTGAACTGCAGTCTTGATCCCTACATTTGTGGAGGTGTGGCGATACTCTAGCGGACTGTGACACTTTGTTGAAGTATTGATTTCTCATTTGGAGGGAAACCAGCAAATTTGTCATCCTGTGACGTGCTTTGAAGTTTCACCATTTAAAGACTTGGAGGTTGTTTTCCTTTTACCCTCTTGGGTGCCTGAATCTACCCTTTCAACACGGTGTGGAAGAGATTAGTGGATGCTTTTAAATCTATCCCCTGAAGAATGTTCGCCTGAACTGGGCAGTTAAGAACAGAAACATGTTGGGATGCTTGTTGTTTTAGTGACACATTGAGATTTTTTTGTGTGTTATGTGATATCTTCTGTGTCGTATAAATAAGTTATCTGATGTTTTATATTTGTTTTATATTTGTTTTTTAATGTTTAGTACCCTGTGTTAGGTGAGGGTAGTGTTTTTTGTTTAAATTCAGTTTGAATTATTTGAATAATAAACTTGTCAGACATTTGTGTAAATTAGTTATAGCAGACGGTCCATTTTTTCAGGACTAGTGATGCTGGAAAACCTTATAGAGTTCCTGTGTGAGGGGGTTGGAGGCAAGTAAACAACACGTATCATCTTGCTCTTTATTGTATTACCCGTAGCTATACAGCCCAGGCTTTCCGCGACTGTGCAACATTGCACTCAATGTATCGATCATCGGCCACACGCCTTGGGTACCCCCCTCAATGGTGGTAAATAACCTCCACACCCAAGATTCACACTGGCAGCTGGTGACAGGGATTTCCACTACCTCATCCTCTTCGTCCTCTTGATCCCCCTGTGCATCAACACACCCCCTCTCCAGACCCTCCAGATGGTGGTGGTGGTGGTGATGAGGCAGCTGCAGCAGCCATGGATGCCATTCTATAGCAAAACCACAAATCCATAAACAGCAAACTGCAGCAAGTGCTCAGTCCTGTTCAGCCAGAAACACAATGAGGAGCAGCAGTGGGGTGTGGCCTTTCATAGGGGTGCTGTCTGCAGATTGCGTGACTCTCTGCGGACTCTTTAAGCCCAGGTAGGGCTCAGAAAGTTACAGCAAGGCACTAGATCAACCAGGGCATGGTCTGAGACCTCTGTAAGGGTGGAGTTCCAGCTTAAAACACCCTGTATTAGCCAAAAAAGTACTTTTGAATTGTTCAGGGTTAAGGACAGTGTCTGCGGATACTCCCGATGTTCAGCGTGGGTGCGGTTATATGATGATACCCCCGGGCATCTGCGGATGGGACGGCTGTCCTTAGAACATCTATTGCACGGAATGCAGTGTGTGCATGTGCCTAAGTGTCTGCAGGACAGAGGTGGGACCCCCGAACTAATTAAAAGTGCAACACGTGGTAGCAGACAGTTCCAGACAGGCGTGGTGTTCAGAGGTCACAGGGGATCAGATGCTCATGCGCCCAGGTGTCTGCAGGGACCCCCGAACTAATTAAAAGTGCATCAGGACTTTCCAGACAATTCTGGACAGGTGCGGTGTTCGGATGGCACAGGGATCAGATACGCATGCGCCCAGGTGTCTGCATGACAGGGGTGGTACCCCCAAACTAATTAAAAGTGCATCACGACTTTATGGCCATCTGTGGACAGGAGCAGTGTTCTGAGGGCACAGGGAATCGGATGCACATGTGCCCAGGTGTCCGCAGTACAGGGTCGGGCCCCCGAACTATATAAAGGTGTGTCATAACTTTGCAGACATGTTTAGACAGGCGCCCTGTTCGGGGGCACCTCCATTTTGGTTACGGACAGCCCGGTCAGTCAGGCTGGCCGCAGACTCCAAGCAGGGCTTTAAAAATAAAACGCACACACACCAACAGTACATACACAAATATTTATTAACACACAGAAATACACTCAATTATGAAAGGGAAGGGGTAGCAGAATGGGAAACATATATGGGGGAATTGGGGTTTTCTATAGGTTGTTCATGAGTGGAGGAAGGGATTGAGGTTTCATCGTAGCGTCGCTGATTGAAAGAGTTTGATGGGGATGATTGGCTGGGACAGGGGAAAGGGGCACGACAATTCATTGCCTTAGAGAGGCTGGTTTGGCTGGTGCAGTGCCAGTTGAATGTCTGAATGGCTTTGGAAAACATGATGGAAAGTGTCAGGTCTGGATGTTGTGATCCCAGTATCTCTATGAGGAAAAAAGGTGAAAGTGTGAACGTCTGTTAGTTGGAATAGTGATTCATGAAACCATGATGCCTGTTCAAGGCCCCTGCCAGTGTATTGAAAATGTGCATGCATTTGAATTCATAGGTCTTTTTGGCTTTGTCAGACATGAAATTACCCCGGAGTACAGCAATCTTGAAATCATCAAGGGTATGATTAGCTTCTGAAAAATGCTCCCCCACTCGACTCCTGTTAGTACATCGCTTCACGCTTTCACGATGGAGGTTCATGCGTTTATGTAGAGGTTGACTAGTTTCCCCAACATAGCAGTCACGTTCGGGACATTTCATGCACATAATCAAGTAAACAATATTGCTGGATGCACATGTAAACAACCGACAATTTTGTAGTCCTGCCCCGTGTGGGGCATCTTGATTGTGTCTGAAATGTTGATGTGCGGGCAGGTTAGGCATCTTTTGTTTCTGCAAGGTACAATTCCATAATCTGCGCTATTTGTGTGTTGTTTGCTTCTGACCATCATTCCCTTCAGATTGGCTAGTTGCCTGAAAGCGGGGAGGGGATCTCCGGCAAAAATTCTCTCAGATGTTCATCTTGTTGCAGTTCCTTAGCAATCTTGGGGAGGGCTTTGAGCTCTCAATTGTATGTGACTACCAGTAGCACCCGGGTTTTTTTCTCTTTCGCTCTGTATCCTAAGAGGTTGCTCCCAGGGCCATTTTAAGCACTTTTGGGGCCCTGGACATGGACGTCTTTGGCAACCCCCCTCCACCAAACTAAAGGATTTAAGTGCCCAATCCCCCCCGTTGCCATCACATCCCAAAGGTTGATATGCTGCCTTGCAGCATTCTAAATAAGCATGTTTACTCCCTTCATGTCCCACTTACCCTCTTCATTTTTGCTCTAGTCAGAATGATGAACAAGAAGCATTTGAAGGACAACATTAGGAGTCTAGAAAAGAAATGACTTCTGTTCTAGTATAGATACAGGAGACTTTATCAATCGCATCCAGGAAGGTATGCAGCCTGTAGAATTATGCAGGACAGAGTATAAAATGTACATGTAACCCAGAATAGACAGAGAACTCCCCTTAGCGTCCTGACAGAATGCAAAAGTGCTAAAGCCCGGATACAGGAGACCAATTGGAAACAAGGAGAACACTACACGTCCCATAGCATAGATAGTGGATGCTGATTAAAAGCTACCAGGAAGGTGGCTGTATACAGACAGACTGACATTAGAAGTGGGACATACATGGTTTTCAAATAGTGTTGCCATTGGAGATCACAGGAACACGTGCCTGTGGTGTGAAATAAATCAATGCTCACTATTCAAGTGGAAGTAACCCTATAGCCAGTGAAACCATGAGTGAGGCTTTTTTAAAGATCATACCGTGAGAAGCAATCACTCTGAAGGGCTGACTAATTTAAAAGGTTTAGGGACTGGTAATTTTGAGATGTTAGACAATACAAAACAAGATTAAATGAGATGCCCAGGATCACACATTGGTTAATGGATGAAGCTGAGATTTGTGTCAACTCTGCAATTTCTGCATTCATACACTTTCGTCTCCAGTTCTTAACACAAACTAAAATAATCTAATTTTGTAAAACTGACTTGGAAAGTACACAAATCACATTACCAAACATACAATTTATAAAAATAAATATCATTGAAGTGCGTTACACAACATGGGAATGATTCTTGCTTAAGTCTCTCCATCATCAAGGGAAGTATTTAAGTACCAGATTACCAATTTATGTGATTTAACCGATGATTTAATCTGGGTTTGTCTTTTGTATTTTAAAGCTTTAGATACTTCCAAAACACTGGCTTGTGAAATTGTCATTTATAAATGTGCAGAAAATCCTTTGACTTTTACAAAAACAAAGTATTTTTGTGTCAAATGAGCAGACCTTGAAATATGCTTGGCTGAGGCCTGCAACATCTGGTCCGTTCTCTTCGGTCTACCCCCCCTTCCACTGAAATGATCTAAGTAATGGACTAAAGAACGCCACCAGCATGTGAGAAGGCAAACCTGACAAAAGACAGCACAGTAATGTAAGAGATATTAGATGATTTCAGCAGGATAACTCTATTGTCTGCTAGCAAAGCCAGGATACAAGTATGAATGCTTTGGTTCCACAGTCTTGAATTTGGATACTTATTCACCTGGACTAACAGTTTATGCTCATCATTCGAGGTGATTGCCTAGGTTTTACAACACCCCATCTGAACAAGCCAATTTCTATACCATCACCACACGGATGACCTGTTAGTTTGGATAGCAACCCCTTTATAGTGCAGGTACATTGCTGATAATAGTATATGTTGTGCTACAAAACCAAGTACATATGCAGGCAGTGTTATCAACTTTAGACATAGGAAAGGTTGAGTTGGCCTTGCAGGAATGTGCTATTCTAATCTTGCATATGACAACATATCTCTGCAATGGGTACTTAACACACTGAGCTAACTACTGAACCATTGTGGCACTCAATTCATCAATATGCATTTTAACTTTGGCTATTGCACATGGTCAACATAATTCTCACAGGAAGGAAAGAATTATACAGGAGTTGTGCCATACGGAACACACAAACTATGTATACCACAGCGAACAGAGAAAGCATCACATGATGATTTGATCAAGGCAGAATGTACTTGTCAAAACAGACAGGCCATAGGTTTAGAGCCTCAGCAGCATGCCAGAAAATATCCTGGCGTGTGCTATTTAAGTCTGGTGAACAATGGAATATTACTTTTTTAGGTCAGGCAGCCTTATGGGGCCCCCCTCCTATGTGGGGGCCTAGGGCAAATGCCCCTTTTACCCTCCCATAAAAACATCTCTGGTTACTCCGGGGGATCTGTGTTGCCCTGTGGATCTGGCTGTCCACAATTCTGTGGTTCTATCCACGGTTTATGAAGTCTGATCTGAAACCTTCTATGTTTTTATCCCAGGCCCTTGCTTCTGAGCATATCTGATTGTATCTTAATGCTTGGTTGAATATTGTGGCATGTTTTGTGTGCACTGGGTGGAAGTGAGTAAGTAGGGGTTCGGGGGATGAACAATAAAATGGGATGGATGGTGGGGTGGAAGATGTCGACAGGGACAGCGGGCCATCAGGCGACTTGGAACAAGGGCTTGTACCAGCAGTTCAAGCCCACGTCCCTACCCACCTGATTTGCTGGCTCCCCCACCCAGAGTGCTAATGTACAATTGTATATTAGAGAAGAATTATAAAATGACAGAAACTCGTTTCTGTCCCAAATACCAAAATCGATGGACTTTTGTAACTTGGAGGGACTTTTCATCAAAAGTAATTTCATATGTGATGTCATCAGTGATGTCATTAATGACATTTGTGATGTCATCTTTGATGTCCTGGTTGTTAGCCTTAGCAGTGCACAGTGGTGGCATGAGTTATGGTTGCTTAGCTTACCATAACTGACGAATTTCTGAGGTTTTTCGGTTTTACTTGTAACCATAACGTCCCTTTAACTGTTTTTTCATTGAATTTCATAGGTTTTTATTAGTGCAACTTTACCATAACGTCCCTTTAACAAAGTTTTTTTTCAATATACATACATAACCACAGGCCCACTACCGTAAGACCCTGTAATATTTTTTATTAATGTTGTTGATAGTTACCCATCTACAATCTGGGTCTGCATGTACACAGACAAATCTGCATACACACACACACACATACACTCCCTGGAAGCAGAACAAATTTGACCCAAAGATTTCCACATGTATGGTAACGAAGCCTAACAACTACAACCCCACGCTCATCATCTACCTGTATTCCCGTCCTAGGAAGGGCCTGAATATCTTCACATTAAGTGCTAAACAAAACTCCAAATATTGCTCTTGTTATAGGGACATTTGGGCCACGAGCCTAAAGCCATGTATGAGGGGCTTGCAGGCACACTCAGTAAAAACTGTAAAAACAGCCCTATGGATATTTATTTGTCAAGCACATCCATGATAGTGTTTGCAGTGGCAAATGATCTCTGGAGAGCTTGGGCTTGTGGGAAAAACTGGTCTCTATAGCAATCCATATCACTAGCAGAGCTGGCTAATGGGCCGGCTCTCGCTGGATCAGAAATCTGGCATCAGATCTCTAGCCAGACCTCAGGATCCGGCTTGCCTCTACCCCAGTCCTGCAAAACAACTGTGCACAGTGTGCTCGCACATGATCTTATCTGCTCTACACGAACGCACTGTGCACACAGAGGTGTGTGCACAGTGCACTCGTACAGAGCACATTACATCACTGAGACCCAGTGGTAGGGGAGCAGCAGCAGGACATTTGTCAGTGGGACACCTCTCCCGTTGGGTACCACAATGAGGGTGCCCAACGGGAAAGGTGTCCCGCTGGCAGGGCAATGTGTGCTGAGCAATTCCTGCTCAGCACGCTCATTGTCCTGGCAGCAGGACACCTTACCCTTTGCGAATGGTAGAGGTGTCCCACTGCCAGGACAATGTCCCAAGGAGCTCTGGGCAGCAAAGGGGCTCTCACTCGACTCTGTGTAAACAGAGCATTAGAATGTGAGCCATTAGGCACGGATGGGAGGGAGTCGGGTCTATTAGCAAGGACTTTTGTCTTCAGAAATGTGTATTGCAGGGAGTGATAAGTGTGCACAATGTTGCATAATTTATGAAGTAATGTCTATGGCTTTAAAATCCAGAGGGGATTTGTTAGGCTCACATTGAATGCAGGAGGGGGGAGAATAAAACTAAAGCCATACTCATATTGCTCAACGTATTTCTATGAGAATGTATATAGTGTATAGTTGGTTTTCTATGAAAGGCTAGTTTATTATGCAATATGGTTTGCTTCTAAGGCATTGCTATAAATAAAGTTGTATTTAAGCACATGAAATGCAAAGGAAAACCTTAATAAATACGTATATTTACTAAACCTGGGAAGATTGCTTACATTGTCCACATCCCGGTTTCACCAAAGTGTGTGATCCTGGGCAAATCATTTAAATCACACTTTGTCTTATCTGCTGCTCTGTAAGTGATTCTAATTCACTTCGAAGCTAATGTTAATATACCATGCTATTATAAAAAAAGCCTAATGACTATTGAGTTGCTCCATATATAATAATAGTGCAATTTAGATATTTTGCACCACAAAGTTATTTGCCACTTGGGTTACTTATGGCAACTTATTTTAAAGTCATTTTGATGGTGCCTCCAAATATCAAACACTGATGATGCTCCTTGCAATGTCCTTGTCTGTTACCTCCTTTTGTTGGTGCAATCCATATGCAAATTAGGAGGTTTGCATTTATTTTTGCCCTAGAACGCCTACACAGAGCCCTCTATAATGAGTTTCCTGCATCTGTAATGATTCTGCAGTTTTATTTTTTGTTGTTATTTGTCAAAATGCCATCTGCCATTAATATTAGTAAAAAAGTAGATTAGGGCGGGCTGGCCGGTTTAGGGGCGCGAATGAGACAGTATGTAATTGTGTGCACTGCAGTTGCCGGGGAAAAGTAGCAGGACTTTTTTCATAGCTCGTCCCCCACTCTTGCAATGCTGGATACTCTCCTGCTGAGGACAACCCCCAGGTTCGCCGAGGGTCAAAGACCCTGTGACAGAGCACAAAGGGCACTGTGCACAAAGAACAGAATCCCTTTGGAAAACGCAATGATCACTGAGCCCCCAGATTCGCGATTTCGGTAATGTAATCTGCTCTGTGCAAGCACACTGTGCACACAGAGCAGATTACATTATCGAGCCTGCAGTGATCATTGCCTTTCCCAAATAGATTCTGCTATTTGTAGTCTTGAGAAGATGGCTTGAAAACTACACAGACCATAGTAATGTACGCACGTGCATATCCTACTATGGTTTGTGTACTTTTCAAACCATGAAAGAAATTGCCATTTTTAAACTATTTCGAACATTCTTTTAACGGAGTTCAACTGACAGCTCCGCTCCCGCTGAACTCCGCCTCCTCGGAACTCCGCCCCTCCTCTGAACTCCAACCCTCCGCTGTACTCCACCCCTCTTCTGAACTCTGCCCCATGCCGGCCCTTGCGGGATTCCCCCTTCACATATTTTCTATTTCCGCCACTGATCCATACTTGCGAACCCTACCGATTTAGGGGGTAGGATACCGCTTTTTAAGCAGTCCTACCGCCTAACAACTTTCCTGGCAGCACTACGGATTTTCAGGCCTGTCTGCCTGAGGCCCAGAACACTGCAGCATGCAAGGGCCGTGATGGCCCATCTCCAGGCGCACGCCTCTGTCATCGCGCACGCCTCTGTCATCAATCAAAATCTGAGATGGGCCGTCACGTGACTCCAGCTCTGCCCTGCGCAGTGCCCTTGGTACTAGTGTCAGAGCCAGGTCAGCGTGACGCGCTGTGTGATCCCGCGGCGGTGCCTCAGGTAAGTTGAATCTGTCACTGTGTCTGGGTACAACTCCACTCAAGTTGGTTTAATAATTCTCCCATGTGTAATCTAAAACAAAGTCCTTTGCAGCGCAGTGTTCAGAGCCAAGCTTTCCCATGTTTATTCATTCAATCTCCATCAACAATGGCGATACCGCCGCAGAATATAGAAAATAAATGTCTATAGCTGTTACATCACCCATCCTCACTTCTCCCTGCTACATGCTCGTGATATCCCCTCCCACTTCTCACATAGCGCCATCAACCCTACCCCTCTCCCGCCACTCTCTCCCCCTCCGCCCCATCCCGCTCCAGCACCAAAACCAACCTTCCCTGCCGATGTGAACTGTATCCTATTTAACGCCCGCTCTGTAGCAAAAAACAGACATTGCATCTTTGACCTCCTCACCTCTGTCAATCCTGACCTAGTTTTCATCACTGAAACCTGGTTCTCTGATGACTTCAGCCCAATCGCAAATGAAGCCTTTCCGCCCGACTACTGCCTCATCCCACTGAACCGTCCGTCCAGAGGAGGGGGGGTAGCATTTGTCTTTAAATCTCTCTTCCGCGCCTCAATCATGGACAACCAACCCTCCATTCCATCCTGTGAATCTCTCCTCGTTAAACTATCCCTCTCCCCGTCGCTCTCACTCACCTTCCTAATAATTTACAGGCCCCCTGGCTATGATAGACATTTCGCAAACAACCTTTGTGACTCTATTGCCACCCTCCAAATAAACCATCCCTACCTCATCCTTCTCGGAGACTTTAACATATGGCTCGACATCCCCACCAATCCTATGACACACGCCCTAATCGACGGTCTAGACGCAATTAATCTCCAACCCCACATAAATGGACCGACTCATTTTAAAGGACACACTCTCGATGCCATCTTTAGCTCCCACACCCAGATTCAGTTAAAGCCCCCAACTCCTATCATCTGGTCCGATCACTTCATTCTCTCGTTTGCCATCCCCGCACCCGGCCCCCTTCCCGTATCCGCATCTGAACCTCCGATCCTGCGCAAATGCTGGAAAAAACTAATAATCACCCCTGACCTAGCCGAGGCACTCCTCCAGTCCCCACCTTCCACCTGCCACCCTAAAAACCAACTAACACCTGAAGCCTTTGACTCATGGCTCAACGCATCTTTGATGCAACTCACCCCTACATGCAAACCATCAACCCGCCGTGGCCCGTTCCCCAGATGGTTCACTCCTGAGCTGAAGACCAGTAAATGACACTACAAATACCAAGAACGCAATTGGCAAAAGGAGAAAACCCACGAAAGCAGGACCACCTTGGCCCGTCACCTGTACCGGTACAAGGCTGAAATCCGGAAAGCTAAAAAAGCCCACTACAACACCCGAATCCTAAACTGCAAAAACCCAAGCAAAGAACTCCACAAAATCATCTCCGAATTCACCAATCCAACTTGTAATACAACCGTCCCGACCCCGTCACAATCACTGTGTGACTCACTCTCCCTCCACTTTTACACCACAGCTATTGAAAGGACAAAAACTCTAAACACCAAACTGGCTCTCTTACAACCAATTGACAATCCCCCACCCGTACCGACCAGCCCGTCAACTACAACCTCAACTCAACCAACATTCGAATCCTTTAGTCCAATATCACCAGAACAATTTCTCAAACTTCTATCTGTCCGCAAACCATCTGGATCCCCTCTGGACCCCTGCCCAGCCACAACCCTTAAAGAAATCTTTGCCTCCACCTGCGCAGGAGAACACGCAAGATCTATCATAAATGCCTCCCTTTCCTCCGGTATTTTTCCCGAAGCATTCAAAATGGTACACGTCAAACCTCTAATTAAAAAACCCTCGCTCGACCCTCTCGAGCCCAAAAACTACCGCCCAATCTCAAACACCAGATTCCTCGCCAAACTCATTGACCGAACCGCCTACTCCCAACTAAACGCTTTTGTTGAAGCCCACATTCTCCTTGACCCCGCCCAATCGGGTTTCAGAACACGTCACGGAACTGAAACCACCTTAACCTCGATCTGGGACGACCTTAAAATGACAGCAGACTCCGCGGGATGTGCCGCTCTAATCCTTCTTGACCTATCCGCTGCCTTTGACACGATCAATCACTCGATACTCCTAGACCGCCTCCACTCGCTAGGAATTCGTGGAACCGCTCTTAAATGGATAGCTTCATTCCTCAAAGACAGGCACCAAATAACGACACTCTCCAGCTTTACCTCCCAAGCCCGACCAGTCAACACGGGAGTCCCTCAAGGAGCATGTCTATCCGCCCTCCTATTCAATCTCTACCTGATCACCCTCCCACCAATAATTCGTTCACACAACATCCTATGTTACAACTACGCCGACGACACTCAACTAATTCTAAAATTCCTGAACTCGAAACCCAGCTCCCAACCCGACCTGGCATCCTGCCTCGTAAACATAGAGCGCTGGATGACCCAAAGCCACCTCTTGTTAAACCCCTCCAAAACAGAAATCATGGTTTGCGGCAACTCCGACCTTCTTCCGCACCCACTACCCTGGCCACCCGCCATGGGCACCTCACCTACACCCTCTAAAACAGTAAAAAACCTTGGATGCACCCTAGACTCCGACCTAACACTCTCGCGCCAAGTCAACAATGTCTCAAAGTCCTGCCACCATCACCTTAAAAACCTAAGGCGCGTCTTTCCATACCTCTCATTTCCCAACAGAGTCTCCGCTGTCCAATCAATCGTTATATCCAGACTGGACTACGGAAACCCCCTTTACCTCGGAATCCATACCTACCAACTGAATAAACTCCAAAGAGCACAAAACGCAGCGGCCAAATTACTACTTGCGCTCAGTCCAAGAGACCACATATCCCCAGCCCTTAAAACACTGCACTGGCTTCCTGTAGCCCGTAGGGTAGCTTTCAAAACCTTATGCCTCTCGCATCGAGCACTGCATAAAACTGCACCGCAATATCTTCAAGACAAACTAATACCTTATCATCCCACTCGCACCCTAAGATCAAGCTCAGCCGGCCTCCTAGTAATTCCCAAGACAAACTCAGTCAGGCTAGGCGGATCATCATTCTCTGCACTGGCTCCAACCCTGTGGAACTCACTCCCACCCCACATCCGCTCAACTGAAGACTTAACGTCCTTCCGCAAACTACTGAAAACCTGGCTCTTCCCATAAAACCAATCCAGCATCATCACAATAATACCGACCCATCAAACTACCTGAAGCGAGAATGACAGCTAAATAAACTCGAATGTAAACTAGAAAGACAAGCAGGCTTAAACGAGTAAAGTAGATCAAAACAATGAAACAGAAAATACGAATAAATCATCGAGAAACTCAGGAAATCTGAACCGATCAAAACGACATAATGAATGAGAAGGGAATACAGTGAATGACATAAATAAAACAGTTAGAATGGATGAAGCGTACAGAACAGACAATTACACTAAACGGAAGCATGTGGATGTGACTGGAGAGCAGATGAGTTGTGGAAAGCGGTTGAGTGTGGAAAGCGGTTGAGTGTGGAAAGCGGTTGAGTGTGGAGAGCGGATGAGTGTGGAGAGCGGATGAGTGTGGAGAGCGGTTGAGTGTGGAGAGCGGATGAGTGTGGAGAGCGGATGAGTGTGGATGAGAACGGAGGAGAGTGGATGAGAACGGAGGAGAGTGGATGAGAACGGAGGAGAGTGTATGAGAACTGAGGAGAGTGTATGAGAACTGAGGAGAGTGTATGAGAACGGAGGAGAGTGGATGAGAACGGAGGAGAGTGGATGAGAACGGAGGAGAGTGGATGAGAACGGAGGAGACTGGATGAGAACGGAGGAGAGTGGATGAGAACGGAGGAGAGTGGATGAGAACGGAGGAGAGTGGATGAGAACAGAGGAGAATGGATGAGAACGGGGAGAATGGATGAGAACGGAGGAGAATGGATGAGAACGGAGGAGAACGGATGAGAGCTGATGAGAGCGAGAGCGTAGTGCAGATGAGAGCGAGAGCGTAGTGCAGATGAGAGCGAGAGCGTAGTGCAAATGAGAGCGGAAAGCGGGCGAGTGTGGTGAGTGTGGTGAGCGGGTGAGTGTGGTGAGCGGGTGAGTGTGGAAAGCGGGTGAGTGTAGAGAGCGGGCGAGTGTGGTGAGTGTGGTTGAGCGGGTGAGTGTGGTTGAGCGGGTGAGTGTGAAGAGAGGATGAGTGTGGAGAGCGGATGAGTCTGGGGAGCGGATGAGTCTGGGGAGCGGATGAGTGTGGGGAGCGGATGAGTGTGGGGAGCGGATGAGTGTGGGGGGTGCGGATAGTGCATAAGTGTGGAGAGCGCATGAGTGTGTGTGAGCGTCGAGTTGTGAGGAGCGGATGAGCGCGGTTGAGCGCGGAGTACGGTTGAGTGCGGAAAACGGTTGAGTGTATTGAGCGGCTTAGTATGAGGAACCGAAAAGAGCGAAGGACTGTGGAGAGCGGAGGAGTGTGGAGAGCAGAGGACTGTGGAGAGCGGAGATCGGGTGGAGAGCGGAGAACTCTAGAGAGCGTAGGACTGTGGTGAGCAGAGGACTATGGAGAGCGGATAAGTATGGAGATCGGGTGAGAGCGGAGATCGGGTGAGAGCGGAGATCGGGTGAGAGCGGAGATCGGGTGAGAGTGGAGATCGGGTGAGAGTGGAGACCGGGTGAGAGTGGGGATCGGGTGAGTGTGCGGAGAGCGGTTTGACAGTATAGAGCGAATGAGAGTGAGAGCGGATGAGAGTGGAGAGCGGATGATTTTGAGAGTAGATGAGTGTGGGGAACGCATGAGTGTGGGGAGCGCATGAGTGTGGGGAGCGCACGACTGATTATGGACTGAACGAGTGTCCTACCTCGACCAGTATGTAGACTGGACGAGTGGATAAACTACACGAGCATATAGTCTCGACAAGTGTCTAGACCTGACGAAGTGTGCGGTCTGGACGAGGGTGCAAACCAAACGTAGGGTGCGGACTGGACGAATGTGTGGAGCGGTCGAGTATGAGGAACGGGCGATTATATGCAACGGACGATACTTAACATGCCTTGGAATGAAGGAAACTCTTGAAAACATACATCACGCCACACCCCACGCTTACTCTCTCCCTTACACCACCACTCATCTAGAACTCAGAGATACTATGACACCATTCGGTATAACTGTTCTCATATCTACATCTCCCGCTTACTCCACATCACTCTAAGTAAACATTGCTGGTTTCTCACCACACAGCCAGGCGTTCTTCTCAGGCCTAACGCAGCCACACTCGTTCCGGATAAAGCCGACCAGAGCGAACACATACTCCTGATCTCTCAACCACCACACCTACAGCTAAGAAGCAGCTACCACTTGTCTTCGCACCAGCTGCACACATACATAGTGCGCACACGCACTTTTTGACTCCCCCCTACTCTCTCTACTGACCCGAACTTCGGTTCCCAAGGGCGTTCAACCTACCAGCGCCTTCAGACCATACCAATGGTATATAAGGCGCTATATAAATGCAAAATAACATAACATAACATAACATAGCCCGCATTCAAACCTACAGTGTAATGCGTATTTCTGTCAGTGCCGCAAAATCCCCTGTTCATTAATCAGATGGATTTACCAGTTTTTTGGCGATAATCTCCCACGGGTCGGTGCTCCAGCTTTCTAGACGCATCCGACATTTTACCGCACCTTATATAAGCACATAGAGCGCCAGTCCCCACCCATTGCCCTAATTACTTTTAAGTACCAAAAGTAACCCAGAATTCCTTTTTATTAATGGGCCCAATTTCCTTACCGTTCTATAATACAAACAGCATAAACAAGCCTTGTGTCCCTCCTCACATCCCATCTCTCTCCTAGCTGTTCTCAAGTGCAATACTTTATTTTTATGTGTGCAGTGCCACCTAAAATCCAATACTGAAAACTCCATATACAGCTCCAAAATGGCTAATTTCTCGTCACAGTTGCGCCTGGGCAGAATTCTCCCTGACATTTGTCGTTTTGATCTTTTCAATATCTGCTCCAGGGCAAAATTTTGTTCTTATCCCAATTGCTCCAGAACAATAGGGCATTTGGCATCTTTGCCCCCATATACTCTGCGTCAACACTTGTGTGGATTGTAAGCTCCATTGGTGATAATAGTAGTTGCCATAACCCAAAAGGTTAGGTAAAAAACTCAAAAATAAATTTAAAATATCTGTGCTCTCAAGTTTATCCTGGCGTGACAAAGCATCCGGTCCTGTTTTTGCTAGAAATTCTTGGACTTGTAGTTTTCACATAATCCAAATAGGTAAGAAAACTCTACCTATCCCAGGATAACAAGGGGACTAGATGGCCTTGTCACCATGGTCACTGAAAACATGAGGGCTCTGTGCGTTTCGTGCTGTATTGCAGACCGCACGGAAATAAATAACTGGTCAAATCTGACCAGTGTTCAGAGGCCACTCATTTAGTGATATGATTTCTCATGTGCATCTAGGTTAGTCCATGCCAGACAGCACTTCATTGTGGTCTGTTTAGGGCCATATTTCAGGTGATGTTATTTTCTGGAGTGTCATCAGGTCAAAGGTGACAAGTGATTTCTTACGATATCATTATTCGAATTACTATTTTGAAACTTAAAAAAATCCTACATCTTTTTGGTCACAGAATGTTGGCAAGTATGCTGATCAAACACTGGAAGAGCCAGGCACATTGACACTTGTCGTTTTGATCGTTTTTTGTATTTGAGGACGGTTTTAATATGAGATTATTTTGAAAGCATAATTTCTATAGTGTTGCTTGTCTTAAAGTCTTATATTTTGCATGTGTTATGAATTTCTGCGGTTGGAAACTGGGCCGTGCATTTACTAATGCGCTTTTAGAGGCGTTTAGTATTTGCTGCATGTTGTTAGTGTCTAGGCCAAACAGCAGAGTGACGATCAAACGCCATTACTGACGCTCTGATTTCTGTTCAAGCAGAGCGGGGAACTCCCTATTCCAACGAGCCGCCTTCTGCGTAAGCAAACATCCATCTCTCGGAGTCAATGGGCACTTGCGGGTGGATTTCAAGGTAATCCCCAGATTCACTGTCTTGCTTCCGTGGCTTATCCCCCGAGTCACCAGATTAAGAGATCAGACGGATTTGAAGCAGTTGCCTCATTCTGGTGGCACTGACAGCTTGCGCTCCTGCCATGGCTCACTCTCCAGATACACAGGATCATGTCTTGGGTGCTTTAGGCGTCCATCTGCTCGCTCCTGGAAGCTGATTCGTCCTCTGCAATGATCAGATGTAGCCATATCATGTAGCAAGGGTTTTATAAAGGCATGGGGGGCGGGGGGCGCAGTGCAGATTCTCATACTGGTCAGTGCGGCCTTAGTGGCAGCAGCGCCCCGGCAAGAAAAATAACAATTTGGCACCCACCCGCCGCGCCCCTGATCAATTGGAGAGGGGTGGTGAGGGGATTGGAGGAGCCAAATGTTTCTTTTCAGTGGTGGGAGAAGGCTGCAGGCGCATTTAACAACAGCTGATTTTTTCCCCACTCCTGCGCCAGAGCAGGGAGTTAATCACTGGAATAGCACGCTGATGTAAGCATCAGCGCCCTATTCTAATGAAAACCGCTCGCTTCCGCGACGCAGCGGGTAGGCAATAGGGAGCGCATTTAATTTCAAAAGGACACTTCTCCCGCCACACCAGCTCAGGGTAGCCCTTGAAAGGCTCCCCCGAGCTGGCGCCATAGGGGGCTAATTGCACACAGGGAGGTTATGGCACCCCGGTCGGTCTCCTGGCCCACCCTGCCCTAAGGCCATCCCTGATACTGGTGTTATGAAGTGTGGTGGCAACTAGGCAAATGGACTCTTATACCACATTATAATGCTTGGGTGTCTTTGAGTTTGTGAATGTTCATCAGGGGGAGTGGGTTGGGTGATGAGCAGTGGCTGCGGGGATGTCCCCCAGCACAATAGGAGAGTTGGGGGGGGGACTGGACTACCTACAAGATCAAAGTCAGACCCAGGAAACTGGCCTGCAGGGAATTCGCATGAGCCCATCACAACAGCTCATAACCTCCAGATAACAAGCCACGAAGGAAGAGAGTGATTTCATACAAATAACATTGCGGTAAATGCATGACTCGCAGTCCTGTGCCACTATTGATGTGTAATGACACCAAGCTTCCTTCCTACAGGAACATTGCCCCAGCATACAGTGCCAGAGGCAATAACAGACCTTCTGGCCCACTGCAGAGATGCCAATATTTGCCTGAAGACGGCTTTGAACAGGCGAGGGTAAGCCATCTTACCTTTAGCACTTTGCATGTTTTATGAAGAACATGTAGAACATGAAAGTGTATGGAAGTCTTTTGTGCATGATGATACTAATCCTGTCCCAAGGAAAGGACCTCCATTTACCAGTTACTGTTCTTACTGGTCAGTCCTGTTTTATTCTTTGGATTTTGGGATGCCACATAATACATTCTGGGTTCCATGTGAATTCCCCACATGCCAGTTTCGACAGGCATGGTTTCCCGGTGCTTTGGAATCACGGTTCATTTTCCCACTCCATGCTACCCTTCTCTTGTACAGGAGACACACACACTGCCCCCACTAGCCCTCGGAGACAAGGAACATTTCCATTGTGATTATTTTTTAAATGAGGGAGGTATGGACATGTCCCTTGGGAGTTTACTTGTTTAACACATTTGAAACTAGGACTGCATGTGGTTTTGGGGTCTATACCACAGTTAGCAGAGGGATGTGGCGTACAGTCTTTTGTTACTGTTAGTTTGTGTTTGGGACTGCAGTCTCGCAATCATTCAACTTGAATCGTGACTTGACTTCAAGCTAGTTTGGTTTCCTTCCAATCGGGGTAGAGTGGTAATATATAAGGAGGCCAGTTACAGCTAAGACGGCAGCCTTTTAAACTTCTAAGAGTTCTTACATGACGACATGGGTTGTGTATGATCAGGATCTGAGTTGGTGGACTGAGAATAGGTGCTTGCTTGATGAATGAGACTCTGTGACTGCCTTTCTTGGTGGAACGTGATTTCATCCCTTTGGATGAACTCAGATTAAGATCAAACAAAAGCAGTGAAAAAGATTAAAAAACAAAACACCACATTGTAACCGAGCTAGATCATAGAAAATAACAGTGTAAGTTAAGCAAACATTTAAAAAAAGAAACTAAGAGGCAATATGGCTTGACAAGAGGGTTGTAGGCCACTGATGCTAACCAACAATGATGCTTTAATTGATCGGAATGTAATGCAGCATTGGACTGATGTGTATTGCACAATTTATAAAAAAAAGAGCCGTGCAAAAGAACCCGCTTTGGATTTGGTTTTGAAGACTCATGTGCAGACAAGCCTCCTATGAAAGCTACTACTACATACCAGTGGTCCAGGGGTGAATATCGGTTTCTAAAGAATCAATCAGCCGCAACACCTCTAATACACCAGAAGGGGTCCCAAAAGATTGGAATAACAAGCAAATTATAAACCTCCTTGTCCAATGTTGGTAATGTGGGCGCAACGGCAGATTTATCTCTGAAAGGTCGTGGATCATTGGCTAGCAAGACAGCGACAATACAATTATTACCCAATGATAAAAGGAGTGTCCAGCCAAGGTTGTATCAAAAATATCTACTTTATTCGGTATGGTTAATAACCACAACAGTTTAAGTTTACTTGGCTTCAGCACAAAGGGAGCAATGGGTCTTAAGATGTCTCTAGGGGCCTTCTGGGAAGGACCAGGGGAACAGAACAACAATGTACCTTGTGCTGTAGGTGTTCTTGGTGCTTGACAGGGTCTAGTCAGCTTCAGGGCACTTTGCATGCTTCTGTGACAGAGTTTGAAATGGGAGCCAGCTGCGAGTATCAGGCGGTAGGATGGTTCTGCGTGTGATGCTGGATTAACAGTTTCAGGCTGGCCTACACAGCAGCTAAGGGTTAGGAATCATTGTCTCAGTGCTGATTGGCGGTTCTGAAGCACTGGTTGAGACGTCTCGGATGTCTTTAACCAACGGTGGCTTGACAACAGTCAGCGTTGCTGTCAGTTGCGGATTGAGGAACTCGACTGGCTCAAAAATGTCTATTAAGGCGGACTTTAGTAGATGCTCGTCAAGGCACTTTTCCGAGCTTCTTCAATGGGCTTGGGTCATCCTTTAAGGTGAACGGCACACATCTGTGGAGTGTGTTGCAGACAGCTGCCTTGTCCTTGGTTGCAAGTTCAGTGACCTTCTGGCGCTTCCTATTGAGGAAGCTTGCTGCAGAGCTTAGCCTGGCACGCTGTGTGCTGACTAGTTACCGGTTCTGGAGCGCTGGAGGGTCTTCTGAGTTCTGTTCCTCCATCTGTTCCTGGGGAGAAGTTTAGGGAAGGGATCTTGCATCCCTCTTTGGATATCCTGGCCTTCCTTCACTGGCAGAAGCTGTAGGGCAGACTGTACCTTCAGCCAGGGTCTAAAGATGAGTTCTTCTTTCTTATTTCTTGTGAAGTGTTCAGATGATCTGCCAAAAGAGCAGCTCAGCCCTTCTTTAAAGCTAAGTGGGCCACAGTGATTGGTGGAGGCTAAGCCTACCTTAACCAATCATGGGGTCCCTACCAACAATCTCCCGTATGCATGAGGTCATAACCAGAGTGCTTTGCAACAAGAAAGTTAAAGGGGTGAAAACTTGTGATACTAAGTCCCACCCATCTTCCTGTCTTTTGTTGATCAAAGAGTCTCTCTGGTTAATCGATCTCTCTGTGGTTTCTGATTAAAGTGGCAGGTCTCCCTTCAGGCTGCAGTGAAACCAGACTCTCTGGCTCCTGCAAACCACTTTCTCATACCTATGAATGGGGTCCCACTAGCGGGGTGGCCTACTGTAAACATGCAGTCCCAGACATGCAAGCTCACTGTCATTGATTCTGAGGGTGGGAGTGGCTTCAGGCTGACACAGTTACATATGAAAGGTTGTTGGGTGTTCCTTTCTCCTTTGTTAACCTCTGCTGCCAGGCCCCATGCGGGCTTGCTTGAAGTACCCTCTAATTGGTATGTTAATCACTGCAACCAGCTGCAGGGCTGAACAAAGGAGCAGGGCGGATCCATGGAGCCTTTGTTAGTTAATCAGGCTGGCTAAAACAGGGGGATACTTGGTCCTCCTTATTCCCTGAGAGGATATAGTGTACTCCTGGCTGTCACATTCCAACTAAATATGACAGGGTGGACTGTGCCTGTAGGCTGTGTCCACCCAGAGTACCGAGGTCTGTGCCTTTGTCGTAGTGTGAGCATAGAAACATTTATGTGGATTAGCCCTACACATTTTCCTAAGGTTGATCTACCTTGATTCTGTTTAATTAAATATTTTAAAAAAGCCAAGGCGAGCACACACCCATTGTACAGATGGTCAAATTCCACACAATTAGGCAGTGAAGAACAAGCACATTTTACAGGCAAAGCCAAAAGGGAAATGATCATTTCACTGAGAAGGAATATTATATTACATGGAACACAAGGCACTTGGTTGTACGCACGCGGCAGGCCCCTGTGAAACCCAGACTCAGCTAGACGTCGACTAATAGCAAAGCTACCCAAAGAATTAAGCTGCCATCCGACCTTCTCATCCCAGTCCTTACGAGGTGAGGTGGACCCACCTCCCAAACAGGCAGCAAAGTTGTCACAAAACATTTGTTATGTACAATTACTCTCCTTGGTGTAAGCTCCTCCCCCAGCTTCATTTTTGATTTATCTTCCACATTTTGTATTTGTATTTATTTATTTGGGGGAAAGGAATGCTAATTTCAAACATAAATTACTTAGAATAACACAATGGGCCTCATTCCGTGATTGTTGGTAGTCATGGCGCTATTTGTGCCACGACTGCCACCAATAACGGTCCGGCACCAGTGTAGTTCAATGGGGACTTACTGGTGTAGTCAGACCCTGGTGGGACCGGTAAGTCCCCATTGAACATGCCATTCCCCATTCCCATTTGAGCCCCCATAGTGCTCAATGGGAATGGGGAGGGCGCTAATAACGGACTTGCGACTTGTGGAGACATTCACTGAGAGAGTAGGAACAAAACTAAATAAATTAAACAATAGAATTATAAAAAGTGCTTCAAACCAAAGAGGAGAAGAGCAGAGACGTTTCCATAGGAGGGCAGAAGGGGCACATGCCCCAGGGCCCCACCTTGGAGGGGGGCCCCACAAGGCTGCCTGATCTAAATAAGCAAGATTCCATTGTTTAGCACACGTTAGGATATTTTATGGCATGCTGCTGAGGCTCTCATCCTATTGCCTGCTAGTTGTTGACAAGTACATTCTGCCTTGATCAATTCATCATATAGTTCTTTCTGTATTCACAGTGTGTTCTCTACTGCACAACTCATGTAGCACTTTTCTTCCTATGGGAATTAGGCTGATCGTGTGCAATAGCCAAAGCTGAAATTCATATTGATAAATTGAGTGCCACAATGGTTCATACATTAGCTCAGTATGTTAAGCACTCATTGCAGAGATATGTCTTCATATACAACATTATAATTGCACATTTCCAGCAAAGCTGGCTGAGCCTTTCCTATGACTGAAGTTTATACACCTTCCTGCATATGTACTTGATTTAGCAGCAGAACAGGTGCTATTATCAGCAATGAACTGCACCAGATAGAGGTTGCTATAAAAAGGAACATGTCATCCATATGGTGAAGTTCTCGAAATTGGTTTGTTCAGATGGGGTGTTGTTAAACCTAGGCAATCACCTCCATCGATGAGAATAAACGGTTAGTCCAAGAGGTGAATAAGTATCCAAATTCAAGACGTGGAACTTGGCTTTACCAGCAGATGTTACAGTGATCCTGGTCGAATCATCTAATATCTCTTATATTACTGCGCTGTCTTCTGTGAGGTTTGCCTTCGCTCATGCTGGTGGCATCGGTTAGCCCATTACTTGATCTTTTTTCTGACCATATCACCCTGCTTAACCGTCTCCGTGACAACCTGGGTATCACTGATCAGGCTCTGGCCTGGCTGACCTCTTTCTTCTCTGACCGATCCTCCCAGGTCCAACTTGGGTCCTTCCTATCATCTTTCTCCCTCTCCACCTGTGGTGTTCCCCAGGGGTCTAACCTCTCGCCCTGGCTTTTCAACCAATACCGGGCAACTCTTGCCCATTGCATTGCCATTTTCTGCTCAAACCTCCAGTGCTACGCTTATGCCACTCAACTCATTTTCAGGCTACCCTCAACCACCTCCTCTTCTTCTCTTATCTCTGATTGCCTATCATTCAAGATTGGTGTGCCGCCAATGATCTTTGTCTAAATTCCAACAAGACTGAGATCCTATTCATCGGTACACCTTCACCATCCCTTCCCCTCACTCTCTGGCCAGCCTCCCTTGGCCCTCTTCCTACCCCTACCTGTGAGGCTAAGAACCTCTTGGTCATCTTTGACTCCACACTTTCCTTCTTGCCCACATATCAGATGTCTCTAAAAAGTCAAACTTCCTACTGCACCTCCTCCAAGGTACTCTGCCTTTCATCTCCTTCCCCCAGAAGCTCATGGTCTCCCAAGCTCTTGTTCTTTCCAGGTTGGACTATTGTAACAGCCTCTTTTGAAATCTGCCTGCGTCTACTCTCCGCCCTCTACAACTAATCCAGAACAGGACTGCAAGACTTGTCCTTGTCCTCAAGCCCTGGGATCGTATCTCTCCAGCTATGAAATCCCTTCCTTGGCTCCCAGTGGATGCAAGTATTACATTCAAAACCCTCTGCATTGTCCACAAGGCCAAAACACCTTTAGCTATTCCTCTGCAAATACTTCCCCTCTCAAGCTCTTCGCTCCTCTACTTCTTACTCATTCAGGGTCAGTCGCTTTTCAAAAAAACGAGGTGGGGGTAGATCTCTTTCTTCGGCTGGGGCATCCCTTTGTAACAGCCTCTGTGCCACCCTGAAACTCGAGGAAAACCATCTCTGATTCCGGAAGTACCTCAAGACCATTCTCTTTGCTTCTGCCTTCACCCCCTCTCTCCCCTGCTGATCTGTTTCTCTCTAGGCACTGTGCACCTGGCCACCCTCTGTCCTCCGGGCCAGGTACCTGTTCACCCTGCCACCCTGCCACACCTTGCACTGGGGAATGTATCTGTACCCATACAGTCCCCCACACCCTCTTTCTTTTTCTTTCAGCACTTAGCAGACATGCCCAGTCTGCTGCCTTAAACACAGCACTTGCCACTTGCTGACTGCACTACCACTTTTAATTGCCTTTTTATCTATTTATTTTTATTTATTCATATTTATCTGTTCTCCTCTGCTCTGCAGTTTCCACATCTCCCCTTCCATGCACTTTTCCCCTTTCCCTTTCCCATGCACTTGTGCATTCTCAATATCACTGGGCCTAGTAAGATTGTTGTTTTGTCTGCCCTGTGCCCCTCCCTTGCTTTGTCACGCTCTGAAACACTTGTGTACGAGCGCAATACAAATAAATTATCATATCATATCATGTAGGCCATTTGAGTGGAATGGGTGGTAGACAGAAGAGAGCGGACCAGATATTGTAGGCCTCAGGCAAAACATATTTTAAGGTACAAAAAGAGCTTGGGGTGTGCTCCTCTCTGCGCCAGGCTAGGCCAATAGCAAGGCTTTGGCCTGTTGCTACACTGGTTGCACTAATGGTTTATTCAATCATTAAACTGTATTACCAATTTATGTGCTACTTAAATTGACATTTCAATGACCATATGACATTTCTAGTACGATACTTCATTTTCAGTGTTCATGGCACAACACCTATGGCAACCAGTTACAGGCATGTTTTAAGGCAGGCTCATTTGACACACCACATTGTGTGCTTTTTCGTAATAGTCAAAGGTATTTCTGCAATTTCACAAGCCAGTGTTTTGGAAGTATTTAAAGCTTTAAAATACAAAAGACAAACCCAGATAAAATCTATTAAATCACATCAGTTGGTATGCTGGTACTTATATATTTCCCTTGATGATGGAGGGAATGAAGCTAGAATCAATCCCATTTTGCGCAAAACACCCTTCTATAATATTTTGTTTAAAAAACGTGTCACATTTGGAAATGTGATTTGTGCACTTTCCAAGGCTGTTTTATAGCATGAGATTATTTTAGTTCATGGTAAGAACTGGAAAAGAAAGTGTTCAAATGCAGAAATTGCAGAGTTGGCACAAATCCCAGCTTCACCCCATAACCAACGTGAGAATCTGGGAATCTCATTCAATCTTGCATTGCCGAACCTCTGGACATTGCCAGTCCCTGAACCTTTCAAAATTCTCAGTGTTGCTTCCACTATAATAGTGAGCATTGATATATTGCACACCACAGGCACCTGTTCTTTTGATCTCAATGGCAACACTATTTGAAAACCATGTCCCACTTCTAATCTCAGTCTGTCTGGATACAGAAATCTTCCAGGTAGCTTCTAATCTACATCCACCATCCATGCTATAGTATGGGTAGCTTTCTCTTTCCTTCCAATTGGTCTCCTCTATCCATGCTTGAGTACTTTTGCATTCTGTGAGGCAGCTAATGTGAGTTCTCTCTCTATTCTGGGTTACAAGTACATTTTAAATATGGTCCTGCTTTAATACTAGAGGCTGCATACTTTCCTGGATGCTGTTGATAAAAAGTATCCTGTATCTAGAGAGAAGGGGGGTTAACCTGGATACCTCGCATCTGTGTTTTCAAAAAGAATTAGATTTTCTACACAGTTAGCTCACGTTTTTGTGCTTAGTCGCAAGAGGGTTTGCTTGTTTTATTTCATTTTATTGCATTGAGAACACCTCTTATAGATACGGTGGGGGCTCTTATGTCCCGGGTGTGGTCAGCTGACACGTGTTCCGACCCGTAGGTCCTTTCCAAGGCTATGTAATGCGGTCTGGCGCTACCAATGGAGTCCTTGTGTGATAAATCACATGAATTCCTGTGATTACAGCTGGGCTCTTGTTGGGCCCTAGTATTCCATGATGTTGCGCATAGTCGCGTCCTGCTTGCCAGAATAGGAACCCACAGGGGTACCAAAATAACAAATTCCTTTTTCATTGTTTTTGAGGGATTCCCCCTCAAGCACCTCCTTTATTCCTAATACATTTTCCCACCCCAAAAACCACTATTCCCACTGCCAATCCCATTTTTGTTTTTTCCCAAATTAGTTATTTTCGTTTTTGTTGTTTTGTATACGTTGTAATTACATTAGTTATTTTGGGACTCCACATCATCACTGGATACACACCAGAGGAATAACCTTTTGCAGTGTTTCCTTCTTGAACTTGATGCATCAGATGTATTTGTGTAATCGCTTCAAATGGAAGCTTTGCCTTTGTCTTGAAAATTGCAACTTCCACAATTACCTCATTGCTCTACCGAGTCCAAGACTGAATCATCTGATCAACCTTTTGGAGAGCCTGGTGTAGCTCTGCACTGTATTATGTAATGACATATCATGATGTGAGAAGACCTGAGAAGGCTCACAAACAGATCACAGAAAACAAAGGGCCTCATTACACGGAAGGCGGTAACCATGGCGCTATTAGCGCCATGGTTGCCGCCGGTATCTTACCGTGTCCACCTTGGTGGATGGCGGAATTAGCACCCGACTCCAAGGTGAGCGGGGCGGTAATTCCCCATTCACCAAGGCTCTTCCTCATTCCCATTTTTGCCCCCATAGGACATAATGGGAATGGGGAAGGTGCTAATTACGGTACCGCAAATTGCGGTACCGTAATTAGCTCCAAGGTCCCTTTGCGGCACCCAACTTTAACGGCTGGTAAAACCAGCCGTTAAAGTCGGGTCCCGCAAAGGGAACTCGTAGTAAGGCGGTAGGGGTTTACCGGTACCGGTGGCCTTACTGGTACCGGTAAACCCCTACCGCCTACCGTGTAATGAGGCCCATAGTCTGTTGTTGCCCATAATACTTTAGATTTTTAATAACAATGGACAGGCCAGAGATATCCATGGTCTTACAAAGTCGCTGATCCTGATCATTTGGATAACCATGAAAACCGCAAACATGAATAATTCAATGCCCTTAAATGATACTTCAACCTTTGTTTATTTTACACGTAGATTGTCAACACTTTGTGGTTTAATTTAAAACCATGGTTGACCATGGTCAATAATAATCACTCCAGAAGACAGCAATTCTAGGAAATATTAACGGTGGAAGAAGCCATCCCCCCTGTAACATTTGCCTTTCAACAATCCAAGAGGACTTCATCCAGACAATTTACCACTAGGAAAACAGATACCATGCAAATCGCAAGAAAGCAGACCTTTAAGGACTGATCTGGTTTTCTACAAGCGGCTGTGCAGTGCAGATCCACACCTTGGAAGGACCCTAAAATAGCACGATGACTTTATGAATTGTATCATGAAAAGATTTAAGCAATGTTACATAGAAATAGAAATGTATATGTGAAATGTAAACTATTTAAACAAACGTTTCTATTCATGTTGGAAGGATAACTCAACTAACTTTACAAAGCAATCTGGGGAAGCAAATGGGTTCAGTTTGGGGAACAAAACACACCGTTCTCTTTCCTGGTTCTAGAGGTCTCTGGTCTGCCCAGTGAATACGATTCCTGCAACCTGCTGCTATTTCACCTCGATTGTGCTTAGGAAATGATTTAGATTAACTCGATTTTAGCCAGTGCTAGAAAACCAGATGCCTTGGCGCTGGTCAGAAATTCATTCAAACACATCTTAAGATTTCCTGATTAACCACAAAATAAAAAGAGGAAGAAAACCTAAAATGTACGTCCTTGGATCATGGACAAACCATCGTCAAATTGCATATCAAAGGCTGTATGAAAGTTGACAGGTCTGGTTGCCTGCTCATGCATACTCCGGTTACATGGACACAGCACATACATTTTATTTCCCATCTTTATGGAAAAATTAACTGGTAGAGCAGATCAGTAATGGCAACTGCTGAGAGCTGTGTAATCCACTGTTAAATAGACAAAATGATTGTGATTCATGGACAGACCATGGATAAAAATACCATGGACAAACATCAAAGCCTGAACAGGAATGACCGGGTAACTACATGGTGATGTTTATCCTTTATACCATGGAGTACTTAGGAAACGAAGTTCCCCGTAATCAACGATCGGAAAATCCCAGCAGATGCCGCTTTTTAGTATTGTTCTAGATCAAAGCGGCACTGGCATTAATCTGCCAGAGAATGGCACATAATGTAGAGACATTGAGAGGCTCTGCTTGAATGATTTGCACAACAGGGAATTTCATTCTGACTGTTGCTATCAAAAAGATGCTGATTTTCTTTCCCAGAAAGCCATACCTGCCAACCATGCCAAGGTTTCCAAGACCCCATGCTAAAAATGTATAGTACACATATGTACTCTTTGCTGGACCCTGCATACTCACATCCCAGCAACTGACAGGTGGCTTAGCAACATGGCAGCCACAGAGTAATATGCGCATTCTGAAACAGCATGCTGGAATCCAAATTATTCCAACAAGCATGGGCCACCCTTAGCAGTGTGCTCCATTGATTCAACATATACATAACTGTGCATCTGCAAGGCCTGGTGACGGTAGTTTGGTAAAATGTAAATGTAAAACTAGATTTGGTTTAATATTGTAGCCGTTTCTATTAACAACTGGTTTCTTGTGACTCCTATAACTGTCAGTGTTCTTGTGTATTGCTGTCTGGTGCTTGGGCTCAACCACAACAGGTGGCTGGCCCCAGCTCTAGAGACTCGTCTTTCTCTGCTGGGTAGTCTTGACACCTTCCTAGAGGTAGGTGGACATACACTGTGGGTGTAAGTTGGGAGCCAGTGCTTTAAAGACAACTTTGCTAACACATTGGGGTAGTCACGCCAGGGTCATAATAACAGTAGTCTCTTTGAACTGAAGCAGACATGAGATGGGGTGCCTCCCTAAAGTGTGGCTTTAGGGAGGATCTGTTCCCAGAAGAATGGTCCTGTCATCTTGAAAATGCCTGTGACACGCCTATGTCCTATGCCACCCAGAACTTCCTGCAGAAAAGGCACTCTCAGAGCTGACATAAGAAGGGAAAACCCTTTTCACAGTAGCACGGGTTGGCAAGATATGGAAGGCTTGCAATATATGAATCCAGTGTGGCAAAATGAGTACAAATGGGTGTCAGAGCATCCCCCAAATTAAATCATCTTGATCATCCTTTTAGAACAAACTTGAAGAGGCTTTTGCTGGAACTGATTTGGTGTTACATCTGCCCAAAGCCATCAACCATTGGAGTGAAGATAAACATTTCCAAAGAGAGAGAAAGGCTCCCTCTACCCATTTTAGGTGACCTGCTGTTGCACAAAGCCTGCCTGTTGCCTATACACTGGTACCCAGGATTGTACCTGCTGAAGTGGCAGGGTCCCTAGGAGCCTTCCTGTCCAGAGCGGGAAGCACAAGGACTTCCCTTTTCCTCTCAGGCCCTCCACAGGGCCTTACAGCATCTCAGGGGCGTAGGGAGCTGTCTCTGCCTCGCTCTTCATATAAGTCATCTTGAGTGCCGTCGAGACTCCTTTGAGCCACTGCAGGGACAATGAACCTGCTTTAGACATTCTGCACTTTCAAACCACTTAGAGCATTTTCTTGCCACTGACTCAGCTATCCACTGCTTGTTCTCCAGCTTCTGAGAGTCGAGTGCTGCTGCTGACCGCATGGCAATGCTGGATCCAGTTGAGCTGGCTTGCCACTGAATTTGAATTGCTCTGTGATGCTGTCGAGTCATCGAACCCAGTGAATCAGCATATCACTGCGTGTCCCCATCCTTGAGCTGTTGCCACTTGCTTGCTGAATCACCCAATTTGCTGCATATCGTTGATATGGCTCGGCTGACTCAACCCATCTGAAAGCACCCAGATCTTGGGTTTGACACTGTTGCGACGCAGAAAGATTATATTACGGTACCTGCAGTGGGCCTGTAACCCTGCCAGTGTTCTATGGGTCCTAGTGACATTTGAGACCCCACTTTCTCCCCTTTTGAAAGACAGATTCCTATGAAACATTGCTGCAAAGACTAAGCTCCTGCATACCCCCAGCTACATCCCGATAGTGCCCCTTTTCACCAAAAGTATGCATTGTACGCATTTTCCATTACAGGGTTGGCAGTATTTGGAATCGTGTTTGCACTTTTAGTGAAATGATGGCCTCATATTGTAGAAAAACGTGATTGCACGTGTCTTTTGCTGTAGTGCCACATGCTATTGTTGTTTGCTTCCTTGCTGGCTTGGACCCCTGTTGAAGAGTGCACCCTTCCACCAGCCCAAGCTACCATTAAGAGGCAAATGAGGTTCACCGTTCGTGTAGTGCCTGTTTCACCTTAATGACTGAGGTCATTGCTGGATTAGTAGTAGTGTGGACTGGGTACGAGTTTAGAAACCACTACTCATCCCTGTACTCCTGCAGAGCAGCAGTCATGTAGTCACAGCCATATTTGTAATGGTTCACGTGATTTTCACAGAATGTTGCTTTTCCATGAAGTCCGAAGCTAGACAAACCCACTGCATAGCAAGGGAACATTTCATGTGGAAGCCCGCAGGCAAAGTCCTTCGTTTCTTAATGAGCACCTCTCCAGCATAAACACGAAGCGCCCGTGGATTAAATCTCGGTCCTGCAGAACCCTCAAGGGCAAAATTAAGAAGCTGAATCTAAATGAGCGTGGGCAGTGGCATAATGCAAAACGATAGGTAACCAGTGCTGGTCATTGGGCCGGCTCTTGGCGGATCCGAGATCCTGCACCGGATATGGAGCCGGATCTCGGGATCCAGCCAGAGTCAGCCGCCCACCACCATGAACCGCGCTGGAACAGTTAAAAAAAAAAAAACGCACGCGACGGCAGCATTGCCTTTTAACGCTGGCTTTGGCACCGGTGTGTAATGCACAATGCTCTCATGCCTTTCAGTTGTACGTGCAGCGAGCATTGTGCATTAAACACCAGTGCCAAAGCCAGCGGTAAAAGGCAATGCTGCCGCACGGGCGTTTATTTTTATTTTTTTGACAGTAGTGGAAATTGCTGGATGTCTACTACGAGCCCTGCCCCCTCTAGACCACGCCCCCTCGGGCACCGCCCCCAAACTCCTCCCCCACCCCGGCCCTTGTGTTGTGGGATCCCCCACCACATTTTTTCCATTTCCACCACTGTAGGTAACCCCTACAAATGTACAGTACAAAGTGTGCTTGCTTGTCGAAAGTGGACACAGCTGTGTTTCTTAACTATAACCTTGATATTTGTAACATGATCATTGTCTTAACTGCTAATGGGGGAGCATTAAAGTGCTCGCATAGAATAGAATTTCGAACAATATGCAAAATGAAGTCTCCGTAGATAGGGTGCGTGGGTGAAATTCAGTCAGTAAATCAGTCAGTCAGTAAGTATCCCACTCCACTCGAATGGTGCCCGAATTGGCGTGATCCGATTTGTGCCAGTATGTCACTATAGTCTGAATAGGGTTACCTTTGTTTTAACAATAGGCGTTTATTTATTCGAATCAGCGTAGTCTTTTTCTTGAGCTATAGGAAACTAATGATTAGAAGTATATGAGTTGGCTCGGCCTAGTAAGAGAAACTGAAGCAGAAACATTAACAATGTTTTGAAGTGAAGATATATAACCGAAAAAAGTCATATCTCTTTGTGTGAGCCCTGGCTTATTCAGAGCTCATTGTGTGTGTGACAGTCCTGTACAAAATGTTGGTCCTTCTGTTACCACCATTGGTTTTGGAGGTAATGGAATTACTGCCACCTTTAGCGCACTGACATATTACAGGTTTGGGGTTAAAGTGCAGGGGATACCCCTGGCCAAGTGATGGAGGTATAACTTCCACTTTACTGCAGACAGAATTACCACCACTATATTTCCTCAACGCTCCCTGTGGATTCCTATGGATCTGGAAAATGGGGACTAACAAAGCCATTACCGCACTTGTGATCTGGTGACAATTCTAGACCAAGTGCCAGTAACAGTAAATGAGTTTGGGGTTATTTCTGCCACCAAACTCGTAATGAACCCCAATAAATGCGAGAAATTCCTGTTTTCTTTCAATGAAAATAAATTAAAACAAAACTGAATCAAAAGAAACCGTTTTTCCTCAAAGGAAAAGGATTTGCCTACAAATATAAAGGGCAGGTTTTAAACTAGAGGTGGATTACGAGATAAGATGTCCTTAGGTGTCGCACACCAGGCCCAGAGGTCAGTGCGCCGCGGTGTTGCATCCGTGTGCACGGTGTGGCTTGCCGTATTGTGCTCGTGAGGTCCCATTTGAGATTTGATGCCGACAGGGGTAATATCTATCCTTTAAGACACTTTACCCCGGGGATGTTTTTCTCATCACTGCAGCAGTGACTGCAGCGGGTGGCAGGAGTCTGAGCTGCTGCAGTTAACACAGTGCCCCCGGGGATCAGCAGTAATGCCAATGCTGAGAACATCTAAGTAACCACGCTAAGGGGGCGGGCCAGCTAGCATTTGGGAGATTGTGGTTGGGAACAGTGTAGCAAGGATAGCAGTCTATGCGCTTGCATACTTAGAGTGGAAGGTGCAGGATACCAGGCAGGTTCTGTGCTTGTTTGTTGTATCTGCAGTTTTGGCCGCGTTACCGGTCTGGTGTCCCTGTACAAGTTGAGGTGAGGTTCTTGCTAGCAGTGATACAACAGTGGCCTTTGTTCTGAGAATCAGTTAAATCGGCACCTAAAAGTGATAATTACCACAATGGCCTCTCTGAAAAATTAAAATGGATACCTTTACAGAAATGTCAAATATAGCACATTCACCTAGCCTTCTGCTTAGATTCTGTGTTTGACCTGCTATCTCTCTGCATTTGGACTTCCTAAGACGAGGGGTATTTTATCGCTGATAGGCAGGATAGTATGTTTAAATTTGGTCCTATGCCTTTTACTTTGTATATATGTTTTCTGACTATCTTTGCAAGGGCATCCAATGATGCTGGAGCAGAGGGTCCAGGAGGCGCCGCTAAATGCCAAACAGTCATTGTGGAAGGACAGAAGTTGTCACAGTGAATGTAAAGAGGTACTGCTAGACCTTTATGTGGTTTTATTGTGTCTGCAGGAGCATGTGTCAAGAATGGAATGTCCTGGCAACCTCATATATATTTCTATGATGCCGTAGAAGTATTCTTGCTCCGCAGTGTCCGAGTCCTTTGAGGATTTAAGAAATATAAGAACTCCATACATGTCCTCATCCGTTGCTTTGAGCAGCATTGTATCTGCTAAAGTTAACATTGATCCCTTGATCAGGCTCATCCCAGCAGGAAGTCACAAACACCTGATCAATTCTGCTCAATTGCTTTTGGAAGGCCAACTCCCCTTCTAGGATTTTAAGATCCACTGGAAGGTTAACTATTGATTTTCAACTTACGAGATCCTTAATATCACAGCTAACATTTTTTTAACATGTGATTATTTCACATATGTTGATGATGACTCCCACTAAGACGTAGGGTAGCAACAAACTATTTATCTCTGTGGGAAGCAGCGTAGGGTCCTCTATGAAGCATGCTGGGCGCAGGGTTCTAAAGTTGTAAATGGCTTTTATGACTTTTTTCGATTTGTTTGAGGACTTGTTTGAGGACTCTGTCACGACTGTCACGACAGTGGCAAATCTAGTTAAGGCGGAGACAGAGAGGGAACGAGGGTCATAAATGCAGACGTATCCAGGGCTAGCAGCCAAAACATTGTGTTTTGAAAAACTGTAGCTTTGGAAAAATGTAGCAGAAACACTATGGGATCCTTATTTTACAACAAATCTTAGATAAGAAAATAAAATAAAAGATAAATACCCTTTCACTATTCACTCCTTTTTACACTTAGCTACTTTCCGTTTAATGAATGGCAGCTGAAATCCCCTAGCGAGTCGCTTAAAAACCAAATTTTCTCTTAATGCACTGCCCCCTTTGCATTGGCAAACACATTAACCTAACTGGCAGAGATAGCTCCTTGGCACTATGAGGCACCTCTAACTGGGCAGCATCTTTGCAGTCAAATCAGTGAACTAGGCTAGAAGATCTTCTGCCAACTGTTTTGGATGGGGCAACACTTTGTAGACCTTCCACAGATCCCTCATCTTGCTAGTGGACTTCCTAATGTTGTAATTAGCCATTCTTTTGCTGCATATCTACTTGATGTACCATTGACTTTGGATTGGGCAGGCCTACTTATCTCAAGAGGGATTTGGTCAACAGCTTTCTAGATGTCTTTCTCTTCTCTAGAATCCAGGCAAATCTTTATTAAACAGCTTTCAAGGATGTCGGTGCACTGAGCTGGCCTTTCCTTTAGCAGAGCCACTACATTTTTTAAAGTAAGTATCTTGTCATAGAATTTCTCTAAGTGGTGTCTATGTGGTGTGATTGTCTTTGCAGTCGACTGAATAGACAATAAAATGCATCAGCTCACACTTTTCCATATGCCCTGTGCCACTGGATTTCGGAGGGGGCATGGTTGGAAGTTTGAACGTTCAGGACCAGGTTTCGGCAGATGAACTAAAATCTGTGAGCGGAGAACATTATTCGATGCCTGGGTAACGATGGGTTCCCGCTTTTCATCCGCTCTGTATGTTTCTGGTGCACCCAAGGTTCATCATGTTGAAGAGGAGCTCTTGCTCTGCTTTGTTGAATGGATCGTCCACGCATAGGTTCAGTTCCTCAAACAGGAGGATCTTGGTTGTAGATATACACAGATGAAAAGCACGTTTAAAAAACAAAGCTTATCTAAACCCAATGTGATTTTATTGGTGTTAGACAAGTGGTCATAAGTGGTCAGAAGACACGTGTTACGACCCCAAGTGTCCTTTTCAAGGTTAGATTCTAAGAAATAAATTGCCCCGTCTTATGGATCATGGGTTGGAAGTTTTCCTGCTGTCCTCCGGAGGCTGAGTGCTGGTTACCCGTGCGCTGTCGTGGTGTACGCTTCCCCCGTTAGAAAACTTATTAGAAAACTTCCAGCCCGTGATCCATAAGACAGGGCAATTTATTTCTAAGAATCTAGCCCTGAAAAGCACCCTTGGGGTCGAAGCACGTATCGGCTGCCCACGCATGACCACTTGTCTAACACCAATAAAATCACATTGATTTAAATAAGCTTTGCATAGATACCAATCAATCTAAATAATCAGCACAATTATCCGGGTTCAAACTAGCTTTCAATTGAAAAAAAGAGGTGTGGGCAGCGCCTCTACCCACCCATGACCATGTAGCTAGACCCTAACCTTTAACTCAAGCGAGTAAACAATGGCGTGAAGGGCAAGAGGAGTTTTAGACCTAGTGCCCAATTCTTCTGGCTACATCTTGGAGCCCAGCGGTTTGTATATGATGGTTATAAGGAAGGAGTTATTCATTTTATTTTATTTCCTATTTTGCCAACTCACAATACGTGCATCAGAATGCTATCCATAGCAAACATTGACGTATAAAATACAAACAATAGTTACAAGACATACAAATAAAAATAAAACTTTGTGACTTAAAAACAGAATTCCAAATCATGCTTTCAATAGTTCATTATTGAAAAAAAGTTAAATGCTTATATCGATCTGTACTGTGTACTGTAACATTCCATGTTTCTAAGCAAAAGCACCCACATACCCCTGGGTTAGGTGCACTATACAAGCAAATAAACTAAACTAAACTAATATAATATGGTGCAAAATGGTTAATATTAGCACAAACGTGTGAGCTACAACTCCACGACAATGCTTTTACTATGTTGCAGATAAAAATGGGGTTGGGGAGAAACAGACACAGATAAGCGTGTCTTACGTTTGTGTTCCCAAGAGAAGGAGCGAGAGGCAGTTGGATGCTACACGCTTGGCAAATGTGCGGGGGAGGTGTGTGGGTAGCTCTCTGTAGAGACAGAAATGCATTCCTCACTTCCCTGGTTTCAAATGTCCTCTGGGAGTCAACAGCACAAACATTGAATAATGAATTAATGCTCACAGAGCCCTCGCATCATAATTCCATTTAATTCACACGTTCTTGTTCATTTTGATTTGGACTTTTAAATGTCCAACAGACACCCTACAAATAAATGTGTAGTTCTATTTGCCTTATTCACAAAACATGCTTGTTTAAATCTGTCATAGTGCTGGTTTTGACTCAGAAAATAGGACACAGGGGCCTCATCACGCTTATATTACCGCCGAGGCTATTAGCCCTACCGTCAAACCCCACCCGGTGCTATTGGCGCCGGATCACGGGTTTGGGGGAATGGTAAATTCCCATTCCCCATTTGGCCCATTCAGGAATTCCCCAATTTTCACGCTATTACTGCCGGTGGGATAGCTCCGAAAATCAGCATAATTGCGACGGATTTGCCCCCAGCTCAAGGCTGTGATTTGGCAGACCCTTAAATGCGGCAGTAATAACGTTACCGCCGCATTAAAGGGTTACCGCCAAACTCGTGATGATGATCAGAGTTAAATAGCATAGTACGGGTGTATATTCATGCATTTCCAACTATCAAAACAAAATGAATATTGTACAGCGTATGTTGGGCTTGCAATAAGGTACACATTGGTTTGAATTTGCACAAATTTGCACAAAGAACTGTGAGCCGGGACACCAGCACAAATCATTTAGCCATGCTGCAGAAAGAAGCAGGGTTTGGGGAAACATATACACACATGCACATTGTTCATTGTATAACTCTTGCTATCTATTATCTATTCGCTATTTAAGTGTTCTTTCTTCATCTCGGAGCAATCCGGGTTGCATGTGTGTGGCCGTGACACCTCCTTTTCTGACCCCTGTTTTGGAATCTTCGTTGTTGATGGGGATCCTAAGGTCTGCAGGAAGGAGTACATATAGCAACGCTCTTGGTGGAGTTGCTGGAGAACCAGATTTTAGTTATTCCTATGAATAGGTGCTTGGGCTTGATAATTAGGCCCAGGTATAAGCAGCATCATTAGTTGCATAAAGGGCATTGATAACGTCCAGCTTCAGGACTTATGCTGACTTACCCATGACCTGGAAATGCTGGTATTCAATAAAGACTGCCAACTCTCTCCGGGGTAGACTTTAGGGGCCTCATTGCACGGTAGGCGGAGGACCAAGGTGCTTTTAGCACCTTGGTCCATGCCGGTAAAATACCGGCACCGCCTTGGTGGAAAGGGGAATTACCGCCCTATTCCAAGGTTGGCGGGGCAGTAATTCCCCCTTCCCCCATTGCCCTTCCCCATTCCCATTTTTGCCCTATAGGGCATAATGGAAATGGGGAAGGTGCTAATTACGGTACCGCAAATTGCAGTACCATAATTAGCACCCTGGTCCCTTTGCGGGTTGGTTTTTAACGCCTGCTAAACAGCAGGCGTTAAAGTACCTACCCGCAAAGGGACCTCGTAGTAAGGCGGTAAGGATTAACGGTCACCGGTACCATTACCGGTGACCGTTAACCCTTACCGCCTTCCGTGTAATGAGGCCCTAGGTGTCCAATTTCTTAGCACCTCTATATCATTAAACTTCATTACAAGCAGGGCGGTGCAGTAAAAACAGCAGTAAAGTAGCAGTAATGTCCTTATCATCACTTTACTGCTGCATTAAACTGCACATGCGTATTATAGGTTAGGAGGTAAATTGGAGGATGTACCTTCATTTCGCTGGAGGTAAATCCTCTACTTTACCCCCAAAATGCGGAAGATTTACCAAGTGGTAATACTGCTTGTGGTAAATCCATTGAAAATACTTACAATCCCGTGTACTCAGAAAATGGGTATTTTCTCTGCCATGCCACCACTTGTAATCCCGTGCTAATGTCACAGGGCCAAGTGACGAAAACAGTAAACAAGTTTGACGGTAATTTCATGGATTTATTGCCAAATTACTGACAATTGTGTTATGAGGAGCATTGTCTCTGGTATCCTTGTGTGTTGAGTGTTTCCAATGTGTCTCCCTCGCTGTCAGGTCACCAAAAAAGGCCTTGGCCTCAGTATGTCTTGGTATGAACCAGTAGCCCTAAAGTTAATCTCTAAACTGTCGAGACTCAAAGAAGCCATTGTTAGCTCTGAACCCAAAGATGGAAGGGCGAGCCGTACACGCGAGAATCCGTGCATGTTTTCTTGAAATGCTAAGATGCCATTGCTCTGCAGTGTTTGTCATGGGCATTCAGCATCCCAGGTGGAACGCTATGGGTCCGTTTCTCTAATATAGTACTGCATACTTCTAGGAGCCGCATGTTTCGCTATTTTCCTTTTCCCTATAGTTGGTCACCCAACAGGGAACTACGTACAGGACTGTGCTGACAGCACAGCGTGGAAGTAGATGCAAATGGCACACCACGCATGCACACTTTTAGACATTCCCAACATGCCTCATTGTCTAGCGCAGTGTTGCTGTTGCACCATCCGCAAAATGCCTTTGGATGTTTACTGGCTCTTTAGCTTCCAAGACGTAACTCGGGTTTTGATCCCCAGAAGACCACGTGTGTCCCAAAACATGCAGTACCTAAAGGTACGGAGTCCATTCTGTATGTAGATTTTTTTTTTCTCCTGCATACTCTGTTGATGCCAGGCAAGCTACTATTGTCTACATGAAATGCAAAGGAGCTCCCACTGAATAATCATGATCATTCAATACACCATGCCTTGATGGTTGTGCAGAAATCTTTTTTTATTATTATATGTTTACAATTTAACTTTTTACAAATTGACATAAGAAAATAAGATATGACAACAGTACATTCCAGCAAAATTCTTAGGTTAGACATCAGTGCCCAGACTGCAACACCATTTCATATATTTAGAGATTAATACAAATGAAAACAAGATAATTAAAAAAAATAATAATAATATGCATTTATCAATTTTCCAAACAATATGGGGAACACATAATACAGCATTGTCAATATGCGGCATAACAGAAGCAACAGTGTGAGAGGTAGAAAAATCCAATTGCAGACATAAATCAAGAAGACCACAGTATAAATACCCACACATCACAAAATGTTAACAATTCGAGTTTTCCCCCGAAATCTAAGTACTGCTAATGCACGTGTTACTTGTTTTCTAAGCAATACACACTACAATAAAAATGTTTATGTCAACAAAAGCAATGTTTATTACAAAGCACCTAAAGTGCATTATACATACAGGCAATAAAGCTGGACAGTGCAAGAGTAAATACTTTATATTTTCATTTTCAGGGTTATTATTACAAAAAAGCTTTAGACCGATGGTTAGGAATGCACAAGATATCTCTGGTTTGTAATAAGTTGAATCTGAAGCGCATACAATTACTTTGATAGACTACATTAGGAAACATAATTAAATAAGTCACAGAACCCCTGCACATTTCTGTTCTAGCCGCAAACGGGCGTGCAAACTGTAATTGCGGACTGAGTCGCAGGCGTCTATCCAATCCTTGTGCCTCACACCCAACTTCACCTTACCAGGATTTGTATTAGTCCTTCATTTGATTGTTCTAGGGTCACTATCAAGTCCTTAGATTTTGCAATATATGCACTAACTGGGTTTCCTATCCTCCCAGTTGCAATTGCTGCACGACTAATAAAAAGGGAGTGAACTGGAGGTTCTACAAATTTTCAATGAAAAAGCAATTGTTTCCATTCCCCACAGCCTTTCAGAGACTGAATCCCCAATCCATGGCATATTACAGGTAACAGAATGCAGTTGGGTAAAAACAATTCTTTCTTCTAAGCACCCCAAATTTACACCAATAAGACAAAATATCCTACAAATCCTGCTTTTCCAGAATCCAACTAGGCATAATCCCTAGCGTCATTTTAGTCACTACTTTCCCCACATAATATTTAATCATGGGAAGTAGGGAGAATCAGTGATTTTTTAAAATATATTTTTGGCAGTTAGCATTGTTGCTTTCTTTTTTAAATAATCCATTATATAAACTTTGTTGCAACTAGCTGCTAATGGAAAGCTCAGATGAAAAAGATTCTCCATCATTTCCAATCTCGCCTCCTCAATTTTTCATATAACATTTGGGTTCCTTTTTGTTTTCCAGAACCATAGAATTTTAGTTTCGGCTGGATTTATTTTCAAGCGATTTGTGGTCATATATGAATGGAAAGCATTGATTAGGTGTTGCAAGCCAAATTGAGCACAATCTAACAGTATAAAATCATTGGCATATGCTAGCCCCATACATTTTTGTGAGCCCAACCTCTGTGAAATAAATGCTGCTCACTCTAAGCACCCCTCCGTATCAGAGACATATAAGTTAAAAAGACATGGGGCTAAAACACATGCTTGTTTTAGCCCAGTGTACGTATAGATGTTTTTTGAGAGTTGTCCTTCATGGTTTAGTCTCACTTTGATAGCTGTCCCAGTATTTAAATAAACAAAAACACTGAGGCGTTCCCCAACAATTACCCCATTGTGAGAGTTTTTCCCAAAGTATATGTCTGTCTTCTAGATTAAAGACGGCAGACATATCTAATGACATCATAAAAATAGGACCTGAGATCTGCCCCACGCTCCATCCTGTAAACAAATCGTACCAAATCCATTAATATTATTTCCTGTATTTTTGCGAAAGCCAGTTTGGTATATTTTTAGACATCCGGTAAAGTTAGCTTAAATCTTCAATTCCCCAAGAATTAGCGCTGCAAAGATTTAACTGTCGCTGACTAATAAGGTCACTGGTCAATAGTTTGTAGGGTCAGTTTTATCCCCCTTTTTAAAAATCGTGACAACATAAGAGGTCTTTCATGAGTCAGGGATCCTCTGTTGTGATAGAATATATTTAAATAGTGTATATAAAACGGGTGCCCAGATATCTAGGGCTTGTTTGAATACTCTATTTCATAATAAATAGGGACCTCCAGCTCTCGAACAACTGGCTTTATTGGATCTATGTGATTACTGCGACCCCCAGAAGTCTGATGGGCCAAAATGATGACTTTTTTGTTTTTGTTTCTTTCAACCTCCTTTACACCACATACACATGCGGGCGGAGATGCCCCCACAGCCCTCCATACTTGTATTATATCCCATACCCACCCACACATACATATGTGGTGTAAGGCGGGTCGGAAAAAAAAGTCAAAATTTTCAGCAGTCAGAATTCTGGAGGCGACATTATGGTATATTTCCTTCAGTAATTGTAAGACTTATGTCTTCTGTGCAAAATGTCTGTGTCCAATATGATGCGTGTCCAACCAGAATCTCTTCTTGAGGATATCCCTTGCCCCCATATAAGTTCTCAAAGAATTCCACCCACACATGTTCCATGATTGGGTTTATATGACCCTCAGCTTGATATTTCTCAAGCAAATTAATGGTTGTCCAGAAATTAGTTTCTGGTTTTCCAT
Source organism: Ambystoma mexicanum (assembly GCF_040938575.1). Lineage (NCBI taxonomy): Eukaryota > Metazoa > Chordata > Amphibia > Caudata > Ambystomatidae > Ambystoma > Ambystoma mexicanum. Next base: position 135,990,547 of record NC_090922.1, read on the forward strand.
CGAGTATGGCTAACTTTCACTATCTCGGTGAAGTAATAAATGATGACTCTGTCAGAACCAGTTTTTTTTTTTTATGTTGTCTCCCTTTTTTAATTGCAATTTCTATGATTGATGGAGCAGCAGCACTCTTTTTAATTGCTTTATTCTTTTGGCTCAGATAGTTTGTATGTGCATGTAATTGTTTGTCGAAAAAGTGAGTATGATTTATCCACTTTCTTAAATTATGTCATTTACTTAGTGACATTATTCCATTTAAAGGTATTACATGAACGAGGAGCAACATTATCCATCTTCCATTCTAATGTTGTGTTAAAAATAGCCACTAAAACGTGCATTGAATCTTGTCACATTTTTATCATTCCATTTCCACAATTCATCAAGAATTCAGTGGGACCCTCAGCCATGTGATTGCTCAGATATATTGTGTATGTCGACGAGATCATAATATGATCACTTATGGCGCAATCTATTACACAAAAATGTTGGCATTTATTATATATTTCCTGAGAGACAAACATATAGTCTAGGGGTGAGAAGGAATCTCTTCTGTGCCATGTGTACTGCATTGGGATGTCCCCCATTATGTTCCCATTGAGCATATGGATACCCCCAAAGCACAAGAGTATTATCGATTCATAGATTCCCCTGAGGTTTGTTGGTTTGGACTATGGGCTCGTTAAAGAGGTCTTTCTCTCTCCCTTCTCTTTTTATTGTCCATTATACACGTGGAATTTAGATCCCCAGAGAGAATAATATTCCCTGATTTCCCCTATTATGCCATTCTTCAAGATATACTGATATGTTTTCCAAGAAAGTGGGAAGTACACTGTGATCTTGATTCCAGTAAATTTCGATTATTAGAAGACCTTCACTTACGTTACCACACCCAGGGGATAAACAAAAGTAGCTAATGCTCCCCTCAGTAAAGTACAATGGCTAATCACTTTGAGGCTTGCATTTTCTTTGATGCCCATTATTAGACCCCCAGTTGGGCGCCCTGGCCTGCCGTGCATCGCCAATTTAGATGCCACATAATAGCCATCCAAGTATACATTTTCCATTAACCAAGCTTCCTGTAACAGATGTGAGTGCCCACATGTGTTCTGGGACACAACCCTAAACTGGTCACCATGACTAAAGTTGGCAATTTGGTTTCACATGCCCAGTACTAGGGTTAGCAAGTGCACCCACAAGACAAGACAAGACCAATCATTATCACCAGGCCATTTGACTTGTTTGGTTTTGACAAAACTAATAGATTGATTTCTCGTCTGGCCAGCGGCTATTGAGATTGCTAAATCTTCCCTATGTCGGGGACTAAAAACATTCCAATTGTCATTCTATTTAATGAATTTGGGAGGCTGGGGATTGTAAGGTACACAATCATGTTCCAAGTGCCTCTGTGTGTCTGCCTGCCTAATGAGGGTATCATACATAATCCTGGAAGGGATGTCGATTGTGACACAATCATTTCTTGTTGGATAAATACATCCCAATAAGTCTATGTCAGGTGCTGAATAAGTCTGAGGCTAGGGATTTCAATTAAAAGCGCCAGGATATTCCATCTGTTCCAGACAACAGATGCATCATCTTGAAGTATATGCTCCAGTAATAACATCCGAGGTCGCAATGAGGACTGAATATTCTGCCACCGGTTGGTTTTTAGAGGAGCATTTCTTGCTCCCCTGAGGTCAGGTTTATTAGGCACATGGCTAGGCGTAATACCCCCAAACTGAGAACTAGAAAGAGAACATCTTAAGCATGAGGTTGTCCCTTTGGTTGGTTTCTTCCCTCTCCACACAACACTACCTTCTTTATCAAGAGTCATAATGATTTATATTATGTCTGTATTAGGGCAGGCCATCCTATTGCCACACAGAAAATCTGTTACACCATTTCCATTTGCTCAATTCTTGTGGACTTCTCCTACAATCCAAGGGTCCTCTTCATGGCAATCGAGAGGCTCCAATGGGGCCACTTCATCCTCTTCCAGTACTGTATTTTGGGTGGCCTGTTTTTTTCCTTTCCCCTCGTTTAGGCATTATTTGCTGCACAGTGGTCTCTTGAACTAAAGTAGTAGGTGATGTACCCTTGCCACTTAGATTGCGTAAAAACATTCTGGATATTTTATTTCGTTTTTTGTTTTATTTGTTTTAGGCTGTTTCACAGATTCAGGGGATTTTCAAGACATACTATTTAATTCAGTAGCATTTAGATGTTCCTCTTGAGTTGGAGGCCTGTCCACCAGGTCTGTTATGGCAGCTATATACAACACTGTGGTTTGTGTCTCCTGAGTACATAATCACATTTTCCTCTGCCTCAATGCCACCAGTACAGGATGCTCCTACGTGATGTGTCAGTGAAGTTCAAATAGGCTTCTGCTGTGGTTTGAAATTTGGATTCAAGGAAGCTCCCCCACTTATCCAGTATAGCTTTCATTATTTAGAAAAGTGAAGTATGTTGCTAGACCTCCAGGCTAATATTGTCATAAAGGTTCACAAACTTAGTTAATACAAGATGTATTTCCATCAATGATGTGGGACCTATATCTTCAGTTTGATTAAATTCATGAGCAGATTTGAGATCTCTAGAACGATTCATAGCAGGAACTGAGATTGTGAAATTATTCTGAAACAGTTTCAGAGATGATTCAAAGTCTGGAATAATGGGAGATGTATACAAAGAAGACTCTTACAAGTCCCTCCTGATCATTTCAGTCGTCATTCCACCTCTCTGCTGGTCTTCTGTAAGCATGTCCACCAGCCTGTCCACTCCCAAACTACTAATGCTACCATTGGCTTGGCCTCCAGGATTAGCTTGGGATGGGGATGTAGGGCATACTGGGCCAACCACTGTGGCTCTATGCTCCCTGTTCAGTTTTTATGACCATTCATCATACTGGGAAATAAATGAGTTATTTTATTCCCTTTACCCACAGTTGATGTATTTGGTCATGTGCAGGGCTCGGGTGAAAATGGGACCGAGGTTGCTGTAGCAAGTTCCATGTTTCCAGATGTCAACTGGACTGCCGGTGTACTGGTGTTGCTGCTTTTGCTTTTACTACGTAACTCGTACATTCACACGCAGGTTCACTATTACAGTAAAACCACCCAAATTCAAGGGGGCCTAAGCGTGATTCCAGCCAGTCAGTCCGATCAACCTCTGTCCTACTCAAGCTCAACTGCACTCTCAAGCACTCAGTGATGCACTGGGTGCAGACGCTGTGTTTTTCTGTAGCTCTGTGATATATCAAAATTCTTAATTGGGGATATAGCTGTAGAGAAACAGATCTACACGTCGCATCTAGTACCTGTCCCTTCACTTCATACTGGAATAGCATCAAGCCAGCACTGTGTGTGACAGCAGGTATCGTCCCAATACAGCCTCGAAGATACGAGAGACGTTATGCACTCAGACAACTTTAATGAATGTACCCTCGCACTGATGTGGTGGAAGGACGTCTGCATACACCACTGGACATAGAAGACATCAAACCAGAGCATAGTGACGTCATGAAGAGAAGATATAAGGACGCACTGAAAAGTTGTGCAAATATTTGACGAATAAAGATGCAACTGAATTAATAAGAGAAACATATATGCAGAAATGAAGAAATCATATTCATTGAGAGAAGGATCAATAAATGTACTTATGCAGAAACGCAAGGTCAATAAGATATATATAGAAGCTTGCTGCAGATGAAAATATAACACATTTAGAGCGGCCATGAAGAAAAAGATGGATGTCGGACTTGTGCTAAGAATGATCAAACTACCTCAGAAACAGACCAGGGCTGCAGAGCTGAAAGGCGCTGGAAAACAGCTTTGTGTGAGGAATAAAGAATGTCTATTGGCCTGGGATCAGTTTCAAATCAGCTAGGACTACCAATGAGACACTGTGCACTGTGCACCTCATGATATCAACACGAGAGGAGATATTCCTGAACAAGCTCATTCTATCTCCCGTGGCCAGTATGCTAGCTCCTTACTCCAACGAGTGTAGTATGGCCTTGAGTCACTGACTTGATTCTTGTTTTCAATGAGCCACTGAATTATGGACACCCTAGTTCTATATTGGAGTACAGTGTTCATCCCCTTGTTTATGATGATGGGTTGGTGTGAATATTTCAGCTAGTACAAATACATATACTTTTATTTGTACTGTATACTTTGGATTCACGATCAACACAGTAATAATGCTGGCTACAGGCATTAGGACCCTTGAATTTATAATCCACTACCCACTGTGGTAGTCTATATTTCTAACTAAGTGAGGTGTTGTCCTCGAAGGGTTATAGTTATTGTAAGAAGATTCAATTCAACACGACAGCTAAGTCAATGCCTAGTCTGGGATACTGAATGGAAACCCTTATTGATATATCTTTATGTCCAGTTCATGAGTTCTGGACGACTACCCCTATATAACACCCCTCTCTTAGAATCCCCCTGACCCCACTGAGCCAAGAAGTAGTTCTGTTTTGCAAGTTTAAAAGGTTTATTTGAGAAATATAACAGTATATCTATCACACTCTTATAATAAATTAATATTTAATATCACACTTAAGAATATGAGCAGTAACCAACAATGAATAATGTTCTACTAGTAAACTGATTTGGTTACTCAGGAGTAGTATAGGGGATGAGGTAGCACACTTGTGAATAGGAACAGAAGAATAAAGGGGTAGAGAATGCTTTATACGGTTCAAGGAAATGCAAGGTGGAATAAATGCAGTACAGAAATAACTTGATATGACTTCAACAAAACAAGCAATCACTTTTCTTTGACAATTCACCCCCCCTTTATGCAATGTAAGGAGATGAAGAGGATGGAAGTAACACACACAGTTCTCAGGAACGCAATCAAATACAATACGAAATTCAATTCCCACCCTAGCAAGCTTAGAGAAAACCGGTATGAGTTTTAAAACACAGGCCCAAGTGCTTTGAATGTGGTGGCAATGAAGTGAGAAATATGCTGAAAATGCTTTTAATTCCCTTTAGGAGGTTCGGGGTGAGTGAGAGATACTTGGGATGAGCTCAGGCTCACTTTAGCAATGATTCAGGGTTGGTTATTAAGAGGCAAACAAATTTTTAGCAGAGGAAAGAATGGAGCTGCTATATTTTTACAGGTAAAGACATCAGGCCAAATCGCAAATCGCGGCAAAATTCGCGAGTGCGTGAATCGTGATTACGGCAAAAGTAAAAGTAGCAAGTCGGTTCTAGGTTCGTTGGAAAGCTGTGATTCTAAGCTTTCAGAGGAAAGTTAAATTTCGTTCCTAGCCCAAACGGTTCCAGAGATACAGACGATTAAATAAAGGTAGTTTTTCGGATTTAAAGTAAACTCAAAATGGCAGTTGACAGCTTGCAGCTTCAGAATTGACAGGTGACAGTTGTGCAGCTTTACAAATGACAGATGACACGATTTCTAGGAGGCTGTTCTACTTAGGTTAAAATAGTTTGGATTAGATTATTTTAACTAAGAGATTGGTTCTGCACAGTTCTGCTGGGTACTCACAATATAAATTTGAAATAGGCCTGGCCACGGATCTGGTCAGGTTTTGGACTGGACTCCGGTTCTGGTCTCGACACTTCACAGTGATCTGGGTCAGCTCTCTGGTTCGGCTCACAGCGGTCTGGGTCACTCTGGATCTCTGGTCTGGTCTCTGGCAATTGTTCTTGGCAAAAGAATTCAAACAGCTCGCCCGGCTGTGGAATAGTTCGCAAATAATTTTAAGGTTGCTGAGGCCTGCTGAGAAGAGTTCTCAGTTTGTGGGTTTAGGCCCTTGCTTTAAGTTCTGAAGTAAAGTTCTGGTCTTTGGAGATTGATGGATTTGAAGTCTGGATCTCTGGATGTGAAGTCGTCGGTCAGCATGCTCCGCAGCAAATGGAATTGAATGTCTCTACCTGTCCCAGCAGTCTCTTTTTATGTGTTTTGGAAAGTGGGTGTGTGCGTTGGTCATAACTAAACCTGCCCCTCTCACTTGTCATTGGCCCAATTCTCCCCTCTCCCATGATTGGGGGAAGGAAATGTGAGTCAGAGTGATGCTGTAGGTTTTATGGTCAGAGGAACCTCCCCTTGTCAGATTGCCCACAAATCTATATTTGATTCAAATACATCCTTCCCAGATATACAATTTGTTGAAATTACATGTGCACATTATATATTCCTTATGGTCCATGCTTGTCCGCCTCTGATCTTCCTGGGGGCTTGCATTAAAAAATGACAACATTTTGCGCTTTTTAACTGGTTTTGCAATATCGGACATTTACCCAAAATTACACACATGTGCGCAAGGAGTGTGGACATTAATTGATGAAGTGTCAGATTTTTAACATGCAGACATTTGGAGTGAGACCCTATTTTCCGCTAGCAACCCCCCAGAATACACCACAGGGTCCTAACGCCTCTCAAAATGTTCACAGAAAAATCACAAAAATAATGATATTACTTATATAATTCTGACAAGTCCGCACTATGAGTTATCTATCTTTTTAAAATTATGCTCTGGTCAAAAAAGGGGTGTGGCTTCCCACATCACAGGGTGGAATAACTGGTTTATCCACTTCCCCCAAGCTCAGCTGCTAGCAGAGGCACTGCCCCTCCCAGTTTCCCCTAAGAGGAAGCCACTTTTACGACGCCCCCAATATAACATTTTCCTGAGTCCAGGACAGGCCTTTGTTCAACTCCCTGTAGTCCCCAGCTGTCACTCCCCTTTCAATCAACAGGGCCATGTGACCTCAGGATGCAGCCAGGCCTGGCAGGGAACACAGCTGTTGATCCAGTTTCAACTCCTGTCGGGGGTAGTTGTCAGGCAGAATTGGAATCTCTTTAAGCCAGTTTTTAGCTACATGTCATTTTGGGTTCCCAGTTTAAATCAAACTTACAATTTTTACACATGCAGCTAGTTCAGTTTAGCACTCAGCCAGTCTTGTTATCAACATTATTTTGGGCTCTTCATCTTCCCAGATTTTGTAGGCACACAAAACTTCATTCTGCCAGATGTCTGCTGGTGTTCAGTGAGATTTTTGGATGTGTTGCAATGTTTGAAAATAGGCATTTTGAGCTGGCATTCAGAGAAACCAAAGGTAATTTGAAAGCGTTTTTTTTTTTTTTGCTAACAGGCGCTGCTGTTTTACCTTTGGCACTGATTCCACTCATGGCACCCTGGCCCATCATGCTCACACTGGTGGGTGGCAAGTTAGGCAACCATTTTGGTGTGCGCACAAACTGCGTGGTTCTCCTGGATTCTGGCGCACATGTGGGCTTTTTGGCCATCTTGGATTTTCTAAGCCCACAGCCCCAAATGTTGCAGCATGGTAGCTCAAACGTGGGTCAGGACACCCAACAAGGCCCCCCCACCGGACTGCACTTTGAATTTGAGTCGATGGGGAGTCGGGTGCACAGAAGCTTTTGACCCACGCACTGGTATGTCAGCATAATCTTCTTCCAATTCTGCAAATGGCACAGTTCAGCATCTTTTCCTCCATCCGGTACTGATCGATCGGTTCTCCTCGCCGGTCCTGATGGGAATATTGGGCGGTACCCCGAGCCCCTCGGATCTTTGCTCCCGGTCTCCGGGTCATCCTCCTTGGCCAGTCTCCAGGTTTTCTTTCTCCTAGGACGACAAAGGAAGAGTGGCAATACCTATTCATGGACATTTCTCCCCCACCATTGATATAGTGGGGTGGCATATATATTTTAGAACTCAACAGATATGAACATGCACATTTTTTTAACTTAAGAAACAGGAACACATAAACTTGAGAAACACAGAATTTGATAGGCTATATGTAGGATATTTTAGGGTAGGAATTGAATTACTCTGGAGCGGTACCCTCTGGGATTGCAGAGGACTCCTCCAGTTGCTGCAAAGTGTGCCTGGGATGGCAACACTTCAACTGGTTTATGTGGACCCACTTGTCTTCCCCCTCTGTCAAAGCGCCTTTGGAGATGCGGATCTTGTAGGCCACAGGGGAGATCTTGTCTATAATCTCAAAGGGTCCCTTCCATGTAGGCAAACATTTGCGCTTTCTTGCCTGGTTTCTTTGGAAGTTGTATAAATAGACCCGGTCCCCCACCTGATATTCCTTCCTGGAAGTTTTCAGGTCATAGTGGGTCTTCATACTCTCGGCTGATCTTTCTAGATTCCGCTGAGCATAGGCAAAAGCATGTTGAAGGTGTTTCCTTAAATTCTCCACTTACTCATGAGTTGTGGAGGCATTTATCAGTGTCTGCTCTTGGGTCCTGTAGAGAAAATGCTGGGGAAGCACAATCTTGCGCCCGGTCATCAACTCAAATGGTGACATTTTGGATGCAGATGAAGGGGTAGATCTGATGGCCATTAGGACCAGAGGTAATCGGATATCCCAACTTGGCCCAGAATCTGCCACAAACTTTTTTAAGATGCTCACAATTGTCCGGTTGTAACGTTCTACTGCTCCAGAAGAAGCTGGCCTATAAGCAATATGTAGCTTTCTTTTGACCCCCAGTATCTCCCACATCTTTGCCATTACTTCACTGGTGAAGTGGCTACCTCTGTCTGACTCAAT